>NW_028322260.1:1500000-1848750 GCF_059928025.1 Delphinapterus leucas
AGCTCACAAGAAAGCGAGTTGAAGAAATGAGCTCAGGGGCACTGTAATTCACAAACCTGCAGAGTTATGAATGACAGCTATCGTCTAAAAATGTATTGAAGTAAGTCTTCGAAGAGGACTTGAAATCGGGGCAGAATTTCTTTCAAACGATTTCAGGGGGTAGACTGGAATTGCACTTAAAGCATAGGAAAAGAGGCAGAATGTCCACAATGATGCACTTGGCCTAAAAGGGCGTATGCGTTTTTTCCTGAATATATTCAGGAAAAAACGCATACGCCCTTTTTGGCAAACCAAGCAAGCGTGTAAAGGAAATCTGCACTACAATGAAGTCTCACTGCCCCACGGTCAAAAGGGCCATCTGAAAAAAGTGTAAAATCCAGAAAGGCAGGACAGGTCATGGAGAACAGGGAGCCTTGTTATGCTGATGGGCGGGATGTAAATTGCCAGCAGCCACTCTGGAGAAGTGTACGGTGTTTCCTGAAACATGTAGGAAACAAAGCAACACAGCCTATGGCACTTCCACTTAGGGTCCTATAGCTTAGGGAAATTAAAATCAAAAACACACAGCCACCCCAATGTTTGGGACAGCTCTGTTTACAAGAACCTCGTTTACGGTACAAGTTAAATATCCGAGGAAGCAAACAATGGATAAAGAAATTGTGGTACGTACGTACAATGGAATAGCCCTCAGCAATGAGATCTATGTCATCAGGCCCATAGAGGCATAATGAGTGGATTCAGGTACAGCGATTCTACGAGAAATAAGTCACACAGAAAAAGAAACATCATAAGATATCACTAATACACGGAACGTAAACTTGGCTACACATGAACTGAATTACAAAACAGAACAGGGTCTCAAATTTAGAAAACCAACTTATGCTTGCTTATGGGGAAAGGTGAGTTGGGTTGCTGCATAAAACCAGAGATTGAAATTAGCACAGATACCGTTCCATAATCCAAATATATAATAGACAAGACCTACTCCTTGCTCAACGAAATGGACTCAACACCCCATATTCAACGCCTGGGAATATACCTGACATGTAAGAATCTTAAGACGCATGGATTTATATGTCTCCATAAGGAAATCAAGCGTATGTACAGCGGCCTAAACGCAGCAGTGAAAATCCGATAAATCCCATTATCAAAATAAATTTCAAAAACAAAATACCATGACAGTGAAATAGAGAGCAATTCTTAAATAATTCATTCAGGGCTTGTGATGCAACCTGGATTTACCACATCTACACCCAGAGCTGGGTGATACATAAGGCTGGACACTTCGGGCTGATAGCATTTGTGAGGTTCGGTGAGCAAACGCAGACCCTTTGAAGTCATACTGCATGGTACCCATTCCATGGGTCCCAACTCTCCAGGTTTAAGGGATTCTTCCTTCAGCTTAAACATGCATGGGAAACCCAGAGTATGGTCCACCGTGTGATTGGGAAACGTTTTCAAATGCATCTCAGTTTTCGTCCCCTGGTACTCGGGTTCACCTTTCCAGACGCTTTACTAACACTCTCCCCACTTGGAGAGTCAGTGCCTTTAACCTCCTGTTTGTCACAGTTTGCAATTTCTGCACAAGATGAACAGGAATAGGGAGAACCAATGAGAGACTAGCTGTAGGTGTCTGCACGGGCAAATGGAACGCTCATTTCCCACCAGGAAGAGGAATTAACCAAAGGCTCAGCGTGCCCTGCCGGAACCAGATTAGGGCCTGAAGCAATCCTGCGATTTTGCGGCCAGCTCACAAGAAAGCGATTTGAAGAAAGGAGCTCAGGGGCACTGTAATTCACACACCAGCAGAGTTATGAATGACAGCTATCGTCCAAAAATGTATTGAAGTAAGTCTTCGAAGAGGACTTGAAATCGGGGCAGAATTTCTTTCAAACGATTTCAGGGGGTAGACTGGAATTGCACTTAAAGCATAGGAAAAGAGGCAGAATGTCCACAATGATGCACTTGGCCTAAAAGGGCGTATACGTTTTTTCCTGAATATATTCAGGAAAAAACGCATACGCCCTTTTTGGCAAACCAAGCAAGCGTGTAAAGGAAATCTGCACTACAATGAAGTCTCACTGCCCCACGGTCAAAAGGGCCATCTGAAAAAAGTGTAAAATCCAGAAAGGCAGGACAGGTCATGGAGAACAGGGAGCCTTGTTATGCTGATGGGCGGGATGTAAATTGCCAGCAGCCACTCTGGAGAAGTGTACGGTGTTTCCTGAAACATGTAGGAAACAAAGCAACACAGCCTATGGCACTTCCACTTAGGGTCCTATAGCTTAGGGAAATTAAAATCAAAAACACACAGCCACCCCAAAGATTGGGACAGCTCTGTTTACAAGAACCTCGTTTACGGTTCAAGTTAAATATCCGAGGAAGCAAACAATGGATAAAGAAATTGTGGTACGTACGTACAATGGAATAGCCCTCAGCAATGAGATCTATGTCATCAGGCCCATAGAGGCATAATGAGTGGATTCAGGTACAGCGATTCTACGAGAAATAAGTCACACAGAAAAAGAAACATCATAAGATATCACTAATACACGGAACGTAAACTTGGCTACACATGAACTGAATTACAAAACAGAACAGGGTCTCAAATTTAGAAAACCAACTTATGCTTGCTTATGGGGAAAGGTGAGTTGGGTTGCTGCATAAAACCAGAGATTGAAATTAGCACAGATACCGTTCCATAATCCAAATATATAATAGACAAGACCTACTCCTTGCTCAACGAAATGGACTCAACACCCCATATTCAACGCCTGGGAATATACCTGACATGTAAGAATCTTAAGACGCATGGATTTATATGTCTCCATAAGGAAATCAAGCGTATGTACAGCGGCCTAAACACAGCAGTGAAAATCCGATAAATCCCATTATCAAAATAAATTTCAAAAACAAAATACCATGACAGTGAAATAGAGAGCAATTCTTAAATAATTCATTCAGGGCTTGTGATGCAACCTGGATTTACCACATCTACACCCAGAGCTGGGTGATACATAAGGCTGGACACTTCGGGCTGATAGCATTTGTGAGGTTCGGTGAGCAAACGCAGACCCTTTGAAGTCATACTGCATGGTACCCATTCCATGGGTCCCAACTCTCCAGGTTTAAGGGATTCTTCCTTCAGCTTAAACATGCATGGGAAACCCAGAGTATGGTCCACCGTGTGATTGGGAAACGTTTTCAAATGCATCTCAGTTTTCGTCCCCTGGTACTCGGGTTCACCTTTCCAGACGCTTTACTAACACTCTCCCCACTTGGAGAGTCAGTGCCTTTAACCTCCTGTTTGTCACAGTTTGCAATTTCTGCACAAGATGAACAGGAATAGGGAGAACCAATGAGAGACTAGCTGTAGGTGTCTGCACGGGCAAATGGAACGCTCATTTCCCACCAGGAAGAGGAATTAACCAAAGGCTCAGTGTGCCCTGCCGGAACCAGATTAGGGCCTGAAGCAATCCTGCGATTTTGCGGCCAGCTCACAAGAAAGCGATTTGAAGAAAGGAGCTCAGGGGCACTGTAATTCACACACCAGCAGAGTTATGAATGACAGCTATCGTCCAAAAATGTATTGAAGTAAGTCTTCGAAGAGGACTTGAAAGCGGGGCAGAATTTCAGGAAAACGATTTCAGGGGGTAGACTGGAATTGCACTTAAAGCATAGGAAAAGAGGCAGAATGTCGACAATGATGCACTTGGCCAAAAAGGGCGTATGCATTTTTTTCTGAATATATTCAGGAAAAAACGCATACGCACTTTTTGGCCAACCAAGCTAGCGTGTAAAGGAAATCTGCACTACAATGAAGTCTCACTGCCCCCGGTCAAAAGGGCCATCTGAAACAAGTGTAAAATCCAGAAAGGCAGGACAGGTCATGGAGAACAGGGAGCCTTGTTATGCTGATGGGCGGGATACAAATTGCCAACAGCCACTCTGGAGAAGTGTACGGTGTTCCCTGAAACACGTAGGAAACAAAGCAACACAGCCTATGGCACTTCCCCTTATGGTCCAAAAATTTAGGAAATTAAAATCAAAAACACACAGCCACCCCAAAGTTTGGGACGGCTCTGTTTACAAGAACCTCGTCTACGGTACAAGTTAAATATCCGAGAAAGCAAAAAATGGATAAAGAAGTTGTGGTACGTACATACAATGGAATATCACTCAGCAATGTGATCTACGTCATCAGGCCCATAGCGGCATAATGAGTGGATTCAGGTACGACGATTCTATGAGAAATAAGTCGCACAGAAAAAGAAACATCATAAGATATCACTAATACACGGAACGTAAACTTGGCTACACATGAACTGAATTACAAAACAGAACAGGGTCTCAAATTTAGAAAACCAACTTATGCTTGCTTATGGGGAAAGGTGAGTTGGGGTGCTGCATAAAACCAGAGATAGAAATTAGCACAGATACCGTTCCATAAGCCAAATATATAATAGAAAAGACCTACTCCTTGCTCAACGAAATGGACTCAACACCCCATATTCAACGCGTGGGAATATACCTGACAAGTAAGAATCTTAAGACCCATGGATTTATATGTCTCCATAAGGAAATCAAGCGTATGTACAGCGGCCTAAACGCAGCAGTGAAAATCCGGTAAATCCCATTATCAAAATAAATTTAAAAAACAAAACACCATGACAGTGAAATAGAGAGCAATTCTTAAATAATTCATTCAGGGCTTGTGATGCAACCTGGATTTACCACATCTACACCCAGAGCTGGGTGAGACATAAGGCTGGACACTTCGGGCTGATAGCATTGGTGAGGTTCGGTGAGCAAACGCAGACCCTTTGAAGTCGTACTGCATTGTACCCATTCCATGGGTCCCAACTCTCCAGGTTTAAGGGATTCTTCCTTCAGCTAAAACATGCATGGGAAACCCAGAGTATGGTCCACCGTGTGATTGGGAAACGTTTTGAAATGCATGTCAGGTTTCGTCCCCTGGTACTCGGGTTCTCCATTCCAGAGGCTTTACTAACACTCTCCCCACTTGGAGAGTCAGTGCCTTTAACCTCCTGTTTGTCACAGTTTGCAATTTCTGCGCAAGATGAACAGGAATAGGGAGAACCAATGAGAGACTAGCTGTAGGTGTCTGCACGGGCAAATGGAACACTCATTTCCCACCAGGAAGAGGAATTAACCAAAGGCTCATCGTGCCCTGCCAGAACCAGATTAATGCCTGAAGCAATCCTGCGGTTTTGCGGCCAGCTCACAAGAAAGCGAGTTGAAGAAATGAGCTCAGGGGCACTGTAATTCACAAACCTGCAGAGTTATGAATGACAGCTATCGTCCAAAAATGTATTGAAGTAAGTCTTCGAAGAGGACTTGAAATTGGGGCAGAATATCAGGAAAACGATTTCAGGGGGTAGACTGGAATTGCACTTAAAGCATAGGAGAAGAGGCAGAATGTCCACAATGATGCACTTGGCCAAAAAGTGCGTATGCATTTTTTCCTGAATATATTCAGGAAAAAACGCATAGCGCTTTTTGGCCAACCAAGCAAGCGTGTTAATGAAATCTCCACTACAATGAAGTCTCACGGCCCCCGGTCAAAAGGGCCATCTGAAAAAAGTGTAAAATCCAGAAAGACAGGACAGGTCATGGAGAACAGGGAGCCTTGTTATGCTGATGGGCGGGATGTAAATTGCCAACAGCCACTCTGGAGAAGTGTATGGTGTTTCCTGAAACACGTAGGAAACAAAGCAACACAGCCTATGGCACTTCCACTCAGGGTCCGATAGCTTGGGGAAATTAAAATCAAAAACACACAGCCACCCCAAAGTTTGGGACGGCTCTGTTTACAAGAACCTCATCTACGGTACAAGTTAAATATCCGAGAAAGCAAAAAATGGATAAAGAAGTTGTGCTACGTACGTACAATGGAATATCACTCAGCAATGCGATCTACGTCATCAGGCCCGTAAAGGCATAATGAGTGGATTCAGGTACGACGATTCTACGAGAAATAAGTCACACAGAAATAGAAACATCATAAGATATCACTAATACATGGAACGTAAACTTGGCTACACATGAACTGAATTACAAAACAGAACAGGGTCACAAATTTAGAAAACCAACTTATGCTTGCTCATGGCGAAAGGTGAGTTGGGGTGCTGCATCAAAGAAGAGATTGAAATTAGCACAGATACCGTTCCATAAGCCAAATATATAATAGACAAGACCTACTCCTTGCTCAACGAAATGGACTCAACACCCCATATTCAACGTCTGGGAATATACCTGACAAGTAAGAATCTTAAGACCCATGGATTTATATGTCTCCATAAGGAAGTCAAGCGTGTGTACAGTGGCCTAAACGCAGCAGTGAAAATCCGATAAATCCCATTAACAAAATAAATTTCAGAAACAAAACACAATGACAGTGAAATAGAGAGCAATTCTTAAATAATTCATTCAGGGCTTGTGATGCAACCTGGATTTACCACATCTACACCCAGAGCAGTTTGAGACATAAGGCTGGACACTTCGGGCTGATAGCATTGGTGAGGTTCGGTGAGCAAAGGCAGACCCTTTGAAGTCATACTGCATGGTACACATTCCATGGGTCCCAACTCTCCAGGTTTAAGGGATTCTTCCTTCAGCTAAAACATGCATGGGAAACCCAGAGTATGGTCCACCGTGTGACTGTGAAACGTTTTCAAATACATCTCAGGTTTCGTCCCCTGGTACTCGGGTTCACCATTCCAGACGCTTTAGTAACACTCTCCCCACTTGGAGAGTCAGTGCCTTTAACCTCCTGTTTGTCACAGATTGCAATTTCTGCGCAAGATGAACAGGAATAGGGAGAACCAATGAGAGACTAGCTGTAGGTGTCTGCACGGGCAAATGGAACGCTCATTTCCCACCAGGAAGAGGAATTAACCAAAGGCTCAGCGTGCCCTGCCGGAACCAAATTAGGGCCTGAAGCAATCCTGCGGTTTTGCGGCCAGCGCAAAACAAAGCGAGTTGAAGAAAGGGGCTCAGGGGCACTGTAATTCACAAACCTGCAGAGTTATGAATGACAGCTATCGTCCAAAGATGTATTGAAGTAAGTCTTCGAAGAGGACTTGAAAGCGGGGCAGAATTTCAGGAAAACGATTTCAGGGGAAGACTGGAATTGCACTTAAAGCATAGGAAAAGAGGCAGAATGTCGACAATGATGCACTTGGCCAAAAAGGGCGTATGCGTTTTTTTCTGAATATATTCAGGAAAAAACGCATACGCCCTTTTTGGCCAACCAAGCAAGCGTGTAAAGGAAATCTGCACTACAATGAAGTCTCACTGCCCCCCGGCCCAAAGGGCCATCTGGAACAAGTGTAAAATCCAGAAAGGCAGGACAGGTCATGGAGAACAGGGAGCCTTGTTATGCTGATGGGCGGGATGTAAATTGCCAAAAGCCACTCTGGAGAAGTGTATGGTGTTTCCTGAAACACCTAGGAAACAAAGCAACACAGCCTATGGCACTTCCACTTATGGTCCTATAGCTTAGGGAAATTAAAATCAAAAACACACAGCCACCGCAAAGTCTGGGATGGCTCTGTTTACAAGAACCTCGTCTACGGTACAAGTTAAATATCCGAGAAATCAAAAAATTGATAAAGAAGTGGTGGTACGTACGTACAATGGAATAGCACTCAGCAATGAGATCTATGTCATCAGGCCCGTAGCGGCATAATGAGTGGATTCAGGTACGGCGATTGTACGAGAAATAAGTCACACAGAAAAAGAAACATCATAAGATATCACTAATACACGGAACATAAACTTGGCTACACATGAACTGAATTACAAAACAGAACAGGGTCTCAAATTTAGAAAACAAACTTATGCTTGCTTATGGGGAAAGGTGAGTTGGGGTGCTGCATAAAACCAGAGATGGAAATTAGCACAGATACCGTTCCATAAGCCAAATATATAATAGACAAGACCTACTCCTTGCTCAACGAAATGGACTCAACACCCCATATTCAACGCCTGGGAATATACCTGACAAGTAAGAATCTTAAGACCCATGGACTTATATGTCTCCATTAGGAAATCAAGCGTATGTACAGTGGCCTAAACACAGCAGTGAAAATCCAGTAAATCCCCTTACGAAAATAAATTTCAAAAACAAAACACCATGACAGTGAAATAGAGAGCAATTCTTAAATAATTCATTCAGAGCTTGTGATGCAACCTGGATTTACCACATCTACACCCAGAGATGGGTGAGACATAAGGTTGGACACTTCGGGCTGATAGCATTGGTGAGGTTCGGTGAGCAAACGCAGACCCTTTGAAGTCATACTGCATGGTACACATTCCATGGGTCTCAAATCTCCAGTTTTAAGGGATTCTTCCTTCAGCTAAAACATGCATGGGAAACCCAGAGTATGGTCCACCGTGTGATTGGGAAACGTTTTCAAATGCATCTCAGGTTTCGTCCCCTGGTACTCGGGTTCACCATTCCAGACGCTTTACTAACACTCTCCCCACTTGGAGAGTCAGTGCCTTTAACCTCCTGTTTGGCACAGTTTGCAATTTCTGCGCAAGATGAACAGGAATAGGGAGAACCAATGAGAGACTAGCTGTAGGTGTCTGCACGCGCAAATGGAACGTTCATTTCCCACCAGGAAGAGGAATTAACCAAAGGCTCAGCGTGCCCTGCCGGAACCAGATTAGGGCCTGAAGCAATCCTGCGGTTTTGCGGCCAGCTCACAAGAAAGCGAGTTGAAGAAATGAGGTCAGGGGCACTTTAATTCACACACCTGCAGAGTTATGAATGACAGCTGTCGTCCAAAAATGTATTGAAGTAAGTCTTCGAAGAGGACTTGAAAGCGGGCCAGAATTTCAGGAAAACGATTTCGGGGGTAGACTGGAATTGCACTTAAAGCATAGGAAAAGAGGCAGAATGTCGACAATGATGCACTGGGCCAAAAAGGGCGTATGCGTTTTGTCCTGAATATATTCAGGAAAAAACGCATACGCCATTTTTGGCCAACCAAGCAAGCGTGTAAAGGAAATCTGCACTACAATGAAGTCTCACAGCCCCCCGGTCAAAAGGGCCATATGAAACAAGTGTAAAATCCAGAAAGGCAGGACAGGTCATGGAGAACATGGAGCCTTGTTTTGCTGATGGGCGAGATGTAAATTGCCAACAGCCACTCTGGAGAAATGTATGGTGTTTCCTGAAACACATAGGAAACAAAGCAACACAGCCTATGCACTTCCACTTAGGATCCTATAGCTTAGGGAAATTAAAATCAAAAACACACAGCCACCCCAAAGTTTGGGACGGCTCTGTTTACAAGAACCTCGTCTACGGTACAAGTTAAATATCCGAGAAAGCAAAAAATGGATAAAGAAGTTGTGGTACGTACGTACAATGGAATATCACTCAGCAATGCGATCTACGTCATCAGGCCCGTAAAGGCATAATGAGTTGGTCAGGTACGACGATTCTATGAGAAATAAGTCACACAGAAATAGAAACATCATAAGATATCACTAATACATGGAACGTAAAATTGGCTACACATGAACTGAATTACAAAACAGAACAGGGTCTCAAATTTAGAAAACCAACTTATGCTTGCTTATGGGGAAAGGTGAGTTGGGGTGCTGCATCAAAGCAGAGATTGAAATTAGCACAGATACCGTTCCATAAGCCAAATATATAATAGACAAGTCCTACTCCTTGCTCAACGAAATGGACTCAACACCCCATATTCAACGTCTGGGAATATACCTGACAAGTAAGAATCTTAAGACCCATGGATTTATATGTCTCCATAAGGAAATCAAGCGTGTGTACAGAGGCCTATACGCAGCAGTGAAAAACCGATAAATCCCATTATCAAAATAAATTTCACAAACACAACACAATGACAGTTAAATAGAGAGCAATGCTTAAATAATTCATTCAGAGCCTGTGATGCAACCTGGATTTACCACATCTACAACCAGTGCTGGGTGAGACATAAGGCTGGACACTTCGGGCTGATAGCATTGGTGAGGTTCGGTGAGCAAACGCAGACCTTTTGAAGTCATACTGCATGGTACACATTCCATGGGTCCCAACTTTCCAGGTTTAAGGGATTCTTCTTTCAACTATAACATGCACGGGAAACCCAGAGTATGGTCCACCGTGTGATTGGGAAACGTTTTCAAATGCATCTCTGGTTTCGTCCCCTGGTACTCGAGTTCACCGTTCCAGACGCTTTACTAACACTCTCCCCACTTGGAGAGTCAGTGCCTTTAACCTCCTGTTTGTCACAGTTTGCAATTTCTGCGCAAGATGAACAGGAATAGGGAGAACCAATGAGAGACTAGCTGTAGGTGTCTGCACGGGCAAACAGAACGCTCATTTCCCACCAGGAAGTGGAATTAACCAAAGGCTCAGCGTGCCCTGCCGGAACCAGATTAGGGCCTGAAGCAATCCTGCGGTTTTGCGGCCAGCTCAGAAGAAAGCGAGTTGAAGAAAAGAGCTCAGGGGCACTGTAATTCACAAAACTGCAGAGTTATGAATGACAGCTATTGTCCCAAAATGTATTGAAGTAAGTCTTCGAAGAGGACTTGAAAGCGGGGCAGAATTTCAGGAAAACAATTTCAGGGGGTAGACTGGAATTGCACTTAAAGCATAGGAAAAGAGGCAGAATGTCGACAATGATGCACTTGGCCAAAAAGGGCGTATGCGTTTTGACCTGAATATATTCAGGAAACAACGCATACGCCCTTTTTGGCCAACCAAGCAAGCGTGTAAAGGAAATCTGCACTACAATGAAGTCTCACTGCCCCCCGGTCAAAAGGGCCATATTAAAAAAGTGTAAAATCCAGAAAGGCAGGACAGGTCATGGAGAACAGGGAGCCTTGTTATGCTGATGGGGGGGATGTATATTGCCAACAGCCACTCTGGAGAAGTGTATGGTGTTTCCTGAAACACGTAGGAAACAAAGCAACACAGCCTATGGCACTTCCACTTATGGTCCTATAGCTTAGGGAAATTAAAATCAAAAACACACAGCCACCCCAAATTTGGAACCGGGAGGTAAATTGCCAACAGCCACTCTGGAGAAGTGTATGGTGTTGCCTGAAACACGTAGGAAACAAAGCAACACAGCCTATGGCACTTCCACTTATGGTCCTATAGCTTAGGGAAATTAAAATCAAAAACACACAGCCACCCCAAAGTTTGGGAGGGCTCTGTTTACAAGAACCTCGTCTACGGTACAAGTTAAATATCCGAGAAAGCAAAAAATGGATAAAGAAGTGGTGGTACGTACGTACAATGGAATAGCACTCAGCAATGAGATCTATGTCATCAGGCCCGTAGCGGCATAATGAGTGGATACAGGTACGGCGATTGTACGAGAAATAAGTCACACAGAAAAAGAAACATCATAAGATATCACTAATACACGGAACGTAAACTTGGCTACACATGAACTGAATTACAAAACAGAACAGGGTCTCAAATTTAGAAAACCAACTTATGCTTGCTTATGGGGAAAGGTGAGTTGGGGTGCTGCATAAAACCAGAGATGGAAATTAGCACAGATACCGTTCCATAAGCCAAATATATAATAGACAAGACCTACTCCTTGCTCAACGAAATGGACTCAACACGCCATATTCAACACCTGGGAATATACCTGACAAGTAAGAATCTTAAGACCCATGGATTTATATGTCACCATAAGGAAATCAAGCGTGTGTACAGCGGTCTAAACGCAGCAGTGAAAATCCGATAAATCCCATTATCAAAATAAATTTCACAAACACAAAACAATGACAGTGAAATAGAGAGCAATTCTTAAATAATTCATTCAGGGCTTGTGATGCAACCTGGATTTACCACATGTACACCCAGAGCTGGGTGAGACATAAGGCTGGACACTTCGGGCTGATAGCATTGGTGATGTTCGGTGAGCAAACGCAGACCCTTTGAAGTCATACTGCATGGTAACCATTCCATGGGTCCCAACTCTCCAGGTTTAAGGGATTCTTCCTTCAGCTAAAACATGCATGGGAAACCCAGAGTATGGTCCACCGTGTGATTGGGAAACGTTTTCAAATGCATCTCAGGTTTCGTCCCCTGGTACTCGGGTTCACCATTCCAGATGCTTTACTAACACTCTCCCCACTTGGAGAGTCAGTGCCTTTAACCTCCTGTTTGGCACAGTTTGCAATTTCTGCGCAAGATGAACAGGAATAGGGAGAACCAATGAGAGACTAGCTGTAGGTGTCTGCACGGGCAAACGGAACGCTCATTTCCCACCAGGAAGAGGAATTAACCAAAGGCTCGACGTGCCCTGCCAGAACCAGATTAGGGCCTGAAGCAATCCTGCGGTTTTGCGCCCAGCTAACAAGAAAGCGAGTTGAAGAAAGGAGCTCAGGGGCACTGTAATTCACAAACCTGCAGAGTTATGAATGACAGCTATCGTCCAAAAATGTATTGAAGTAAGTCTTCGAAGTGGACTTGAAAGCGGGGCAGAATTGCAGGAAAACGATTTCAGGGGGCAGACTGGAATTGCACTTAAAGCATAGGAAAAGAGGCAGAATGTCGACAATGATGCACTTGGCCAAAAAGGGCGTATGCATTTTTTCCTGAATATATTCAGGAAACAACGCATACGCCCTTTTTGGCCAACCAAGCAAGCGTGTAAAGGAAATCTGCACCACAATGAAGTCTCATTGCCCCCCGGTCCAAAGGGCCTTCGGAAACAAGTGTAAAATCCCGAAAGGCAGGACAGGTCATGGAGAAGAGGGAGCCTTGTTATGCTGATGGGCGGGATGTAAGTTGCCAACATCCACTCTGGAGAAGTGTATGGTGTTTCCTGAAACACGTAGGAAACAAAGCAACACAGCCTATGGCACTTCCACTTAGGGTCCTATAGCTTAGGGAAATTAAAATCAAAAACACACAGCCACCCCAAAGTTTGGAACGGCTCTGTTTACAAGAACCTCGTCTACGGTACAAGTTAAATATCCGAGAAAGCATAAAATGGATAAAGAACTTGTGGTACGTACGTACAATGGAATATCACTCAGCAATGAGATCTACGTCATCAGGCCCGTAGCGGCATAATGAGTGGATTCAGGTACGACGATTCTACGAGAAATAAGTCACACAGAAAAAGAAACATCATAAGATATCACTAATACACGGAACGTAACCTTGGCTACACATGAACTGAATTACAAAACAGAACAGGGTCTCAAATTTAGAAAACCAACTTATGCTTGCTTATGGGGAAAGGTGAGTTGGGGTGCTGCATAAAACCAGAGACTGAAATTATCACAGACACTGTTCCATAAGTCAAATATATAATAGACAAGACCTACTCCTTGCTCAACGAAATGGACTTAACACCCCATATTCAACGCCTGGGAATATACCTGAAAAGTAAGAATCTTAAGACCCATGATTTTATATGTCTCCATAAGGAAATCAAGCGTCTGTACAGCGGCCTAAACGCAGCAGTGAAAATCCGATAAATCCCATTATCAAAATAAATTTCACAAACACAACACAATGACAGTGAAATAGAGAGCAATTCTTAAATAATTCATTCAGGGCTTGTGATGCAACCTGGATTTACCACATCTACACCCAGAGCTGGGTGAGACATAAGGCTGGACACTTCGGGCTGATAGCATTGGTGAGGTTCGGTGAGCAAACGCAGACCCTTTGAAGTCATACAGCATGGTACCCAATTCATGGGTCCCAACTCTCCAGGTTTAAGGGATTTTTCCTTCAGCTAAAACATGCATGGGAAACCCAGAGTATGGTCCACCGTGTGATTGGGAAACGTTTTCAAATGCATCTCAGGTTTCGTCCCCTGGTACTCTGGTTCACAGTTCCAGACGCTTTACTAACACTCTCCCCACTTGGAGAGTCAGTGCCTTTAACCTCCTGTTTGGCACAGTTTGCAATTTCTGCGCAAGATGAACAGGAATAGGGAGAACCAATGAGAGACTAGCTGTAGGTGTCTGCACGGGCAAATGGAACGCTCATTTCCCACCAGGAAGAGGAAATAACCAAAGGCTCAGCAGGCCCTGCCGGAACCAGATTAGGGCCTGAAGCAATCCAGCGGTTTTGCGACCAGCTCACAAGAAAGCGAGTTGAAGAATGGAGCTCAGGGGCACTGTAATTCACAAACCTGCAGAGTTGTGAATGACAGCTATCGTCCAAAAATGTATTGAAGTAAGTCTTCGAAGAGGACTTGCAAGCGGGGCAGAATTTCAGGAAAACGATTTCAGGGGGTAGACTGGAATTGCACTTAAAGCATAGGAAAAGAGGCAGAATGTCCACAATGATGCACTTGGCCTAAAAGGGCGTATGCGTTTTTTCCTGAATATATTCAGGAAAAAACGCATACGCCCTTATTGGCCAACCAAGCAAGCGTGTAAAGGAAATCTGCACTACAATGAAGTCTCACTGCCCCCCGGTCAAAAGGGCCATATTAAAAAAGTGTAAAATCCAGAAAGGCAGGACAGGTCATGGAGAACAGGGAGCCTTGTTATGCTGATGGGGGGGATGTATATTGCCAACAGCCACTCTGGAGAAGTGTATGGTGTTTCCTGAAACACATAGGAAACAAAGCAACACAGCCTATGGCACTTCCACTTATGGTCCTATAGCTTAGGGAAATTAAAATCAAAAACACACAGCCACCCCAAATTTGGAACCGGGAGGTAAATTGCCAACAGCCACTCTGGAGAAGTGTATGGTGTTGCCTGAAACACGTAGGAAACAAAGCAACACAGCCTATGGCACTTCCACTTATGGTCCTATAGCTTAGGGAAATTAAAATCAAAAACACACAGCCACCCCAAAGTTTGGGAGGGCTCTGTTTACAAGAACCTCGTCTACGGTACAAGTTAAATATCCGAGAAAGCAAAAAATGGATAAAGAAGTGGTGGTACGTACGTACAATGGAATAGCACTCAGCAATGAGATCTATGTCATCAGGCCCGTAGCGGCATAATGAGTGGATACAGGTACGGCGATTGTACGAGAAATAAGTCACACAGAAAAAGAAACATCATAAGATATCACTAATACACGGAACGTAAACTTGGCTACACATGAACTGAATTACAAAACAGAACAGGGTCTCAAATTTAGAAAACCAACTTATGCTTGCTTATGGGGAAAGGTGAGTTGGGGTGCTGCATAAAACCAGAGATGGAAATTAGCACAGATACCGTTCCATAAGCCAAATATATAATAGACAAGACCTACTCCTTGCTCAACGAAATGGACTCAACACGCCATATTCAACACCTGGGAATATACCTGACAAGTAAGAATCTTAAGACCCATGGATTTATATGTCACCATAAGGAAATCAAGCGTGTGTACAGCGGTCTAAACGCAGCAGTGAAAATCCGATAAATCCCATTATCAAAATAAATTTCACAAACACAAAACAATGACAGTGAAATAGAGAGCAATTCTTAAATAATTCATTCAGGGCTTGTGATGCAACCTGGATTTACCACATGTACACCCAGAGCTGGGTGAGACATAAGGCTGGACACTTCGGGCTGATAGCATTGGTGATGTTCGGTGAGCAAACGCAGACCCTTTGAAGTCATACTGCATGGTAACCATTCCATGGGTCCCAACTCTCCAGGTTTAAGGGATTCTTCCTTCAGCTAAAACATGCATGGGAAACCCAGAGTATGGTCCACCGTGTGATTGGGAAACGTTTTCAAATGCATCTCAGGTTTCGTCCCCTGGTACTCGGGTTCACCATTCCAGATGCTTTACTAACACTCTCCCCACTTGGAGAGTCAGTGCCTTTAACCTCCTGTTTGGCACAGTTTGCAATTTCTGCGCAAGATGAACAGGAATAGGGAGAACCAATGAGAGACTAGCTGTAGGTGTCTGCACGGGCAAACGGAACGCTCATTTCCCACCAGGAAGAGGAATTAACCAAAGGCTCGACGTGCCCTGCCAGAACCAGATTAGGGCCTGAAGCAATCCTGCGGTTTTGCGCCCAGCTAACAAGAAAGCGAGTTGAAGAAAGGAGCTCAGGGGCACTGTAATTCACAAACCTGCAGAGTTATGAATGACAGCTATCGTCCAAAAATGTATTGAAGTAAGTCTTCGAAGTGGACTTGAAAGCGGGGCAGAATTGCAGGAAAACGATTTCAGGGGGCAGACTGGAATTGCACTTAAAGCATAGGAAAAGAGGCAGAATGTCGACAATGATGCACTTGGCCAAAAAGGGCGTATGCATTTTTTCCTGAATATATTCAGGAAACAACGCATACGCCCTTTTTGGCCAACCAAGCAAGCGTGTAAAGGAAATCTGCACCACAATGAAGTCTCATTGCCCCCCGGTCCAAAGGGCCTTCGGAAACAAGTGTAAAATCCCGAAAGGCAGGACAGGTCATGGAGAAGAGGGAGCCTTGTTATGCTGATGGGCGGGATGTAAGTTGCCAACATCCACTCTGGAGAAGTGTATGGTGTTTCCTGAAACACGTAGGAAACAAAGCAACACAGCCTATGGCACTTCCACTTAGGGTCCTATAGCTTAGGGAAATTAAAATCAAAAACACACAGCCACCCCAAAGTTTGGAACGGCTCTGTTTACAAGAACCTCGTCTACGGTACAAGTTAAATATCCGAGAAAGCATAAAATGGATAAAGAACTTGTGGTACGTACGTACAATGGAATATCACTCAGCAATGAGATCTACGTCATCAGGCCCGTAGCGGCATAATGAGTGGATTCAGGTACGACGATTCTACGAGAAATAAGTCACACAGAAAAAGAAACATCATAAGATATCACTAATACACGGAACGTAACCTTGGCTACACATGAACTGAATTACAAAACAGAACAGGGTCTCAAATTTAGAAAACCAACTTATGCTTGCTTATGGGGAAAGGTGAGTTGGGGTGCTGCATAAATCCAGAGATTGAAATTGCACAGATACCGTTCCATAAGCCAAATATATAATAGACAAGACCTACTCCTTGCTCAACGAAATGGACTCAACACCCCGTATTGAACGCCTGGGAATATACCTGACAAGTAAGAATCTTAAGACCCATGGATTTATATGTCTCCATAAGGAAATCAAGCGTGTGTACAGCGGCCTAAACGCACCAGTGAAAATCCGATAAATCCCATTATCAAAATAAATTTCACAAACAAATCACAATGACAATGAAATAGAGAGCAATTCTTAAATAAATCATTCAGGGTTTGTGATGCAACCTGGTTTTACCACATGTACACCCAGAGCTGGTTGAGACATAAGGCTGGACACTTCGGGCTGATAGCATTGGTGATGTTCGGTGAGCAAACGCAGACCCTTTGTAGTCATACAGCATGGTAGCCATTCCATGGGTCCCAAATCTCCAGGTTTAAGGGATTCTTCCGTCAGCTAAAACATGCATGGGAAACCCAGAGTATGGTCCACCGTGTGATTGGGAAACTTTTTCAAATGCATCTCAGGTTTCGTCCCCTGGTACTCGGGTTCACCGTTCCAGAAGCTTTACTAACACTCTCCCCACTTGGAGAGTCAGTGCCTTTAACCTCCTGTTTGGCACAGTTTGCAATTTCTGCGCAAGATGAGCAGGAATAGGGAGAACCAATGAGAGACTAGCTGTAGGTGTCTGCACGGGCAAATGGAACGCTCATTTCCCACCAGGAAGAGGGATTAAGCAAAGGCTCAGCGTGCCCTGCCGGAACCAGATTAGGGCCTGAAGCAATCCTGTGGTTTTGCGGCCAGCTCACAAGAAAGCGAGTTAAAGAAAGGAGCTCAGGGGCACTGTAATTCACAAACCTGCAGAGTTACGAATGACAGCTATCGTCCAAAAATGTATTGAAGTAAGTCTTCGAAGAGGACTTGAAAGCGGGGCAGAATTTCAGGAAAACGATTTCAGGGGGTAGACTGGAATTGCACTTAAAGCATAGGAAAAGAGGCAGAATGTCGACAATGATGCAATTGGCCAAAATGTGCGTATGCGTTTTTTCCTGAATATATTCAGGAAAAAGCGCATAAGCCCTTTTTGGCCAACCAAGCAAGCGTGTAAAGGAAATCTGAACTACAATGAAGTCTCTCTGCCTCCCGGTCAAAAGGGCCATCTGAGAAAAGTGTAAAATCCAGAAAGGCAGGACAGGTCATGGAGAACGGGGAGCCTTGTTATGCTGATGGGCGGGATGTAAATTGCCAACAGCCACTCTGGAGAAGTGTATGGTGTTTCCTGAAACACGTAGGAAACAAACCAGCACAGCCTATGGCACTTCCACTTATTTTCCTGTAGCTTAGGGAAATTAAAATCAAAAACACACAGCCACCCCAAAGTTTGGGACGGCTCTGTTTACAAGAACCTCGTCTACGGTACAAGTTAAATATCCGAGAAAGCAAAAAATGGATAAAGAAGTTGTGGTACGTACGTACAATGGAATATCACTCAGCAATGAGATCTACGTCATCAGGCCCGTAGCGGCATAATGAGTGGTTTCAGGTACGACGATTCGACGAGAAATAAGTCACACAGAAAAAGAAACATTAAGATATCACTAATACACCGAATGTGAACTTGGCTACACATGAACTGAATTACAAAACAGAACAGGGTCTCAAATTTAGAAAACCAACTTATGCTTGCTTAAGGGGAAACGTGAGTTGGGGTGCTGCATAAAACCAGAGATTGAAATTAGAACAGATACCATTCCATAAGCCAAATATTTAATACTCAAGACCTACTCCTTGCTCAACGAAATGGACTAAACAACCCATATTCAATGCCTAGGAATACACCTGCCAATTAAGAATCTTAACACCCATGGATTTATGTGTCTCTGTAAGAGAATCAGGCATGTGTTCAGCGCCATAAATGCAGCCGTGAAAATCCGATAAATCCCATTATCAAAATAAATTTAAAAAACAAAACACAATGACAGTGAAATAGAGAGCAATTCTTAAATAATTCATTCAGGGCTTGTGATGCAACCTGGAGTTACCACATCTACACCTAGAGCTGGGTGAGACATAAGGCTGGACACTTCGGGCGGATACCATTGGTGAGGTTCAGTGAGCAAATGCAGACCCTTTGAAGTCATACTGCATGGTACACATTCCATGGGTCCCAACTCTCCAGGTTTAAGGGATTCTTCCTTCAGCTAAAACATGCATGGGAATCCCAGAGTATGGTCCACCGTGTGACGGGGAAACGTTTTTAAATGCGTCTCAGTTTTCGTCCCCTGGTACTCGGGTTCACCATTCCAGACGCTTTACTTACACTGTCCCTACCTGGAGAGTCAGTGCCTTTAACCTCCTGTTTGGCACAGTTTGCAATTTCTGCGCAAGATGAACAGGAATAGGGAGAACCAATGAGAGACTAGCTGTAGGTGTCTGCACGGGAAAATGGAACGCTCATTTCCCACCAGGAAGAGGAATTAGCCAAAGGCTCAGCATGCCGTGCCGGAACCAGATTAGGGCCTGAAGCAATCCTGCGGTTTTGCGGCCAGCTCACAAGAAAGCGAGTTGAAGAAAGGAGCTCAGGGGCACTGTAATTCACAAACCTGCAGAGTTATAAATGACAGCTATCGTCCAAAAATATATTGAAGTAAGGCTGCAAAGAGGACTTGAACGCGGGGCAGAATTCCAGGAATACGATTTCAGGAGGTAGACGGGAAGTCCTCTGAAAGTATAGGAGAAGAGGCAGAACCTCGACAATGATGCACTTGGTCAAAAAGGGCATATGCGTTTCTTCCAGGGCCCTTATTAAAGAGGGTAGGAGGCTCCCAGCATGCTTCAGTGGCCAACAGAGGGCCTACGTTGCCAAGGCGACATGAGCCATCCAGGCAGGAGTGACCTCACATCAGAGGGCCCACCTCACAGAAGGGTAAGGAACCCAGTCAGGATTAGACTCTCACCAGAGTGCCCACATAAGCAAGGGGCTGGGAACCAGACAGGAGTGTCCTCACACCCGTGGGGCCACATCATCGAAAGTTGAGGTACCCAGCACATGTGGCCTCAAACCAGAGGACCCACATCACCATGGGTCTCGGAGCGAGGCAGGCAGGATTAACCTCAAAACACATGGCCCATTGTATAAAAAAGGTGAGGAATCCAGCAGTTGGAACATCCCAGCAGGCGGCCCAGAGCACCGAGGCTATGGGATCCAGGCAGTGATGAACTCACAACAGAGGGCACTCATCGTGATACTGTAAGCAACCCAGCCGTTGTAAACTCAGAGCACAATGCCCACATCCCCATGGGGAAGGGAACCAAGCAGGAGTGTCATCGCACCAGTGGGCACACATCAGAAAAGGTGGGGAGCCCAGCAGTTAGGGCCGGACGCCAGAGGGCCCTGATCACTGAGGAGAGGAGGCTCCCAGCAAGCTCCAACTGCTACCAGAAGGCCGACGTCACCAATGCGGGGTGTGCCAGCCAGGCAGGAGTGACCTCAGAGCAGAGGGCCAACCACACAAAAGTGTGAGGAACCCAAAGAGGATCAGACTCTCACCGGAGGGCCCACATCACCAAGGGAATGGAAACCAGGCAGGAGTGTCCTCACACCAGTGGGGCCACATCACCGAAATGTGACGGACCCAGCACACGTGGACTCAAACTACAGGACACACATCACCAAGGGGCTGGGAGTGAGGCAGGCAAGAGAAGTCTCAAAACAGAGGGCCCATAGAAGGAAAAACCTGAGGAATCCCGCATTTGGAACCTCCCCGCAGGTGGCCAGGAGCAGCGAGGCTATGGGGTCCATGCCGGAGTGAACTCACACCAGAGGGCCCTCATCATGAAACTGAACAACGTACCATTGGGACCTCAGAGCAGAAGACCCACATTCCCATGGGGTTGGGATCCTGGCAGGAGTGTACTTGCACCACAGGGCGCACATCAGAAAATTTTGGGAGCCCAGGAGTTAGGGTCTGACGCCAGAGGGCCCTCATTACCGAGGGGAGGAGACTCCCAGCAGGCACCAACTCCCAACTGAGGGCCCACGTCGCCAAGTTGACGTGTGCCAGCCAGGCAGGAGTGACCTCACAGCTGAGGGCCTACCTCACAGAAGGGTGAGGAACCCAGCCAGGATAAGACTCTCACCAGAGGGCCCACATCACCAAGGGGATCGGAACAAGGCAGGAGTGTCCTGACACCAGTGTGGCCACATTATAGAAAGGTGAGGAACCCAGCACATGTGGCCTAAACCAGAGGACCCACATTTCCAAGGTGCTCCGAGTGAGGCAGGCAGGAGTAGCCTAACAACACAGGGCCCACAGAATAAAAAATGTGAGGAATCCAGCAGTTTGAACCTCCCAGCAGGTGGCCCAGAGCATGGAGTCTATGGGATCCAGGCCACAGTGAACTCACAGCAGAGGGCCCACATCATGAAACTGTGAGCAACCCAGCCAGTGGGACCTCAGAGCAGAAGGCCCACATCCCCATGGGGTTGGGAACATGGCACGAGTGTCCTCGCACCACTTAGCATGTATCAGAAAATGTGGGTACCCAGCAGTTAGGGCCTGACGCCAGAGGGCCCTCATCACCGAGGGGAGGAGGCTCCGAGCAGGTTCCAACTGCCACAAGAGGGCCGACATTGCCAAGGCGGGGTGTGCCAGCCAGGCAGGAGTGACCTCACAGCAGAGGGCCCACCTCACAGAAGTGGGAGGAACCCAGCCAGGATCAGACTCTCACCAGAGGGCCCACATCACCAAGGGGATAGGAACCAGGCAGGTGTGTCCTCACACCAGTGGGGCCACATCATCGAAAGGTGAGGGACCCAGCACACGTGGCCTCAAACCAGAGGAGACACATCACCAAGGGGCTGGGAGTGAGGCAGGCAGGAGGAGTCTCAAAACAGAGGGCCCATAGAAGGAAAAAGGTGAGGAATCCCGCAGTGGGAACCTCCCCGCAGGAGGCCAGGAGCAGCGAGGCTATGGGGTCCATGCCGGAGTGAACTCACACCAGAGGGCCCTCATCATGAAACTGAGCAACGTACCATTGGGACCTCAGAGCAGAAGACCCACATTCCCATGGGGTTGGGATCCTGGCAGGAGTGTACTCGCACCACAGGGCGCACATCAGAAAATTTTGGGAGCCCAGGAGTTAGGGTCTGAAGACAGAGGGCCCTCATTACGGAGGTTAGGAGATTCCCAGCAGGCACCAACTCCCAACTGAGGGCCCACGTCGCCAAGTTGACGTGTGCCAGCCAGGCAGGAGTGACCTCACCGCAGAGGGCCTACCTCACAGAAGGGTGAGGAACCCAGCCAGGATAAGACTCTCACCAGAGGGCCCACATCACCAAGGGGATCGGAACAAGGCAGGAGTGTCCTCACACCAGTGCGGCCACATTATAGAAAGGTGAGGAACCCAGCACATGTGGCCTAAACCAGAGGACCCACATTTCCAAGGTGCTCCGAGTGAGGCAGGCAGGAGTAGCCTAACAACACAGGGCCCACAGAATAAAAAATGTGAGGAATCCGGCAGTTTGAACCTCCCAGCAGGTGTCCCAGAGCATGGAGTCTATGGGATCCAGGCCACAGTGAACTCACAGCAGAGGGCCCACATCATGAAACTGTGAGCAACCCAGCCAGTGGGACCTCAGAGCAGAAGGCCCACATCCCCATGGGGATGGGAACCTCGCAGGAGTGTCCTCGCACAACTTAGCACGTATCAGAAAATGTGGGTACCCAGCAGTTATGGCCTGACGCCAGAGGGCCCTCATCACTGAGGAGAGGAGGCTACCAGCAGGCTCCAAATTCCACCAGAGGGCTGATGTCACCAAGGCAATGGGAGCAAGCCAGGCAGGAGTTACCTCACAACAGAGGGCCCACCTCACAGAAGTGTGAGGAGCCCAAACAGGATCAGACTCTAACCAGAGGGCCCACATCACCAAGGGGATGGAAACCAGGCAGGAGTGTCCTCACACCAGTGGGGTCACATCAGCGAAAGGTGAGGAACACAGCACATGTGGCCTCAAACAAGGGGACACACATCACGAAAGGGCTGGGTGTGAGGCATGCAGGAGGAGACTCACAACAGAGCGCCCATAGAATAAAAAAGGTGAGGAACCCCGCAGTTGGAAGCTCCAAGCAGGTGGCCCAGAGCACCAAGGCTATGGGATCCATGCCGGAGTGAACTCACAGCAGAGGGCCCACATTCTGACACTGTGAGCAACCCAGCCGTTGGGACCTCAGGGCAGAAAGCCCACATCCCCATGGGGATGGGACCCTGGCTGGAGTGTACTCGCACGACAGGGCGCACATCAGAAAATTTTGGGAGCCCATGAGTTAGGGCCTGACGCCAGAGGGCCCTCATTACCGAGGGGAGGAGACTCCCAGCAGGCACCAACTCCCAACTGAGGGCCCACATCGCCAAGGTGACGTGTGCCAGCCAGGCAGGAGTGACCTCACAGCAGAGGGCCCACCTCCCAGAAGTGTGAGGAATCCAGACAGGATCAGACTCTCACCAGAGGGCCCCCATCACCAAGGGGATGGGAACCAGGCAGGAGTGTCCTCACACCAGTGGGGCCACATCAATAAAGGTGAGGAAACTGGTACATGTGGCCTTAAACCAGAGGGCCTACATCACAAATGGGCTGGGAGTGAGTCAGGAAGTAGGAGCATGAAAACACAGGACCCAAAGAATAAAAAAGGTAAGGAATCCAGCAGTAGGACCCTCCCAGCAGGCCGCTCAGAGCACAGAGTCTATGGGATCTAGGCCTGGGTGAACTAACACCAGAGAGCCAACATCATGAAACGGTGAACAACACAGGTGTTGGGACCTTAGAGCAGAAGGCCCACATGCCCATGGGGATGGGAACCTCGCAGGAGTGTCCTCGCACCACTTAGCACGTATCAGAAAATGTGGGTACCCAGCAGTTAGGGCCTGAGGCAAGAGGGCCCCCATCACCGAGGGGAGGTTCCCAGCAGGCTCCAACTGCCACAAGAGGGCCGATGTTGCCCAGGTGGGGTGTGCCAGCCAGGCAGGAGTGACCTCACAGCAGGGGGCCCCCCTCACAGAAGGGTGAGGAACCCAGCCAGGATCAGACTCTCACCAGAGGGCCCACATCATCAAGGGGATAGGAACCAGGCAGGAGTGTCCTCACACCAGTGGGGCCACATCATCGAAAGGCGAGGGACCCAGCATACATGACCTCAAACCAGAGGACACACATCACCAAGGGGCTGGGAGTGAGGCAGGCAGGAGGAGTCTCAAAACAGAGGGTCCATAGAAGAAAAAAGGTGAGGAATCCCGCAGTTGGAACCTCCCAGCAGGTGGCCAGGAGCAGCGAGGCTATGGGATCCAGGCCGGAGAGAACTCACAGCAGAGGGCCCTCATCATGAAACTGAGCAACCCACGGTTGGGACCTCAGAGCAGAAGGCCCACATTCCCATGGGGTTGGGAACCTGGCAGGAGTGTACTCGAAAAACAGGACGCATATCAGAAAATATTGGGAGCCCAGGAGTTAGGGCCTGACGCCAGAGGGCCCTCATTACTGAGGGGAGGAGACACCCAGCAGGCACCAAATCCCACCAGAGAGCCGACGTTGCCAAGGCGGGGTGTGCCAGCCAGGCAGGAGTGACCTCAGAGAAGAGGGCCCACCTCACAGAAGTGTGAGGAACCCAACCAGGATCAGACTCTCACCGGAGGGCCCACATCACCAATGGGATGGGAACCAGGCAGGGGTGTCCTCACACCAGTGGGGCCACATGAGCCAAAGGTGAGGAACCCAGCACATGTGGCCTCAAACCAGAGGACACACATCACCAAGGGGCTAGGAGTGAGGCAGGTGTCTGGAGGGGCACATTTAACTCTAATTTCCCACCAGGAAGTGGAATGAGCCAAAGTCTCAGAGTGCCGTGCCGGACCCTGATTACGGCCTGAAGCAAACCTGCGGTTCTGTGGCCAGTTTTCAAGGAAACGAGTTAAGAAAGGAAATCACGGGCACTGTAATTCACAAACCTGCAGTGTTATAAATGACAGCTATTGGCAAAATTATATGGAAGTAAGTCTGCAAAGAGGACTTGAAAACGAGGCAGAATTGCAGGAATCATATTTCAGGAGGTAGATTGGAATTGCATTTAAAGCATGTGAAAAGCGGCAGATCTTTGACAGTGATGCACTTGGACAAAAGTGCGTAAACATTTTTTCCTGAATATATTCAGGAAAAAACACATATGCCCTTTTTGGCCAACCAAGCACTCGAGAAATGGAAATCCGCACTACAATGAAGTCTCATTTCCCATTCGTCAAAAGGGCCATCTGAAAAAAGTGTAAAAACCAGAAACACAGGACAGGCCATGGAGAACAGGGAGCCTTGTTATGCTGATGGGCGGGATGTAAATTGCCAACAGACACTCTGGAGATGTGTATGGTGTATCCTGAAACATCTGAAAAACAAAGCTACAGACCCTAGGGCACTTCCACTTTTGGCCCTATAGCTTAGGAAAATTAAAATCAACAAGACACAGCCAACACAAAATTTAGGGCTGCTGTGTTTACAAGAACCTTGAGTCCAGTACAAATTAAATATCCCAGAAAGAAAAAAATGGATAAAGGAGTTGTGCTACTTACGTACAACGGAATATCACTCAGCAATGAAATCAATGTCATCAGGCCTGTAGCAGCAAATTGAGTGGATTTAAGTATGATGATTCTAAGAGAAATAGGTCACACAGAGAAAGAGAATTATCATAAGATATCACTAATAGAGAGAGTGTAAACTTGGCTACACATAAACTGAATTCCAAAACCGAACAGAGTCTCACATTTAGATAAAAACTTATGCTTGCTTAAGGGGAAAGTTGAGTTGGGGTGCTGTATAAAACCAGAGATTGAAATTAGCACACATACCGTTCCATAAGCCAAATATGTAATAGACAAGACCTACTCTTTGCTCAACGAAATAGACTCATCCATGGTGTATCACCTCACACCTGTTAGAATGGGCATCATCAGAAAATCTACAAACAACAAATGCTGGAAAGGGTGTGGAGATAAGGAACCCTCTTCCACTATTGTTGGGAATGTAAATTGATACAGTCACTGTGGAGAACATTATGGAGTTTCTTATAAAACTAAGAATAGAATTACCATATGATACAGCAATCCCACTACTGGGCATATACCCAGACAAAACCATAAATCAAAAAGAGACATTCACCGCAATGTTCATTGCATCACTATTTACAATATCCAGGTAATGGAAGCAACCTAAATGCCCACAGACAGACGAATGCATAAAGATGTGGTACATATATAAAATGGAATATTACTAAGCCATAAAAAGGAATGAAATTGGGTCATTTGTAGAGACGTTGATGGATCTAGAGACTGTCATACAGAGTGAAGTAAGTCAGAAAGAGAAAAACAAATCTTGTCTATTAATGCATATATGTGGAACCTAGAAAAATTGTACAGATGAACCATTTTGCCAGGCAGAAATAGAGCAACAGATGTAGACAACAAACGTATGGACACCAAGGGGGGAAAGCTGTTGGGGGGTGGTGGTGGGAGGAGTTGAGAGATTGGGATTGGCATGTATACATTTATATGTATAAAATAGATAACCAAAAAGAACCTGCTGTATAAAAAAATAAAATAAAATTCAAATTACAAAAAGTAAAACAGAAAAAATATTCTTCCCTTCACATACATGTATTTATATGAATAAATTATTTCCATGCTTATATCTGTAAATACAAAAAAGAGGAATAAAATCTACCTTGAACCAAAAACGAAAAAAAGAAAAAAAAACAGAACCCACCAGTTACACAGAGGAAAACCGTATCAGGGCACTTGCTCCAGTTGTAAACTATTCTGAAGTTGGTCAGTGGTGGGGAATCATCTCCCATTCAGCCAGCAGGCCCCACGCAACAAGCGTCCTCATTGCAAAGCTGGGGGACCGTGCCGAGGCATCTGTGAGTAAACGTGGGCTGAGCCCCAGGCCAGCTGCTGCTGAAATGTTCCCACCCTTCCCAGGTAAAACACCTGAATATGTACAAGGACTTGAAAGCCTAGAGGAAGGGCCATGGAGCCACATGAGTGACAGCATGCCAGCCGACTTGGTGCCTGCAGGCCAGCCAGGATGGTCCTGGCCCTGGGTGCTCTTCTGGAAGCTTTCCATTTCCCTGCCTGAGATACCCCTGCTGTCCCGGCCACCACTGCTTTCTTCCTCACTCACCTCTGCCCAGGGAGAAATTCCAGCGGCAGGTATGGGTGACACATCCTCTTCTTTAGCAGGTGGCATCTTGGCAACTGCTGCAGAAAGTCCAGCAGAGCCCCACTCACACTGGGCCACCCACAAAGCCGTGGCCTCTCACTCCCTCCCACCAGTCCAGCCCCAAGACTGCTAACAGGGCAGAGAAAATGGCGTCAGGCACAGCTGCAGGGGCTCTTGCTGCCTGGAGCGGTGTTTATATTGATCTGAACCCAGGCACACCTGGGGAGGTCTGGCCGGCACGGTTGGGCTTCCCAGGCCAGCCAATAATCACCCCTCAGGGGCTCACAGTTGCAGAAACTGGAACTTGCTGAATCGGCCAGGTCCAAGGAACAGGTGTGGGCTCCTGAGAGTCAGGATAGACAAGGGGCTGCAGCTCTGGCTTGTTTTCTAATTATATTATCTGGCCCAAGAGTGGGAGACAACTTCAAGAAAACCCTCTCCTAATGAGAGGAACCCAGGAGTCAGGGAGAGGAGGGGTGGCTGGTGGGTGGAGACAGAGGCCTGGTGCCCCGGGTGCAGTGGAAGTCTCTGGAAGACCAGGTAGAGGGAGGCCACACAGAGTGATGCCCAGGGTCACAGACCTGTCGGAGCTGCTGTTTGTTAGTTCAAGCCCTGCTCTGAGGTGCTCTGTGTCAGATCTGAGTGACAGGTGAGCTGGGAGTGCTCTGCAATGAGGGCGATATGCACGGTTCCTCTGTTCCCAGCCCTGCCATGGTACCTGCAAGGGTAGCTCTGTATCCTGGGAGGGGCCTGACCACGAGAGCCCCATGGGCTGCAGGGGAACTTGCCCAGGGAACCCCATATCCTGGGATTGGCCTGACCTCGAGAGCCCCATGGGCTGCTGGAGTCCTGGTAAAGGATGTCAGGACAGTCAGTGAAGCCACCGAGGATATACCTCCAGTAGTTCCTAAATCCTACACCCTGCTGGTCATTCTACCAACCACCAGGACATGGTATTCTGTATTAGTCTTCAATGATGCCTTCTTTTGTATTCTATTAGTCCCAGAGTCACAAGAAATTTTGGCTTGTGAGTGGCAGGACTCAACATACAACTAAAACAATACTTCCGGGCCGTGTTGCCCCAAGGGTTCAAAAATTCCCACACCATCTTTGGGGAAAGCTCAGCTAAAGAACTAAAAGTTCTACCTCTGGAAAAGGAAACACTCCTTCAATATGCAGACGACATTCTGATCGCCAGCCCTACTAAGGAGACCTCTGAACTACCAAGCCAATAAAGGATACAAGTTGTCCAAGAAAAAGCTCAAATATCACAGACTACGGTGACCTGCCTGGGCTTCATTCTCACAGAAGGTCGGAGAAGCCCATCCCAGGAAAGGGAAGAAACAATTTACAGCCTTACCCATTTCTGAAACTAGAAGACAGCTTAGGGGTTCCTGGGGAGGCCAGGGTTTGATGCTTCTGGATCCCTAACTACAGTCTACTAGCTGGGCCTCTATATGAAACACTGAAAGGAAAAGATGATGATCCTTTTGAATAGAATGCAGAAGTGGCCTTTCAAGAATGGAAAGAGCAGTCAATTCAGACCCTTGCCCTGGAACTCCCTAATTTAGCTAAACCCTTTGACCTTTACATTCCTGGTGAACGGTGAATCGCCATTGGAGTATTAGTGCAAAACCTGGGACCACTTGAAATGGAACAATGCAAGAATGCGATCCAGGTAGGGTAAACTACGGTCACCAAGGGGCTTGGCCCACCGCCACATCTGGCCAAGATACTGGCAGTATCTGAAAACCTGGAAATCAGCAGCCCAAAAGGCCACCTCACTCCTAAGGGAAAAGGACCCCACGTGGTGATCCTAACACCCAACCATGCCCTGAAGTTGCAGGGTTGGCTCCATGGGCACACTGACCTTGAGCGAGGAGGCCCTCCAACTCCAACCTCCATAGAGATAACCGGGGCAAAATGGCACCATGAAGACTCGTGTGAAGGTGTCTGCACGGGCAAATTTAACGCTCATTTCCCACCAGGAAGAGGAATTAACCAAAGGCTCAGCATGCCGTGCCGGAACCAGATTAGGGCCTGAAGCAATCCTGCGGGTTTGCGGCCAGCTCACAAGAAAGCGAGTTGAAGAAAGGAGCTCAGGGACACTGTAATTCACAAACCTGCAGAGTTATAAATGACAGCTATCACCCAAAAATATATTGAAGGAAGGCTGCGAAGAGGACTTGAAAGCGGGGCAGAATTGCAAGAAAACGATTTCAGGGGGTAGACTGGAATTGCATTTAAAGCATAGGAAAAGAGGCAGAACGTCGACAAGGATGCACTTGGCCAAAAAGGGCGTATGCGTTTTTTCCTGAATATATTCAGGAAAAAACGCATACGCCCTTTTTGGCCAACCAAGCAAGCATGTTAAAGAAATCTGCACTACAATGAAGTCTCACTGCCCCCCTGTCAAAAGGGCCATCTGAAAAAAGTGTAAAATCCAGAAAGGCAGCACAGGCCATGGAGAACAGGGAGCCTTGTTATGCTGATGGGCGGGATGTAAATTGCCAACAGCCACTCTGGAGATGTGTATGGTGTTTCCTCAAAAACCTAAAAAACAAAGCAACGGAGCCTACGGCATTACCACTTATTTTCCTATAGCTTAGGGAAATTAAAATCAAAAACACACAGCCACCGCAAAGTTTCTGTTTACGGCTCTGTTTACAAGAACCTCGTCTACGGTACAAGTTAAATATCCCAGAAAGCGAAAAATGGATAAAGAAGTGTGGTACGTACGTACAAAGGAATATCACTCACCAATGAAATCTATGTCATCAGGCCCGTCGCGGCATAATGAGTGGATTCAGGTACGATGATTCTAAGTGAAATAAGTCACACAGAAAATGAAACATCATAAGATATCACTAATACACGGAATGTAAACTTGGCTACACATGAACTGAATTACAAAACAGAACAGGGTCTCAAATTTAGAAAACCAACTTAGGCTTGCTTAAGGGGAAAGGTGAGTTGTGGTGCTGCATAAAACCAGAGATAGAAATTAGCACAGATACCTTTCCATAAGCCAAATATGTAATAGTCAAGACCTAGCCCTTGCTCAACGAAATGGACTAAACACCCCATATTCAACGCCTAGGATTACACATGACTAGTAAGAACCTTCAAACCCATGGATTTATATGTCTCCGTAAGAGACTCAAGTGTGTGTACAGCGGCATGAATGCAGCAGAGAAAATCCGATAAAACCCATTATCAAAATGAATTACAAAAACAAACACAATGACAGTGAAATAGAGAGCAATTCTTAAATAATTCATTCAGGGCTTGTGATGCAACCTGGATTTACCACATCTACACCCAGAGCTGAGTGAGACATAAGGCTGGACACTTCGGGCTGATAGCATTGGTGAGGTTCGATGAGCAAATGCAGACCCTTTGAAGTCATACTGCATGGTACCCATTCCATGGGTCCCAACTCTCCAGGTTTAAGGGATTCTTCCTTCAGCTAAAACATGCATGGGAAACCCACAGTACAGTGCACTGTGTGACCGGGAAACGTTTTCAAATGCATCTCAGTTTTCGTCCCCTTTTACTCGGGTTCACCATTCCAGACCGTTTACTAACACTCTCCCCACTTGGAGAGTCAGTGCCTTTAACCTCCTGTTTGGCACAGTTTGCAATTTCTGCGCAAGATGAACAGGAATCGGGAGAACCAATGAGAGACTAGCTGTAGGTGTCTGGACGGGCAAATGGAACGCTCATTTCCCACCAGGAAGAGGAATTAACCAAAGGCTCAGCATGCCGTGCCGGAACCAGATTAGGGCCTGAAGCATTCCTGCGTGTTTGCGGCCAGCTCACAAGAAAGCGAGTTGAAGAAAGGAGCTCAGGGGCACTGTAATTCACAAACCTGCAGAGTTATAAATGACAGCTATCGTCCAAAAATATATTGAAGGAAGGCTGCGAAGAGGACTGGAAAGCGGGGCAGAATTGCAGGAAAACGATTTCAGGGGGTAGACTGGAATTGCATTTAAAGCATAGGAAAAGAGGCAGAACGTCGACAATGATGCACTTGGCCAAAAAGGGCGTATGCATTTTTTCCTGAATATATTCAGGAAAAAATGCATACGCCCTTTTTGGCCAACCAAGCCAGCATGTTAAAGAAATCTGCACTACAAAGAAGTCTCACTGCCCCCAGGTCAAAAGGGCCATCTGAAAAAAGTGTAAAATCCAGAAAGACAGCACAGGCCATGGAGAACAGGGAGCCTTGTTATGCTGATGGGCGGGATGTAAATTGCCAACAGCCACTCTGGAGAAGTGTATGGTGTTTCCTGAAACACCTAAGAAACAAAGCAACGGAGACTACGGCACTTCCACTTATGGTCTTATAGATCACGGAAATTAAAATCAAAAACAGACAGCCACCCCAAAGTTTCAGACGGCTCTGTTTACAGGAATCTCGTCTACGGTACAAGTTAAATATCCCAGAATGTGAAAAATGGATAAAGAAGTTGTGGTACACACATTCAATGGAATATCACTCAGCAATGAAATCTATGTCATCAGGCCCATCGTGGCATAATGAGTGGATTCAGGTACGATGATTCTAAGTGAAATAAGTCACACAGAAAATGAAACATCATAAGATATCACTAATACACGGAATGTAAACTTGGCTACACATGAACTGAATTACAAAACAGAACAGGGTCTCAAATTTAGAAAACCACCTTATGCTTGCTTAAGGGGAAAAGTGAGTTGGGGTACTGCATAAAACCAGAGATAGAAATTAGCACAGATACCTTTCCATAAGCCAAATATGTAATAGTCAAGACCTAGCCCTTGCTCAACGAAATGGACTAAACACCCCATATTCAACGCCTAGGAATACACCTGACTAGTAAGTATCTTCAAACCCATGGATTTATATGTCTCCATAAGAGACTCAAGTGTGTGTACAGCGGCATGAATGCAGCAGAGAAAATCCGATAAATCCCATTATCAAAATGAATTACAAAAACAAACACAATGACAGTGAAATAGAGAGCAATTCTTAAATAATTCATTCAGGGCTTGTGATGCAACCTGGATTTACCACATCTACAACCAGAGCTGAGTGAGACATAAGGCTGTACACTTCAGCCTGATAGCATTGGTGAGGTTCGTTGAGAAAATGCAGGCCCTTTGAAGTCATACTGCATGGTACCCATTCCATGGGTCCCAACTCTCCAGGTTTAAGGGATTCTTCCTTCAGCTAAAACATGCATGGGAAACCCACAGTATGGTGCACCGTGTGACTGGGAAACCTTTTCAAATGCATCTCAGTTTTCGTCCCCTTTTACTCGGGTTCACGATTGAAGACCCTTTACTAATACTCTCCCCACTTAGAGAGTCAGTGCCTTTAACCTCCTGTTTGGCACAGTTTGCAATTTCTGCGCAAGATGAAAAAGAATAGGGAGATCCAATGAGAGACTAGCTCTAGGTGTCTGCACGTTCAAATATAACACTCATTTCCCACCAGGAAGAGGAATTTACCAAAGGATCAGCATGCTGTGCCGGATCCAGATTAGGGCATGAAGCAATCCTGCGGGTTTGCGGCCAGCTCACAAGAAAGCGAGTAGAAGAAAGGAGCTCAGGCGCACTGTCATTCACAAACCTGCAGAGTTATAAATGTCAGCTATTGTCCAAAAATGTATTGAAGTAAGGCTGCGTAGAGGACTTGAAAGCAGGGCAGAATTGCAGGAAAACGAGTTCAGGGGCAGACTGGAATTGCATTTAAAGCATAAGGAAAGAGACAGAAAGTCGACAATGATGCATTTGGTCAAAAAGGGCGTATGCGTTTTTTCCTGAATATATTCAAGAAAAAACACATACGCCCTTTTTGGCCAAACAAGCAAGCCTGTAAAGAAATCTGCATTCCAATGAAGTCTCACTGCCCCCCTGTCAAAAGGGACATCTGAAAAAAGTGAAAAATCCAGAAAGGCAGGACAGGCCATGGAGAACAGGGAGCCTTGTTATGCTGATGGGCGGGATGTAACTTGCCAACAGCCACTCTGGAGAAGTGTATGGTGTTTCCTCAAACACCTAAAAAACTAAGCAACGGAGCCTACGGCACTTCAACTTATGGTTCTATAGCTTAGGGAAATTAAAATCAAAAAGACACAGCCACCCATAAATTTTGGACGGCTCTGCTTACAAGAACCTCATTTACGGTACAATGAAATATCCCAGAAAGCAAAAAATGGATAAAGAAGTTGTTGTACGTACGTACAATGGAATATCACTCAGCAATGAAATCTATGTCATGAGGCCCGTCGCGGCATAATGAGTGGATTCAGGGACGATCATTCTAAGTTAACTAAGTCACACAGAAAAAGAAACACCATAAGATATCTCAAATACACGGAATGCAAACATGGCTGCACATGAACTCAATTACAAAACAGAAAAGGGTCTCAAATTTAGAAAACCAACTTATGCTTGCTTAAGGGGAAAGGTGAGTTGTGGGGCTGCATAAAACCAGAGATTGAAATTAGCACAGATACCTTTCCATAAGCAAATATGTAATAGTCTGGACCTACTGTTGCTCCACGAAATGGACTCAACATCCCATATTCAATGCCTAGGAATATACCTGACTAGTAAGAATCTGAAAACCCATGGATTTATATGTCTCCATAAGAGAATCAAGCATGTGTACGGCGGCATAAACGCAGCAGTGAAAATCCGATAAATCCCATTATCAAAATAAATTACAAAAACAAAACACAACGACAGTGAAATAGAGAGCAATTCTTAAATAATTCATTCAGGGCTTGTGATGCAACGTGGATTTACCACATCTACACCCCGAGCTGAGTGAGACATAAGGCTGGACACTTTGGGCTGATAGCATTGGTGACGTTCGGTGAGCAAAGGCAACCCTTTGATGTCATACTGCGTGGTACCCATTCCATGGGTCCCAACTCTCCAGGTTGAAGGGATTCTTCCTTCAGGTAAAACATGCATGGGCAACCCAGAATATGGTCCACCATGTGACCGGGAAAACTTTTTAAATGCGTCTCAGTTTTCGTCCCCTCGTACTCGGTTTTACCATTCCAGACGCTTTACTAACACTCTCCCCACTTGGAGAGTCAGTGCCTTTAACCTCCTGTTTGGCACAGTTTGGAATTTCTGCGCAAGATGAACAGGAATAGGGAGAACCAATGAGAGATTAGCTGTAGGTGTCGGCACGAACAAATTTAATGCTCATTTCCCACCAGGAAGAGGAATTAGCCAAAGGCTCAGCATGCCGTGTCGGAACCAGATTAGGGCCTGAAGCAATCCTGCGGTTTTGCGGCCAGCTCACAAGAAAGCGAGTTGAAGAAAGGAGCTCAGGGGCACTGTAATTCACAAACCTGCAGAGTTATAAATGACAGCTATCGTCCAAAAATATATTGAAGTAAGGCTGCAAAGAGGACTTGAACGCGGGGCAGAATTCCAGGAATACGATTTCAGGAGGTAGACGGGAAGTCCTCTGAAAGTATAGGAGAAGAGGCAGAACCTCGACAATGATGCACTTGGTCAAAAAGGGCATATGCGTTTCTTCCAGGGCCCTTATTAAAGAGGGTAGGAGGCTCCCAGCATGCTTCAGTGGCCAACAGAGGGCCTACGTCGCCAAGGCGACATGAGCCATCCAGACAGGAGTGACCTCACATCAGAGGGCCCACCTCACAGAAGGGTAAGGAACCCAGTCAAGATCAGACTCTCACCAGAGTGCCCACATAAGCAAGGGGCTGGGAACCAGGCAGGAGTGTCCTCACACCCGTGGGGCCACATCATCGAAAGTTGAGGTACCCAGCACATGTGGCCTCAAACCAGAGGACCCACATCACCATGGGTCTCGGAGCGAGGCAGGCAGGATTAACCTCAAAACACATGGCCCATTGTATAAAAAAGGTGAGGAATCCAGCAGTTGGAACATCCCAGCAGGCGGCCCAGAGCACCGAGGCTATGGGATCCAGGCAGTGATGAACTCACAACAGAGGGCCCTCATCGTGATACTGTAAGCAACCCAGCCTTTGTAACCTCAGAGCACAAGGCCCACATCCCCATGGGGAAGGGAACCAAGCAGGAGTGTCATCGCACCAGTGGGCACACATCAGAAAAGGTGGGGAGCCCAGCAGTTAGGGCCGGACGCCAGAGGGCATTCATCACTGAGGAGAGGAGGCTCCCAGCAAGCTCCAACTGCTACCAGAAGGCCGACGTCGCCAATGCAGGGTGTGCCAGCCAGGCAGGAGTGACCTCAGGGCAGAGGGCCAACCACACAAAAGTGTGAGGAACCCAAAGAGGATCAGACTCTCACCAGAGGGCCCACATCACCAAGGGAATGGAAACCAGGCAGGAGTGTTCTCACACCAGTGTGGTCACATCACCGAAATGTGACGGACCCAGCACACGTGGCCTCAAACTACAGGACACACATCACCAAGGGGCTGGGAGTGAGGCAGGCAGGAGGAGCCTCCAAACAGAGGGCCCATAGCGTAAAAAAGGTGAGGGATCCCGCAGTTGGAACCTACCAGCAGGTGGCCAGGAGCAGCGAGGCTATGGGATCCAGGCCTGACTGAACTCAAAACAGAGGGCCCTCATTATGAAACTGTGAGCAACCCAGCCGTTGGGACCTTAGAGCAGAAGGCCCACATTCCCATGGGGTTGGGATCCTGGCAGGAGTGTACTCGCACCACAGGGCGCACATCAGAAAATTTTGGGAGCCCAGGAGTTAGGGTCTGACGCCAGAGGGCCCTCATTACCGAGGGGAGGAGACTCCCAGCAGGCACCAACTCCCAACTGAGGGCCCACGTCGCCACGTTGACGTGTGCCAGCCAGGCAGGAGTGACCTCACAGCAGAGGGCCTACCTCACAGAAGGGTGAGGAACCCAGCCAGGATAAGACTCTCACCAGAGGGCCCACATCACCAAGGGGATCGGAACAAGGCAGGAGTGTCCTCACACCAGTGTGGCCACATTATAGAAAGGTGAGGAACCCAGCACATGTGGCCTAAACCAGAGGACCCACATTTCCAAGGTGCTCCGAGTGAGGCAGGCAGGAGTAGCCTAACAACACAGGGCCCACAGAATAAAAAATGTGAGGAATCCAGCAGTTTGAACCTCCCAGCAGGTGGCCCAGAGCATGGAGTCTATGGGATCCAGGCCACAGTGAACTCACAGCAGAGGGCCCACATCATGAAACTGTGAGCAACCCAGCCAGTGGGACCTCAGAGCAGAAGGCCCACATCCCCATGGGGATGGGAACCTCGCAGGAGTGTCCTCGCACAACTTAGCACGTATCAGAAAATGTGGGAACCCAGCAGTTAGGGCCTGGCGCCAGAGGGCCCTCATCACGGAGGAGAGGAGGCTACCAGCAGGCTCCAAATGCCACCAGAGGGCCGACGTCACCAAGGCAATGGGAGCAAGCCAGGCAGGAGTTACCTCACAGCAGAGGGCCCACCTCACAGAAGTGTGAGGAGCCCAAACAGGATCAGACTCTAACCAGAGCGCCCACATCACCAAGGGGATGGAAACCAGGCAGGAGTGTCCTCACACCAGTGGGGCCACATCAGCGAAAGGTGAGGAACACAGCACATGTGGCGTCAAACAAGGGGACACACATCACGAAAGGGCTTGGAGTGAGGCATGCAGGAGGAGACTCACAACAGAGCGCCCATAGAATAAAAAAGGTGAGGAACCCCGCAGTTGGAAGCTCCAAGCAGGTGGCCCAGAGCACCAAGGCTATGGGATCCATGCCGGAGTGAACTCACAGCAGAGGGCCCACATTCTGACACTGTGAGCAACCCAGCCGTTGGGACCTCAGGGCAGAAAGCCCACATCCCCATGGGGATGGGACCCTGGCTGGAGTGTACTCGCACGACAGGGCGCACATCAGAAAATTTTGGGAGCCCATGAGTTAGGGCCTGACGCCAGAGGGCCCTCATTACCGAGGGGAGGAGACTCCCAGCAGGCACCAACTCCCAACTGAGGGCCCACATCGCCAAGGTGACGTGTGCCAGCCAGGCAGGAGTGACCTCACAGCAGAGGGCCCACCTCCCAGAAGTGTGAGGAATCCAGACAGGATCAGACTCTCACCAGAGGGCCCCCATCACCAAGGGGATGGGAACCAGGCAGGAGTGTCCTCACACCAGTGGGGCCACATCAATAAAGGTGAGGAAACTGGTACATGTGGCCTTAAACCAGAGGACCTACATCACAAATGGGCTGGGAGTGAGTCAGGAAGTAGGAGCATGAAAACACAGGACCCAAAGAATAAAAAAGGTAAGGAATCCAGCAGTAGGACCCTCCCAGCAGGCCGCTCAGAGCACAGAGTCTATGGGATCTAGGCCTGGGTGAACTAACACCAGAGAGCCAACATCATGAAACGGTGAACAACACAGGTGTTGGGACCTTAGAGCAGAAGGCCCACATGCCCATGGGGATGGGAACCTCGCAGGAGTGTCCTCGCACCACTTAGCACGTATCAGAAAATGTGGGTACCCAGCAGTTAGGGCCTGAGGCAAGAGGGCCCCCATCACCGAGGGGAGGTTCCCAGCAGGCTCCAACTGCCACAAGAGGGCCGATGTTGCCCAGGTGGGGTGTGCCAGCCAGGCAGGAGTGACCTCACAGCAGGGGGCCCCCCTCACAGAAGGGTGAGGAACCCAGCCAGGATCAGACTCTCACCAGAGGGCCCACATCATCAAGGGGATAGGAACCAGGCAGGAGTGTCCTCACACCAGTGGGGCCACATCATCGAAAGGCGAGGGACCCAGCATACATGACCTCAAACCAGAGGACACACATCACCAAGGGGCTGGGAGTGAGGCAGGCAGGAGGAGTCTCAAAACAGAGGCACTCCTGCTTGGTTCCCTTCCCCATGGGGATGTGGGCCTTGTGCTCTGAGGTTACAAAGGCTGGGTTGCTTACAGTATCACGATGAGGGCCCTCTGTTGTGAGTTCATCACTGCCTGGATCCCATAGCCTCGGTGCTCTGGGCCGCCTGCTGGGATGTTCCAACTGCTGGATTCCTCACCTTTTTTATACAATGGGCCATGTGTTTTGAGGTTAATCCTGCCTGCCTCGCTCCGAGACCCATGGTGATGTGGGTCCTCTGGTTTGAGGCCACATGTGCTGGGTACCTCAACTTTCGATGATGTGGCCCCACGGGTGTGAGGACACTCCTGCCTGGTTCCCAGCCCCTTGCTTATGTGGGCACTCTGGTGAGAGTCTGATCTTGACTGGGTTCCTTACCCTTCTGTGAGGTGGGCCCTCTGATGTGAGGTCACTCCTGCCTGGATGGCTCATGTCGCCTTGGCGACGTAGGCCCTCTGTTGGCCACTGAAGCATGCTGGGAGCCTCCTACCCTCTTTAATAAGGGCCCTGGAAGAAACGCATATGCCCTTTTTGACCAAGTGCATCATTGTCGAGGTTCTGCCTCTTCTCCTATACTTTCAGAGGACTTCCCGTCTACCTCCTGAAATCGTATTCCTGGAATTCTGCCCCGCGTTCAAGTCCTCTTTGCAGCCTTACTTCAATATATTTTTGGACGATAGCTGTCATTTATAACTCTGCAGGTTTGTGAATTACAGTACCCCTGAGCTCCTTTCTTCAACTCGCTTTCTTGTGAGCTGGCCGCAAAACCGCAGGATTGCTTCAGGCCCTAATCTGGTTCCGACACGGCATGCTGAGCCTTTGGCTAATTCCTCTTCCTGGTGGGAAATGAGCGTTAAATTTGTTCGTGCCGACACCTACAGCTAATCTCTCATTGGTTCTCCCTATTCCTGTTCATCTTGCGCAGAAATTCCAAACTGTGCCAAACAGGAGGTTAAAGGCACTGACTCTCCAAATGGGGAGAGTGTTAGTAAAGCGTCTGGAATGGTAAAACCGAGTACGAGGGGACGAAAACTGAGACGCATTTAAAAAGTTTTCCCGGTCACACGGTGGACCATATTCTGGGTTGCCCATGCATGTTTTACCTGAAGGAAGAATCCCTTAAACCTGGAGATTTGGGACCCATGGAATGGGTACCACGCAGTATGACATCAAAGGGTTGCCTTTGCTCACCGAACGTCACCAATGCTATCAGCCCAAAGTGTCCAGCCTTATGTCTCACTCAGCTCGGGGTGTAGATGTGGTAAATCCACGTTGCATCACAAGCCCTGAATGAATTATTTAAGAATTGCTCTCTATTTCACTGTCATTGTGTTTTGTTTTTGTAATTTATTTTGATAATGGGATTTATCGGATTTTCACTGCTGCGTTTATGCCGCCGTACACATGCTTGATTCTCTTATGGAGACATATAAATCCATGAGTTTTCAGATTCTTACTAGTCAGGTATATTCCTAGGCATTGAATATGGGATGTTGAGTCCATTTCGTGGAGCAAGGAGTAGGTCCTGACTATTACATATTTGCTTATGGAAAGGTATCTGTGCTAATTTCAATCTCTCGTTTTATGCAGCACCACAACTCACCTTTCCCCTTAAGCAAGCATAAGTTGGTTTTCTAAATTTGAGACCCTTTTCTGTTTTGTAATTGAGTTCATGTGCAGCCATGTTTGCATTCCGTGTATTTGAGATATCTTATGGTGTTTCTTTTTCTGTGTGACTTAGTTAACTTAGAATGATCATACCTGAATCCACTCATTATGCCGCGACGGGCCTCATGACATAGATTTCATTGCTGAGTGATATTCCATTGTACGTACGTACAACAACTTCTTTATCCATTTTTTGCTTTCTGGGATATTTCATTGTACCGTAAATGAGGTTCTTGTAAGCAGAGCCGTCCAAAATTTATGGGTGGCTGTGTCTTTTTGATTTTAATTTCCCTAAGCTATAGAACCATAAGTTGAAGTGCCGTAGGCTCCGTTGCTTAGTTTTTTAGGTGTTTGAGGAAACACCATACACTTCTCCAGAGTGGCTGTTGGCAAGTTACATCCCGCCCATCAGCATAACAAGGCTCCCTGTTCTCCATGGCCTGTCCTGCCTTTCTGGATTTTTCACTTTTTTCAGATGTCCCTTTTGACAGGGGGGCAGTGAGACTTCATTGGAATGCAGATTTCTTTACAGGCTTGCTTGTTTGGGCAAAAAGGGCGTATGTGTTTTTTCTTGAATATATTCAGGAAAAAACGCATACGCCCTTTTTGACCAAGTGCATCATTGTCGACTTTCTGTCTCTTTCCTTATGCTTTAAATGCAATTCCAGTCTGCCCCTGAACTCGTTTTCCTGCAATTCTGCCCCGCTGTCAAGTCCTCTACGCAGCCTTACTTCAATACATTTTTGGACAATAGCTGACATTTATAACTCTGCTTGTTATGCTGATGGGCGGGATGTAAATTGCCAACAGCCACTCTGGAGATGTGTATGGTGTTTCCTCAAAAACCTAAAAAACAAAGCAACGGAGCCTACGGCATTACCACTTATTTTCCTATAGCTTAGGGAAATTAAAATCAAAAACACACAGCCACCCCAAAGTTTCTGTTTACGGCTCTGTTTACAAGAACCTCGTCTACGGTACAAGTTAAATATCCCAGAAAGCGAAAAATGGATAAAGAAGTGTGGTACGTACGTACAAAGGAATATCACTCACCAATGAAATCTATTTCATCAGGCCCGTCGCGGCATAATGAGTGGATTCAGGTACGATGATTCTAAGTGAAATAAGTCACACAGAAAATGAAACATCATAAGTTATCACTAATACACGGAATGTAAACTTGGCTATACATGAACTGAATTACAAAACAGAACAGGGTCTCAAATTCAGAAAACCACCTTATGTTTGCTTAAGGGGAAAAGTGAGTTGGGGTGCTGCATAAAAGCAGAGATAGAAATTAGCACAGATACCTTTCCATAAGCCAAATATGTAATAGTCAAGACCTACCCCTTGCTCAACGAAATGGACTAAACACCTCATATTCAACACCTAGGAATACACCTGACTAGTAAGAATCTTCAAACCCATGGATTTATATGTCTCCGTAAGACAATCAAGCGTGTGTACAGCTGCATGAACGCAGCAGAGAAAATCCAATAAATCCCATTATCAAAATGAATTACAAAAACAAAACACAATGACAGTGAAATAGAGAGCAATTCTTAAATAATTCATTCAGGGCATGTGATGCAACCTGGATTTACCACGTCTACACCCAGAGCTGAGTGAGACATAAGGTTGGACACTTCGGGCTGATAGCATTGGTGAGGTTCGATGAGCAAATGCAGACCCTTTGAAGTCATACTGCATGGTACCCATTCCATGGGTCCCAACTGTCCAGTTTTAAGGGATTCTTCCTTCAGCTAAAACGTGCATGGGAAACCCACAGTATGGTGCACCGTGTGACCAGGAAACGTTTTCAAATGCATCTCAGTTTTCGTCCCCTTTTACTCGGGTTCACCATTCCAGACCTTTACTAACACTCTCCCCACTTGGAGAGTCAGTGCCTTTAACCTCCTGTTTGGCACAGTTTGCAATTTCTGCGCAAGATGAACAGGAATAGGGAGAACCAATGAGAGACTAGCTGTAGGTGTCTGCACTGGAAATTTAACGCTCATTTCCCACCAGGAAGAAGAATTAACCAAAGGCTCAGCATGCCATGCCGGAACCTGATTAAGGCCTGAAGCAATCCTGCGGGTTTGCGGCCAACTCACAAGAAAGCGAGTTGAAGAAAGGAGCTCAGGGGCACTGTAATTCACAAACCTGCAGAGTTATAAATGACAGCTATCGTCCAAAAATACATTGAAGGAAGGCTGCGAAGAGGACTGGAAAGCGGGGCAGAATTGCAGGAAAACGATTTCAGGGGCAGACTGGAATTGCATTTAAAGCATAGGGAAAGAGACAGAAAGTCGACAATGATGCACTTGGTCTAAAAGTGCGTATGCGTTTTTTCCTGAATATATTCAAGAAAAAACACATATGCCCTTTTTGGCCAAACAAGCAAGCCTGTAAAGAAATCTGCATTACAATGAAGTCTCACTGCCCCCCTGTCAAAAGGGACATCTGAAAAAAGTGAAAAATCCAGAAAGGCAGGACAGGCCATGGAGAACAGGGAGCCTTGTTATGCTGATGGGCGGGATGTAAATTGCCAACAGCCACTCTGGAGAAGTGTATGGTGTTTCCTCAAACACCTAAAAAACTAAGCAACGGAGCCTACAGCATTACCACTTATTTTCCTATAGCTTAGGGAAATTAAAATCAAAAACACACAGCCACCCCAAAGTTTCTGTTTACGGCTCTGTTTACAAGAACCTCGTCTACGGTACAAGTTAAATATCCCAGAAAGCGAAAAATGGATAAAGAAGTGTGGTACGTACGTACAAAGGAATATCACTCACCAATGAAATCTATTTCATCAGGCCCGTCGCGGCATAATGAGTGGATTCAGGTACGATGATTCTAAGTGAAATAAGTCACACAGAAAATGAAACATCATAAGTTATCACTAATACACGGAATGTAAACTTGGCTACACATGAACTGAATTACAAAACAGAACAGGGTCTCAAATTCAGAAAACCACCTTATGTTTGCTTAAGGGGAAAAGTGAGTTGGGGTGCTGCATAAAAGCAGAGATAGAAATTAGCACAGATACCTTTCCATAAGCCAAATATGTAATAGTCAAGACCTACCCCTTGCTCAACGAAATGGACTAAACACCTCATATTCAACACCTAGGAATACACCTGACTAGTAAGAATCTTCAAACCCATGGATTTATATGTCTCCGTAAGACAATCAAGCGTGTGTACAGCTGCATGAACGCAGCAGAGAAAATCCAATAAATCCCATTATCAAAATGAATTACAAAAACAAAACACAATGACAGTGAAATAGAGAGCAATTCTTAAATAATTCATTCAGGGCATGTGATGCAACCTGGATTTACCACGTCTACACCCAGAGCTGAGTGAGACATAAGGTTGGACACTTCGGGCTGATAGCATTGGTGAGGTTCGATGAGCAAATGCAGACCCTTTGAAGTCATACTGCATGGTACCCATTCCATGGGTCCCAACTGTCCAGTTTTAAGGGATTCTTCCTTCAGCTAAAACGTGCATGGGAAACCCACAGTATGGTGCACCGTGTGACCAGGAAACGTTTTCAAATGCATCTCAGTTTTCGTCCCCTTTTACTCGGGTTCACCATTCCAGACCTTTACTAACACTCTCCCCACTTGGAGAGTCAGTGCCTTTAACCTCCTGTTTGGCACAGTTTGCAATTTCTGCGCAAGATGAACAAGAATAGGGAGAACCAATGAGAGACTAGCTCTAGGTGTCTGCACGTTCAAATATAACACTCATTTCCCACCAGGAAGAGGAATTTACCAAAGGATCAGCATGCTGTGCCGGAAACAGATTAGGGCATGAAGCAATCCTGCGGGTTTGCGGCCAGCTCACAAGAAAGCGAGTAGAAGAAAGGAGCTCAGGCGCACTGTCATTCACAAACCTGCAGAGTTATAAATGTCAGCTATTGTCCAAAAATGTATTGAAGTAAGGCTGCGTAGAGGACTTGAAAGCGGGGCAGAATTGCAGGAAAACGAGTTCAGGGGCAGACTGGAATTGCATTTAAAGCATAAGGAAAGAGACAGAAAGTCGACAATGATGCACTTGGTCAAAAAGGGCGTATGCGTTTTTTCCTGAATATATTCAAGAAAAAACACATACGCCCTTTTTGCCCAAACAAGCAAGCCTGTAAAGAAATCTGCATTCCAATGAAGTCTCACTGCCCCCCTGTCAAAAGGGACATCTGAAAAAAGTGAAAAATCCAGAAAGGCAGGACAGGCCATGGAGAACAGGGAGCCTTGTTATGCTGATGGGCGGGATGTAACTTGCCAACAGCCACTCTGGAGAAGTGTATGGTGTTTCCTCAAACACCTAAAAAACTAAGCAACGGAGCCTACGGCACTTCAACTTATGGTTCTATAGCTTAGGGAAATTAAAATCAAAAAGACACAGCCACCCATAAATTTTGGACGGCTCTGCTTACAAGAACCTCATTTACGGTACAAGTGAAATATCCCAGAAAGCAAAAAATGGATAAAGAAGTTGTTGTACGTACGTACAATGGAATATCACTCAGCAATGAAATCTATGTCATGAGGCCCGTCGCGGCATAATGAGTGGATTCAGGTACGATCATTCTAAGTTAATTAGTCACACAGAAAAAGAAACACCATAAGATATCTCAAATACACGGAATGCAAACATGGCTGCACATGAACTCAATTACAAAACAGAAAAGGGTCTCAAATTTAGAAAACCAACTTATGTTTGCTTAAGGGGAAAGGTGAGTTGTGGTGCTGCATAAAACCAGAGATTGAAATTAGCACAGATACCTTTCCATAAGCAAATATGTAATAGTCAGGACCTACTCCTTGCTCCACGAAATGGACTCAACACCCCAAATTCAATGCCTAGGAATATACCTGACTAGTAAGAATCTGAAAACCCATGGATTTATATGTCTCCATAAGAGAATCAAGCATGTGTACAGCGGCATAAACGCAGCAGTGAAAATCCGATAAATCCCATTATCAAAATAAATTACAAAAACAAAACACAATGACAGTGAAATAGAGAGCAATTCTTAAATAATTCATTCAGGGCTTGTGATGCAACGTGGATTTACCACATCTACACCCCGAGCTGAGGGAGACATAAGGCTGGACACTTCGGGCTGATAGCATTGGTGACGTTCGGTGAGCAAAGGCAACCCTTTGAAGTCATACTGCGTGGTACCCATTCCATGGGTCCCAACTCTCCAGGTTGAAGGGATTCTTCCTTCAGGTAAAACATGCATGGGCAACCCAGAATATGGTCCACCGTGTGACCGGGAAAACTTTTTAAATGCGTCTCAGTTTTCGTCCCCTCGTGCTCGGTTTTACCATTCCAGACGCTTTACTAACACTCTCCCCACTTGGAGAGTCAGTGCCTTTAACCTCCTGTTTGGCACAGTTTGGAATTTCTGCGCAAGATGAACAGGAATAGGGAGAACCAATGAGAGATTAGCTGTAGGTGTCGGCACGAACAAATTTAACGCTCATTTCCCACCAGGAAGAGGAATTAGCCAAAGGCTCAGCATGCCGTGTCGGAACCAGATTAGGGCCTGAAGCAATCCTGCGGTTTTGCGGCCAGCTCACAAGAAAGCGAGTTGAAGAAAGGAGCTCAGGGGCACTGTAATTCACAAACCCGCAGAGTTATAAATGACAGCTATCGTCCAAAAATATATTGAAGTAAGGCTGCAAAGAGGACTTGAACACGGGGCAGAATTCCAGGAATACGATTTCAGGAGGTAGACGGGAAGTCCTCTGAAAGTATAGGAGAAGAGGCAGAACCTCGACAATGATGCACTTGGTCAAAAAGGGCATATGCGTTTCTTCCAGGGCCCTTATTAAAGAGGGTAGGAGGCTCCCAGCATGCTTCAGTGGCCAACAGAGGGCCTACGTCGCCAAGGCGACATGAGCCATCCAGGCAGGAGTGACCTCACATCAGAGGGCCCACCTCACAGAAGGGTAAGGAACCCAGTCAAGATCAGACTCTCACCAGAGTGCCCACATAAGCAAGGGGCTGGGAACCAGGCAGGAGTGTCCTCACACCCATGGGGCCACATCATCGAAAGTGGAGGTACCCAGCACATGTGGCCTCAAACCAGAGGACCCACATCACCATGGGTCTCGGAGCGAGGCAGGCAGGATTAACCTCAAAACACATGGCCCATTGTATAAAAAAGGTGAGGAATCCAGCACTTGGAACATCCCAGCAGGTGGCCCAGAGCACCGAGGCTATGGGATCCAGGCAGTGATGAACTCACAACAGAGGGCCCTCATCGTGATACTGTAAGCAACCCAGCCGTTGTAACCTCAGAGCACAAGGCCCACATCCCCATGGGGAAGGGAACCAAGCAGGAGTGTCATCGCACCAGTGGGCACACATCAGAAAAGGTGGGGAGCCCAGCAGTTAGGGCCGGACGCCAGAGGGCCCTCATCACTGAGGAGAGGAGGCTCCCAGCAAGCTCCAACTGCTACCAGAAGGCCGACGTCGCCAATGCAGGGTGTGCCAGCCAGGCAGGAGTGACCTCAGAGCAGAGGGCCAACCACACAAAAGTGTGAGGAACCCAAAGAGGATCAGACTCTCACCGGAGGGCCCACATCACCAAGGGAATGGAAACCAGGCAGGAGTGTTCTCACACCAGTGTGGTCACATCACCGAAATGTGACGGACCCAGCACACGTGGCCTCAAACTACAGGACACACATCACCAAGGGGCTGGGAGTGAGGCAGGCAGGAGGAGCCTCCAAACAGAGGGCCCATAGCGTAAAAAAGGTGAGGAATCCCGAAGTTGGAACCTCCCAGCATGTGGCCAGGAGCAGCGAGGCTATGGGATCCAGGCCTGACTGAACTCAAAACAGAGGGCCCTCATTATGAAACTGTGAGCAACCCAGCCGTTGGGACCTTAGAGCAGAAGGCCCACATTCCCATGGGGTTGGGATCCTGGCAGGAGTGTACTCGCACCACAGGGCGCACATCAGAAACTTTTGGGAGCCCAGGAGTTAGGGTCTGACGCCAGAGGGCCCTCATTACCGAGGGGAGGAGACTCCCAGCAGGCACCAACTCCCAACTGAGGGCCAACGTCGCCACGTTGACGTGTGCCAGCCAGGCAGGAGTGACCTCACAGCAGGGGGCCTACCTCACAGAAGGGTGAGGAACCCAGCCAGGATAAGACTCTCACCAGAGGGCCCACATCACCAAGGGGATCGGAACAAGGCAGGAGTGTCCTCACACCAGTGTGGCCACATTATAGAAAGGTGAGGAACCCAGCACATGTGGCCTAAACCAGAGGACCCACATTTCCAAGGTGCTCCGAGTGAGGCAGGCAGGAGTAGCCTAACAACACAGGGCCCACAGAATAAAAAATGTGAGGAATCCAGCAGTTTGAACCTCCCAGCAGGTGGCCCAGAGCATGGAGTCTATGGGATCCAGGCCACAGTGAACTCACAGCAGAGGGCCCACATCATGAAACTGTGAGCAACCCAGCCAGTGGGACCTCAGAGCAGAAGGCCCACATCCCCATGGGGATGGGAACCTCGCAGGAGTGTCCTCGCACAACTTAGCACGTATCAGAAAATGTGGGAACCCAGCAGTTATGGCCTGGCGCCAGAGGGCCCTCATCACGGAGGAGAGGAGGCTACCAGCAGGCTCCAAATGCCACCAGAGGGCCGACGTCACCAAGGCAATGGGAGCAAGCCAGGCAGGAGTTACCTCACAGCAGAGGGCCCACCTCACAGAAGTGTGAGGAATCCAGACAGGATCAGACTCTCACCAGAGGGCCCCCATCACCAAGGGGATAGGAACCAGTCAGGAGTGTCCTCACACCAGTGGGGCCACATCAATAAAGGTGAGGAAACTGGTACATGTGGCCTTAAACAAGAGGACCTACATCACAAATGGGCTGGGAGTGAGTCAGGAAGTAGGAGCATGAAAACACAGGACCCAAAGAATAAAAAAGGTAACGAATCCAGCAGTAGGAACCTCCCAGCAGGCCGCTCAGAGCACAGAGGCTATGGGATCTAGGCCTGGGTGAACTAACACCAGAGAGCCAACATCATGAAACGGTGAACAACACAGGTGTTGGGACCTTAGAGCAGAAGGCCCACATGCCCATGGGGATGGGAACCTCGCAGGAGTGTCCTCGCACCACTTAGCACGTATCAGAAAATGAGGGTACCCAGCAGTTAGGGCCTGAGGCAAGAGGGCCCCCATCACCGAGGGGAGGTTCCCAGCAGGCTCCAACTGCCACAAGAGGGCCGATGTTGCCCAGGTGGGGTGTGCCAGCCAGGCAGGAGTGACCTCACAGCAGAGGGCCCCCCTCACAGAAGGGTGAGGAACCCAGGCAGGATCAGACTCTCACCAGAGGGCCCACATCATCAAGGGGATAGGAACCAGGCAGGAGTGTCCTCACACCAGTGGGGCCACATCATCGAAAGGCGAGGGACCCAGCATACGTGGCCTCAAACCAGAGGACACACATCACCAAGGGGCTGGGAGTGAGGCAGGCAGGAGGAGTCTCAAAACAGAGGGTCCATAGAAGAAAAAAGGTGAGGAATCCCGCAGTTGTAACCTCCCAGCAGGTGGCCAGGAGCAGCGAGACTATGGGATCCAGGCTGGAGAGAACTCACAGCAGAGGGCCCTCATCATGAAACTGAGGAACCCACGGTTGGGACCTCAGAGCAGAAGGCCCACATTCCCATGGGGTTGGGAACCTGGCAGGAGTGTACTCGAACCACAGGGCGCATATCAGAAAATATTGGGAGCCCAGGAGTTAGGGTCTGACGCCAGAGGGCCCTCATTACCGAGGGGAGGAGACACCCAGCAGGCACCAAATCCCACCAGAGGGCCGACGTCGCCAAGGCGGGGTGTGCCAGCCAGGCAGGAGTGACCTCAGAGAAGAGGGCCCACCTCACAGAAGTGTGAGGAACCCAACCAGGATCAGACTCTCACCGGAGGGCCCACATCACCAAGGGGATGGGAACCAGGCAGGAGTGTCCTCACACCAGTGGGGCCACATCAGCCAAAGGTGAGGAACCCAGCACATGTGGCCTCAAACCAGAGGACACACATCACCAAGGGGCTAGGAGTGAGGCAGGTGTCTGGAGGGGCACATTTAACTCTAATTTCCCACCAGGAAGTGGAATGAGCCAAAGTCTCAGAGTGCCGTGCTGGACCCTGATTACGGCCTGAAGCAAACCTGCGGTTCTGTGGCCAGTTTTCAAGGAAACGAGTTAAGAAAGGAAATCACGGGCACTGTAATTCACAAACCTGCAGAGTTATAAATGACAGCTATAGGCAAAATTATATGGAAGTAAGTCTGCAAAGAGGACTTGAAAACGAGGCAGAATTGCAGGAATCATATTTCAGGAGGTAGATTGGAATTGCATTTAAAGCATGTGAAAAGCGGCAGATCTTTGACAGTGATGCACTTGGACAAAAGTGCGTAAACATTTTTTCCTGAATATATTCAGGAAAAAACACATATGCCCTTTTTGGCCAACCAAGCACTCGAGAAATGGAAATCCGCACTACGATGAAGTCTCATTTCCCATTCGTCAAAAGGGCCATCTGAAAAAAGTGTAAAAACCAGAAACACAGGACAGGCCATGGAGAACAGGGAGCCTTGTTATGCTGATGGGAGGGATGTAAATTGCCAACAGACACTCTGGAGATGTTTATGGTGTATCCTGAAACATCTGAAAAACAAAGCTACAGACCCTAGGGCACTTCCACTTTTGGCCCTATAGCTTAGGAAAATTAAAATCAACAAGACACAGCCAACACAAAATTTAGGGCTGCTGTGTTTACAAGAACCTTGAGTCCAGTGCAAATTAAATATCCCAGAAAGAAAAAAATGGATAAAGGAGTTGTGCTACTTACGTACAACGGAATATCACTCAGCAATGAAATCAATGTCATCAGGCCTGTAGCAGCAAATTGAGTGGATTTAAGTATGATGATTCTAAGAGAAATAGGTCACACAGAGAAAGAGAATTATCATAAGATATCACTAATAGAGAGAGTGTAAACTTGGCTACACATAAACTGAATTCCAAAACCGAACAGAGTCTCACATTTAGATAAAAACTTATGCTTGCTTAAGGGGAAAGTTGAGTTGGGGTGCTGTATAAAACCAGAGATTGAAATTAGCACACATACCGTTCCATAAGCCAAATATGTAATAGACAAGACCTACTCTTTGCTCAACGAAATAGACTCATCCATGGTGTATCACCTCACACCTGTTAGAATGGGCATCATCAGAAAATCTACAAACAACAAATGCTGGAAAGGGTGTGGAGATAAGGAACCCTCTTCCACTATTGTTGGGAATGTAAATTGATACAGTCACTGTGGAGAACATTATGGAGTTTCTTATAAAACTAAGAATAGAATTACCATATGATACAGCAATCCCACTACTGGGCATATACCCAGACAAAACCATAAATCAAAAAGAGACATTCACCGCAATGTTCATTGCATCACTATTTACAATATCCAGGTAATGGAAGCAACCTAAATGCCCACAGACAGACGAATGCATAAAGATGTGGTACATATATAAAATGGAATATTACTAAGCCATAAAAAGGAATGAAATTGGGTCATTTGTAGAGACGTTGATGGATCTAGAGACTGTCATACAGAGTGAAGTAAGTCAGAAAGAGAAAAACAAATCTTGTCTATTAATGCATATATGTGGAACCTAGAAAAATTGTACAGATGAACCGTTTTGCCAGGCAGAAATAGAGCAACAGATGTAGACAACAAACGTATGGACACCAAGGGGGGAAAGCTGTTGGGGGGTGGTGGTGGGAGGAGTTGAGAGATTGGGATTGGCATGTATACATTTATATGTATAAAATAGGTAACCAAAAAGAACCTGCTGTATAAAAAAATAAAATAAAATTCAAATTACAAAAAGTAAAACAGAAAAAATATTCTTCCCTTCACATACATGTATTTATATGAATAAATTATTTCCATGCTTATATCTGTAAATACAAAAAAGAGGAATAAAATCTACCTTGAACCAAAAACGAAAAAAAGAAAAAAAAACAGAACCCACCAGTTACACAGAGGAAAACCGTATCAGGGCACTTGCTCCAGTTGTAAACAATTCTGAAGTTGGTCAGTGGTGGGGAATCATCTCCCATTCAGCCAGCAGGCCCCACGCAACAAGCGTCCTCATTGCAAAGCTGGGGGACCGTGCCGAGGCATCTGTGAGTAAACGTGGGCTGAGCCCCAGGCCAGCTGCTGCTGAAATGTTCCCACCCTTCCCAGGTAAAACACCTGAATATGTACAAGGACTTGAAAGCCTAGAGGAAGGGCCATGGAGCCACATGAGTGACAGCATGCCAGCCGACTTGGTGCCTGCAGGCCAGCCAGGATGGTCCTGGCCCTGGGTGCTCTTCTGGAAGCTTTCCATTTCCCTGCCTGAGATACCCCTGCTGTCCCGGCCCCCACTGCTTTCTTCCTCACTCACGTCTGCCCAGGGAGAAATTCCAGCGGCAGGTATGGGTGACACATCCTCTTCTTTAGCAGGTGGCATCTTGGCAACTGCTGCAGAAAGTCCAGCAGAGCCCCACTCACACTGGGCCACCCACAAAGCCGTGGCCTCTCACTCCCTCCCACCAGTCCAGCCCCAAGACTGCTGACAGGGCAGAGAAAATGGCGTCAGGCACAGCTGCAGGGGCTCTTGCTGCCTGGAGCGGTGTTTATATTGATCTGAACCCAGGCACACCTGGGGAGGTCTGGCCGGCACGGTCGGGCTTCCCAGGCCAGCCAATAATCACCCCTCAGGGGCTCACAGTTGCAGAAACTGGAACTTGCTGAATCGGCCAGGTCCAAGGAACAGGTGTGGGCTCCTGAGAGTCAGGATAGACAAGGGGCTGCAGCTCTGGCTTGTTTTCTAATTATATTATCTGGCCCATGAGTGGGAGACAACTTCAAGAAAACCCTCTCCTAATGAGAGGAACCCAGGAGTCAGGGAGAGGAGGGGTGGCTGGTGGGTGGAGACAGAGGCCTGGTGCCCCGGGTGCAGTGGAAGTCTCTGGAAGACCAGGTAGAGGGAGGCCACACAGAGTGATGCCCAGGGTCACAGACCTGTCGGAGCTGCTGTTTGTTAGTTCAAGCCCTGCTCTGAGGTTCTGTGTCAGATCTGAGTGACAGGTGAGCTGGGAGTGCTCTGCAATGAGGGCGATATGCACGGTTCCTGTGTTCCCAGCCCTGCCATGGTACCTGCAAGGGTAGCTCTGTATCCTGGGAGGGGCCTGACCACGAGAGCCCCATGGGCTGCAGGGGAACCTGCCCAGGGAACCCCATATCCTGGGAGGGGCCTGAACACGAGAGCCCCATGGGCTGGGGTGGGGGTGGGGTACCTGCCCAGGTGAGCTCCATATCCTGGGATTGGCCTGACCTCGAGAGCCCCATGGGCTGCTGGAGTCCTGGTAAAGGATGTCAGGACAGTCAGTGAAGCCACCGAGGATATACCTCCAGTAGTTCCTAAATCCTACACCCTGCTGGTCATTCTACCAACCACCAGGACATGGTATTCTGTATTAGTCTTCAATGATGCCTTCTTTTGTATTCTATTAGTCCCAGAGTCACAAGAAATTTTGGCTTGTGAGTGGCAGGACTCAACATACAACTAAAACAATACTTCCGGGCCGTGTTGCCCCAAGGGTTCAAAAATTCCCACACCATCTTTGGGGAAAGCTCAGCTAAAGAACTAAAAGTTCTACCTCTGGAAAAGGAAACACTCCTTCAATATGCAGACGACATTCTGATCGCCAGCCCTACTAAGGAGACCTCTGAACTACCAAGCCAATAAAGGATACAAGTTGTCCAAGAAAAAGCTCAAATATCACAGACTACGGTGACCTGCCTGGGCTTCATTCTCACAGAAGGTCGGAGAAGCCCATCCCAGGAAAGGGAAGAAACAATTTACAGCCTTACCCATTTCTGAAACTAGAAGACAGCTTAGGGGTTCCTGGGGAGGCCAGGGTTTGCTGCTTCTGGATCCCTAACTACAGTCTACTAGCTCGGCCTCTATATGAAACACTGAAAGGAAAAGATGATGATCCTTTTGAATAGAATGCAGAAGTGGCCTTTCAAGAATGGAAAGAGCAGTCAATTCAGACCCTTGCCCTGGAACTCCCTAATTTAGCTAAACCCTTTGACCTTTACATTCCTGGTGAACGGTGAATTGCCATTGGAGTATTAGTGCAAAACCTGGGACCACTTGAAATGGAACAATGCAAGAATGCGATCCAGGTAGGATAAACTACGGTCACCAAGGGGCTTGGCCCACCGCCACATCTGGCCAAGATACTGGCAGTATCTGAAAACCTGGAAATCAGCAGCCCAAAAGGCCACCTCCCTCCTAAGGGAAAAGGACCCCACGTGGTGATCCTAACACCCAACCATGCCCTGAAGTTGCAGGGTTGGCTCCATGGGCACACTGACCTTGAGCGAGGAGGCCCTCCAACTCCAACCTCCATAGAGATAACCGGGGCAAAGTGGCACCATGAAGACTCGTGTGAAGGTGTCTGCACGGGCAAATTTAACGCTCATTTCCCACCAGGAAGAGGAATTAACCAAAGGCTCAGCATGCCGTGCCGGAACCAGATTAGGGCCTGAAGCAATCCTGCGGGTTTGCGGCCAGCTCACAAGAAAGCGAGTTGAAGAAAGGAGCTCAGGGACACTGTAATTCACAAACCTGCAGAGTTATAAATGACAGCTATCACCCAAAAATATATTGAAGGAAGGCTGCGAAGAGGACTTGAAAGCGGGGCAGAATTGCAAGAAAACGATTTCAGGGGGTAGACTGGAATTGCATTTAAAGCATAGGAAAAGAGGCAGAACGTCGACAAGGATGCACTTGGCCAAAAAGGGCGTATGCGTTTTTTCCTGAATATATTCAGGAAAAAACGCATACGCCCTTTTTGGCCAACCAAGCAAGCATGTTAAAGAAATCTGCACTACAATGAAGTCTCACTGCCCCCCGTTCAAAAGGGCCATCTGAAAAAAGTGTAAAATCCAGAAAGGCAGCACAGGCCATGGAGAACAGGGAGCCTTGTTATGCTGATGGGCGGGATGTAAATTGCCAACAGCCACTCTGGAGATGTGTATGGTGTTTCCTCAAAAACCTAAAAAACAAAGCAACGGAGCCTACAGCATTACCACTTATTTTCCTATAGCTTAGGGAAATTAAAATCAAAAACACACAGCCACCGCAAAGTTTCTGTTTACGGCTCTGTTTACAAGAACCTCGTCTACGGTACAAGTTAAATATCCCAGAAAGCGAAAAATGGATAAAGAAGTTGTGGTACGTACGTACAAAGGAATATCACTCACCAATGAAATCTATGTCATCAGGCCCATCGCGGCATAATGAGTGGATTCAGGTACGATGATTCTAAGTGAAATAAGTCACACAGAAAATGAAACATCATAAGATATCACTAATACACGGAATGTAAACTTGGCTACACATGAACTGAATTACAAAACAGAACAGGGTCTCAAATTTAGAAAACCACCTTATGCTTGCTTAAGGGGAAAAGTGAGTTGGGGTGCTGCATAAAACCAGAGATAGAAATTAGCACAGATACCTTTCCATAAGCCAAATATGTAATAGTCAAGACCTAGCCCTTGCTCAACGAAATGGACTAAACACCCCATATTCAACGCCTAGGAATACACCTGACTAGTAAGTATCTTCAAACCCATGGATTTATATGTCTCCATAAGAGACTCAAGTGTGTGTACAGCGGCATGAATGCAGCAGAGAAAATCCGATAAATCCCATTATCAAAATGAATTACAAAAACAAACACAATGACAGTGAAATAGAGAGCAATTCTTAAATAATTCATTCAGGGCTTGTGATGCAACCTGGATTTACCACATCTACAACCAGAGCTGAGTGAGACATAAGGCTGTACACTTCAACCTGATAACATTGGTGAGGTTCGTTGAGAAAACGCAGACCCTTTGAAGTCATACTGCATGGTACCCATTCCATGGGTCCCAACTCTCCAGGTTTAAGGGATTCTTCCTTCAGCTAAAACATGGATGGGAAACCCACAGTATGGTGCACCGTGTGACCGGGAAACCTTTTCAAATGCATCTCAGTTTTCGTCCCCTTTTACTCGGGTTCACGATTGAAGACCCTTTACTAATACTCTCCCCACTTAGAGAGTCAGTGCCTTTAACCTCCTGTTTGGCACAGTTTGCAATTTCTGCGCAAGATGAACAAGAATAGGGAGATCCAATGAGAGACTAGCTCTAGGTGTCTGCACGTTCATATATAACACTCATTTCCCACCAGGAAGAGGAATTTACCAAAGGATAAGCATGCTGTGCCGGAACCAGATTAGGGCATGAAGCAATCCTGCGGGTTTGCGGCCAGCTCACAAGAAAGCGAGTAGAAGAAAGGAGCTCAGGCGCACTGTCATTCACAAACCTGCAGAGTTATAAATGTCAGCTATTGTCCAAAAATGTATTGAAGTAAGGCTGCGTAGAGGACTTGAAAGCGGGGCAGAATTGCAGGAAAACGAGTTCAGGGGCAGACTGGAATTGCATTTAAAGCATAAGGAAAGAGACAGAAAGTCGACAATGATGCACTTGGTCAAAAAGGGCGTATGCGTTTTTTCCTGAATATATTCAAGAAAAAACACATACGCCCTTTTTGCCCAAACAAGCAAGCCTGTAAAGAAATCTGCATTCCAATGAAGTCTCACTGCCCCCCTGTCAAAAGGGACATCTGAAAAAAGTGAAAAATCCAGAAAGGCAGGACAGGCCATGGAGAACAGGGAGCCTTGTTATGCTGATGGGCGGGATGTAACTTGCCAACAGCCACTCTGGAGAAGTGTATGGTGTTTCCTCAAACACCTAAAAAACTAAGCAACGGAGCCTACGGCACTTCAACTTATGGTTCTATAGCTTAGGGAAATTAAAATCAAAAAGACACAGCCACCCATAAATTTTGGACGGCTCTGCTTACAAGAACCTCATTTACGGTACAATGAAATATCCCAGAAAGCAAAAAATGGATAAAGAAGTTGTTGTACGTACGTACAATGGAATATCACTCAGCAATGAAATCTATGTCATGAGGCCCGTCGCGGCATAATGAGTGGATTCAGGTATGATCATTCTAAGTTAACTAAGTCACACAGAAAAAGAAACACCATAAGATATCTCAAATACACGGAATGCAAACATGGCTGCACATGAACTCAATTACAAAACAGAAAAGGGTCTCAAATTTAGAAAACCAACTTATGCTTGCTTAAGGGGAAAGGTGAGTTGTGGTGCTGCATAAAACGAGAGATTGAAATTAGCACAGATACCTTTCCATAAGCAAATATGTAATAGTCAGGACCTACTCCTTGCTCCACGAAATGGACTCAACATCCCATATTCAATGCCTAGGAATATACCTGACTAGTAAGAATCTGAAAACTCATGGATTTATATGTCTCCATAAGAGAATCAAGCATGTGTACGGCGGCATAAACGCAGCAGTGAAAATCCGATAAATCCCATTATCAAAATAAATTACAAAAACAAAACACAATGACAGTGAAATAGAGAGCAATTCTTAAATAATTCATTCAGGGCTTGTGATGCAACGTGGATTTACCACATCTACACCCCGAGCTGAGTGAGACATAAGGCTGGACACTTTGGGCTGATAGCATTGGTGACGTTCGGTGAGCAAAGGCAACCCTTTGATGTCATACTGCGTGGTACCCATTCCATGGGTCCCAAATCTCCAGGTTTAAGGGATTCTTCCTTCAGGTAAAACATGCATGGGCAACCCAGAATATGGTCCACCGTGTGACCGGGAAAACTTTTTAAATGCGTCTCAGTTTTCGTCCCCTCGTACTCGGTTTTACCATTCCAGACGCTTTACTAACACTCTCCCCATTTGGAGAGTCAGTGCCTTTAACCTCCTGTTTGGCACAGTTTGGAATTTCTGCGCAAGATGAACAGGAATAGGGAGAACCAATGAGAGATTAGCTGTAGGTGTCGGCACGAACAAATTTAACGCTCATTTCCCACCAGGAAGAGGAATTAGCCAAAGGCTCAGCATGCCGTGTCGGAACCAGATTAGGGCCTGAAGCAATCCTGCGGTTTTGCGGCCAGCTCACAAGAAAGCGAGTTGAAGAAAGGAGCTCAGGGGCACTGTAATTCACAAACCTGCAGAGTTATAAATGACAGCTATCGTCCAAAAATATATTGAAGTAAGGCTGCAAAGAGGACTTGAACGCGGGGCAGAATTCCAGGAATACGATTTCAGGAGGTAGACGGGAAGTCCTCTGAAAGTATAGGAGAAGAGGCAGAACCTCGACAATGATGCACTTGGTCAAAAAGGGCATATGCGTTTCTTCCAGGGCCCTTATTAAAGAGGGTAGGAGGCTCCCAGCATGCTTCAGTGGCCAACAGAGGGCCTACGTCGCCAAGGCGACATGAGCCATCCAGGCAGGAGTGACCTCACATCAGAGGGCCCACCTCACAGAAGGGTAAGGAACCCAGTCAAGATCAGACTCTCACCAGAGTGCCCACATAAGCAAGGGGCTGGGAACCAGGCAGGAGTGTCCTCACACCCGTGGGGCCACATCATCGAAAGTTGAGGTACCCAGCACATGTGGCCTCAAACCAGAGGACCCACATCACCATGGGTCTCGGAGCGAGGCAGGCAGGATTAACCTCAAAACACATGGCCCATTGTATAAAAAAGGTGAGGAATCCAGCAGTTGGAACATCCCAGCAGGCGGCCCAGAGCACCGAGGCTATGGGATCCAGGCAGTGATGAACTCACAACAGAGGGCCCTCATCGTGATACTGTAAGCAACCCAGCCTTTGTAACCTCAGAGCACAAGGCCCACATCCCCATGGGGAAGGGAACCAAGCAGGAGTGTCATCGCACCAGTGGGCACACATCAGAAAAGATGGGGAGCCCAGCAGTTAGGGCCGGACGACAGAGGGCATTCATCACTGAGGAGAGGAGGCTCCCAGCAAGCTCCAACTGCTACCAGAAGGCCGACGTCGCCAATGCGGGGTGTGCCAGCCAGGCAGGAGTGACCTCAGGGCAGAGGGACAACCACACAAAAGTGTGAGGAACCCAAAGAGGATCAGACTCTCACCGGAGGGCCCACATCACCAAGGGAATGGAAACCAGGCAGGAGTGTTCTCACACCAGTGTGGTCACATCACCGAAATGTGACGGACCCAGCACACGTGGCCTCAAACTACAGGACACACATCACCAAGGGGCTGGGAGTGAGGCAGGCAGGAGGAGCCTCCAAACAGAGGGCCCATAGCCTAAAAAAGGTGAGGGATCCCGCAGTTGGAACCTCCCAGCAGGTGGCCAGGAGCAGCGAGGCTATGGGATCCAGGCCTGACTGAACTCAAAACAGAGGGCCCTCATTATGAAACTGTGAGCAACCCAGCCGTTGGGACCTTAGAGCAGAAGGCCCACATTCCCATGGGGTTGGGATCCTGGCAGGAGTGTACTCGCACCACAGGGCGCACATCAGAAAATTTTGGGAGCCCAGGAGTTAGGGTCTGACGCCAGAGGGCCCTCATTACCGAGGGGAGGAGACTCCCAGCAGGCACCAACTCCCAACTGAGGGCCCACGTCGCCACGTTGACGTGTGCCAGCCAGGCAGGAGTGACCTCACAGCAGAGGGCCTACCGCACAGAAGGGTGAGGAACCCAGCCAGGATAAGACTCTCACCAGAGGGCCCACATCACCAAGGGGATCGGAACAAGGCAGGAGTGTCCTCACACCAGTGTGGCCACATTATAGAAAGGTGAGGAACCCAGCACATGTGGCCTAAACCAGAGGACCCACATTTCCAAGGTGCTCCAAGTGAGGCAGGCAGGAGTAGCCTAACAACACAGGGCCCACAGAATAAAAAATGTGAGGAATCCAGCAGTTTGAACCTCCCAGCAGGTGGCCCAGAGCATGGAGTCTATGGGATCCAGGCCACAGTGAACTCACAGCAGAGGGCCCACATCATGAAATTGTGAGCAACCCAGCCAGTGGGACCTCAGAGCAGAAGGCCCACATCCCCATGGGGATGGGAACCTCGCAGGAGTGTCCTCGCACAACTTAGCACGTATCAGAAAATGTGGGAACCCAGCAGTTATGGCCTGGCGCCAGAGGGCCCTCATCACGGAGGAGAGGAGGCTACCAGCAGGCTCCAAATGCCACCAGAGGGCCGACGTCACCAAGGCAATGGGAGCAAGCCAGGCAGGAGTTACCTCACAGCAGAGGGCCCACCTCACAGAAGTGTGAGGAGCCCAAACAGGATCAGACTCTAACCAGAGCGCCCACATCACCAAGGGGATGGAAACCAGGCAGGAGTGTCCTCACACCAGTGGGGCCACATCAGCGAAAGGTGAGGAACACAGCACATGTGGCCTCAAACAAGGGGACACACATCACGAAAGGGCTGGGTGTGAGGCATGCAGGAGGAGACTCACAACAGAGCGCCCATAGAATAAAAAAGGTGAGGAACCCCGCAGTTGGAAGCTCCAAGCAGGTGGCCCAGAGCACCAAGGCTATGGGATCCATGCCGGAGTGAACTCACAGCAGAGGGCCCACATTCTGACACTGTGAGCAACCCAGCCGTTGGGACCTCAGGGCAGAAAGCCCACATCCCCATGGGGATGGGACCCTGGCTGGAGTGTACTCGCACGACAGGGCGCACATCAGAAAATTTTGGGAGCCCATGAGTTAGGGCCTGACGCCAGAGGGCCCTCATTACCGAGGGGAGGAGACTCCCAGCAGGCACCAACTCCCAACTGAGGGCCCACATCGCCAAGGTGACGTGTGCCAGCCAGGCAGGAGTGACCTCACAGCAGAGGGCCCACCTCCCAGAAGTGTGAGGAATCCAGACAGGATCAGACTCTCACCAGAGGGCCCCCATCACCAAGGGGATGGGAACCAGGCAGGAGTGTCCTCACACCAGTGGGGCCACATCAATAAAGGTGAGGAAACTGGTACATGTGGCCTTAAACCAGAGGACCTACATCACAAATGGGCTGGGAGTGAGTCAGGAAGTAGGAGCATGAAAACACAGGACCCAAAGAATAAAAAAGGTAAGGAATCCAGCAGTAGGACCCTCCCAGCAGGCCGCTCAGAGCACAGAGTCTATGGGATCTAGGCCTGGGTGAACTAACACCAGAGAGCCAACATCATGAAACGGTGAACAACACAGGTGATGGGACCTTAGAGCAGAAGGCCCACATGCCCATGGGGATGGGAACCTCGCAGGAGTGTCCTCGCACCACTTAGCACGTATCAGAAAATGTGGGTACCCAGCAGTTAGGGCCTGAGGCAAGAGGGCCCCCATCACCGAGGGGAGGTTCCCAGCAGGCTCCAACTGCCACAAGAGGGCCGATGTTGCCCAGGTGGGGTGTGCCAGCCAGGCAGGAGTGACCTCACAGCAGGGGGCCCCCCTCACAGAAGGGTGAGGAACCCAGCCAGGATCAGACTCTCACCAGAGGGCCCACATCATCAAGGGGATAGGAACCAGGCAGGAGTGTCCTCACACCAGTGGGGCCACATCATCGAAAGGCGAGGGACCCAGCATACATGACCTCAAACCAGAGGACACACATCACCAAGGGGCTGGGAGTGAGGCAGGCAGGAGGAGTCTCAAAACAGAGGGTCCATAGAAGAAAAAAGGTGAGGAATCCCGCAGTTGGAACCTCCCAGCAGGTGGCCAGGAGCAGCGAGGCTATGGGATCCAGGCCGGAGAGAACTCGCAGCAGAGGGCCCTCATCATGAAACTGAGCAACCCACGGTTGGGACCTCAGAGCAGAAGGCCCACATTCCCATGGGGTTGGGAACCTGGCAGGAGTGTACTCGAAAAACAGGACGCATATCAGAAAATATTGGGAGCCCAGGAGTTAGGGCCTGACGCCAGAGGGCCCTCATTACTGAGGGGAGGAGACACCCAGCAGGCACCAAATCCCACCAGAGAGCCGACGTTGCCAAGGCGGGGTGTGCCAGCCAGGCAGGAGTGACCTCAGAGAAGAGGGCCCACCTCACAGAAGTGTGAGGAACCCAACCAGGATCAGAATCTCACCGGAGGTCCCACATCACCAAGGGGATGGGAACCAGGCAGGAGTGTCCTCACACCAGTGGGGCCACATGAGCCAAAGGTGAGGAACCCAGCACATGTGGCCTCAAACCAGAGGACACACATCACCAAGGGGCTAGGAGTGAGGCAGGTGTCTGGAGGGGCACATTTAACTCTAATTTCCCACCAGGAAGTGGAATGAGCCAAAGTCTCAGAGTGCCGTGCCGGACCCTGATTACGGCCTGAAGAAAACCTGCGGTTCTGTGGCCAGTTTTCAAGGAAACGAGTTAAGAAAGGAAATCACGGGCACTGTAATTCACAAACCTGCACAGTTATAAATGACAGCTATTGGCAAAAATATATGGAAGTAAGTCTGCAAAGAGGACTTGAAAACGAGGCAGAATTGCAGGAATCATATTTCAGGAGGTAGATTGGAATTGCATTTAAAGCATGTGAAAAGCGGCAGATCTTTGACAGTGATGCACTTGGACAAAAGTGCGTAAACATTTTTTCCTGAATATATTCAGGAAAAAACACATATGCCCTTTTTGGCCAACCAAGCACTCGAGAAATGGAAATCCGCACTACAATGAAGTCTCATTTCCCATTCGTCAAAAGGGCCATCTGAAAAAAGTGTAAAAACCAGAAACACAGGACAGGCCATGGAGAACAGGGAGCCTTGTTATGCTGATGGGCGGGATGTAAATTGCCAACAGACACTCTGGAGATGTGTATGGTGTATCCTGAAACATCTGAAAAACAAAGCTACAGACCCTAGGGCACTTCCACTTTTGGCCCTATAGCTTAGGAAAATTAAAATCAACAAGACACAGCCAACACAAAATTTAGGGCTGCTGTGTTTACAAGAACCTTGAGTCCAGTACAAATTAAATATCCCAGAAAGAAAAAAATGGATAAAGGAGTTGTGCTACTTACGTACAACGGAATATCACTCAGCAATGAAATCAATGTCATCAGGCCTGTAGCAGCAAATTGAGTGGATTTAAGTATGATGATTCTAAGAGAAATAGGTCACACAGAGAAAGAGAATTATCATAAGATATCACTAATAGAGAGAGTGTAAACTTGGCTACACATAAACTGAATTCCAAAACCGAACAGAGTCTCACATTTAGATAAAAACTTATGCTTGCTTAAGGGGAAAGTTGAGTTGGGGTGCTGTATAAAACCAGAGATTGAAATTAGCACACATACCGTTCCATAAGCCAAATATGTAATAGACAAGACCTACTCTTTGCTCAACGAAATAGACTCATCCATGGTGTATCACCTCACACCTGTTAGAATGGGCATCATCAGAAAATCTACAAACAACAAATGCTGGAAAGGGTGTGGAGATAAGGAACCCTCTTCCACTATTGTTGGGAATGTAAATTGATACAGTCACTGTGGAGAACATTATGGAGTTTCTTATAAAACTAAGAATAGAATTACCATATGATACAGCAATCCCACTACTGGGCATATACCCAGACAAAACCATAAATCAAAAAGAGACATTCACCGCAATGTTCATTGCATCACTATTTACAATATCCAGGTAATGGAAGCAACCTAAATGCCCACAGACAGACGAATGCATAAAGATGTGGTACATATATAAAATGGAATATTACTAAGCCATAAAAAGGAATGAAATTGGGTCATTTGTAGAGACGTTGATGGATCTAGAGACTGTCATACAGAGTGAAGTAAGTCAGAAAGAGAAAAACAAATCTTGTCTATTAATGCATATATGTGGAACCTAGAAAAATTGTACAGATGAACCATTTTGCCAGGCAGAAATAGAGCAACAGATGTAGACAACAAACGTATGGACACCAAGGGGGGAAAGCTGTTGGGGGGTGGTGGTGGGAGGAGTTGAGAGATTGGGATTGGCATGTATACATTTATATGTATAAAATAGATAACCAAAAAGAACCTGCTGTATAAAAAAATAAAATAAAATTCAAATTACAAAAAGTAAAACAGAAAAAATATTCTTCCCTTCACATACATGTATTTATATGAATAAATTATTTCCATGCTTATATCTGTAAATACAAAAAAGAGGAATAAAATCTACCTTGAACCAAAAACGAAAAAAAGAAAAAAAAACAGAACCCACCAGTTACACAGAGGAAAACCGTATCAGGGCACTTGCTCCAGTTGTAAACTATTCTGAAGTTGGTCAGTGGTGGGGAATCATCTCCCATTCAGCCAGCAGGCCCCACGCAACAAGCGTCCTCATTGCAAAGCTGGGGGACCGTGCCGAGGCATCTGTGAGTAAACGTGGGCTGAGCCCCAGGCCAGCTGCTGCTGAAATGTTCCCACCCTTCCCAGGTAAAACACCTGAATATGTACAAGGACTTGAAAGCCTAGAGGAAGGGCCATGGAGCCACATGAGTGACAGCATGCCAGCCGACTTGGTGCCTGCAGGCCAGCCAGGATGGTCCTGGCCCTGGGTGCTCTTCTGGAAGCTTTCCATTTCCCTTCCTGAGATACCCCTGCTGTCCCGGCCACCACTGCTTTCTTCCTCACTCACCTCTGCCCAGGGAGAAATTCCAGCGGCAGGTATGGGTGACACATCCTCTTCTTTAGCAGGTGGCATCTTGGCAACTGCTGCAGAAAGTCCAGCAGAGCCCCACTCACACTGGGCCACCCACAAAGCCGTGGCCTCTCACTCCCTCCCACCAGTCCAGCCCCAAGACTGCTAACAGGGCAGAGAAAATGGCGTCAGGCACAGCTGCAGGGGCTCTTGCTGCCTGGAGCGGTGTTTATATTGATCTGAACCCAGGCACACCTGGGGAGGTCTGGCCGGCACGGTTGGGCTTCCCAGGCCAGCCAATAATCACCCCTCAGGGGCTCACAGTTGCAGAAACTGGAACTTGCTGAATCGGCCAGGTCCAAGGAACAGGTGTGGGCTCCTGAGAGTCAGGATAGACAAGGGGCTGCAGCTCTGGCTTGTTTTCTAATTATATTATCTGGCCCAAGAGTGGGAGACAACTTCAAGAAAACCCTCTCCTAATGAGAGGAACCCAGGAGTCAGGGAGAGGAGGGGTGGCTGGTGGGTGGAGACAGAGGCCTGGTGCCCCGGGTGCAGTGGAAGTCTCTGGAAGACCAGGTAGAGGGAGGCCACACAGAGTGATGCCCAGGGTCACAGACCTGTCGGAGCTGCTGTTTGTTAGTTCAAGCCCTGCTCTGAGGTGCTCTGTGTCAGATCTGAGTGACAGGTGAGCTGGGAGTGCTCTGCAATGAGGGCGATATGCACGGTTCCTCTGTTCCCAGCCCTGCCATGGTACCTGCAAGGGTAGCTCTGTATCCTGGGAGGGGCCTGACCACGAGAGCCCCATGGGCTGCAGGGGAACTTGCCCAGGGAACCCCATATCCTGGGATTGGCCTGACCTCGAGAGCCCCATGGGCTGCTGGAGTCCTGGTAAAGGATGTCAGGACAGTCAGTGAAGCCACCGAGGATATACCTCCAGTAGTTCCTAAATCCTACACCCTGCTGGTCATTCTACCAACCACCAGGACATGGTATTCTGTATTAGTCTTCAATGATGCCTTCTTTTGTATTCTATTAGTCCCAGAGTCACAAGAAATTTTGGCTTGTGAGTGGCAGGACTCAACATACAACTAAAACAATACTTCCGGGCCGTGTTGCCCCAAGGGTTCAAAAATTCCCACACCATCTTTGGGGAAAGCTCAGCTAAAGAACTAAAAGTTCTACCTCTGGAAAAGGAAACACTCCTTCAATATGCAGACGACATTCTGATCGCCAGCCCTACTAAGGAGACCTCTGAACTACCAAGCCAATAAAGGATACAAGTTGTCCAAGAAAAAGCTCAAATATCACAGACTACGGTGACCTGCCTGGGCTTCATTCTCACAGAAGGTCGGAGAAGCCCATCCCAGGAAAGGGAAGAAACAATTTACAGCCTTACCCATTTCTGAAACTAGAAGACAGCTTAGGGGTTCCTGGGGAGGCCAGGGTTTGATGCTTCTGGATCCCTAACTACAGTCTACTAGCTGGGCCTCTATATGAAACACTGAAAGGAAAAGATGATGATCCTTTTGAATAGAATGCAGAAGTGGCCTTTCAAGAATGGAAAGAGCAGTCAATTCAGACCCTTGCCCTGGAACTCCCTAATTTAGCTAAACCCTTTGACCTTTACATTCCTGGTGAACGGTGAATCGCCATTGGAGTATTAGTGCAAAACCTGGGACCACTTGAAATGGAACAATGCAAGAATGCAATCCAGGTAGGGTAAACTACGGTCACCAAGGGGCTTGGCCCACCGCCACATCTGGCCAAGATACTGGCAGTATCTGAAAACCTGGAAATCAGCAGCCCAAAAGGCCACCTCACTCCTAAGGGAAAAGGACCCCACGTGGTGATCCTAACACCCAACCATGCCCTGAAGTTGCAGGGTTGGCTCCATGGGCACACTGACCTTGAGCGAGGAGGCCCTCCAACTCCAACCTCCATAGAGATAACCGGGGCAAAATGGCACCATGAAGACTCGTGTGAAGGTGTCTGCACGGGCAAATTTAACGCTCATTTCCCACCAGGAAGAGGAATTAACCAAAGGCTCAGCATGCCGTGCCGGAACCAGATTAGGGCCTGAAGCAATCCTGCGGGTTTGCGGCCAGCTCACAAGAAAGCGAGTTGAAGAAAGGAGCTCAGGGACACTGTAATTCACAAACCTGCAGAGTTATAAATGACAGCTATCACCCAAAAATATATTGAAGGAAGGCTGCGAAGAGGACTTGAAAGCGGGGCAGAATTGCAAGAAAACGATTTCAGGGGGTAGACTGGAATTGCATTTAAAGCATAGGAAAAGAGGCAGAACGTCGACAAGGATGCACTTGGCCAAAAAGGGCGTATGCGTTTTTTCCTGAATATATTCAGGAAAAAACGCATACGCCCTTTTTGGCCAACCAAGCAAGCATGTTAAAGAAATCTGCACTACAATGAAGTCTCACTGCCCCCCTGTCAAAAGGGCCAACTGAAAAAAGTGTAAAATCCAGAAAGGCAGCACAGGCCATGGAGAACAGGGAGCCTTGTTATGCTGATGGGCGGGATGTAAATTGCCAACAGCCACTCTGGAGATGTGTATGGTGTTTCCTCAAAAACCTAAAAAACAAAGCAACGGAGCCTACGGCATTACCACTTATTTTCCTATAGCTTAGGGAAATTAAAATCAAAAACACACATCCACCGCAAAGTTTCTGTTTACGGCTCTGTTTACAAGAACCTCGTCTACGGTACAAGTTAAATATCCCAGAAAGCGAAAAATGGATAAAGAAGTGTGGTACGTACGTACAAAGGAATATCACTCACCAATGAAATCTATGTCATCAGGCCCGTCGCGGCATAATGAGTGGATTCAGGTACGATGATTCTAAGTGAAATAAGTCACACAGAAAATGAAACATCATAAGATATCACTAATACACGGAATGTAAACTTGGCTACACATGAACTGAATTACAAAACAGAACAGGGTCTCAAATTTAGAAAACCAACTTAGGCTTGCTTAAGGGGAAAGGTGAGTTGTGGTGCTGCATAAAACCAGAGATAGAAATTAGCACAGATACCTTTCCATAAGCCAAATATGTAATAGTCAAGACCTAGCCCTTGCTCAACGAAATGGACTAAACACCCCATATTCAACGCCTAGGATTACACATGACTAGTAAGAACCTTCAAACCCATGGATTTATATGTCTCCGTAAGAGACTCAAGTGTGTGTACAGCGGCATGAATGCAGCAGAGAAAATCCGATAAAACCCATTATCAAAATGAATTACAAAAACAAACACAATGACAGTGAAATAGAGAGCAATTCTTAAATAATTCATTCAGGGCTTGTGATGCAACCTGGATTTACCACATCTACACCCAGAGCTGAGTGAGACATAAGGCTGGACACTTCGGGCTGATAGCATTGGTGAGGTTCGATGAGCAAATGCAGACCCTTTGAAGTCATACTGCATGGTACCCATTCCATGGGTCCCAACTCTCCAGGTTTAAGGGATTCTTCCTTCAGCTAAAACATGCATGGGAAACCCACAGTACAGTGCACTGTGTGACCGGGAAACGTTTTCAAATGCATCTCAGTTTTCGTCCCCTTTTACTCGGGTTCACCATTCCAGACCGTTTACTAACACTCTCCCCACTTGGAGAGTCAGTGCCTTTAACCTCCTGTTTGGCACAGTTTGCAATTTCTGCGCAAGATGAACAGGAATAGGGAGAACCAATGAGAGACTAGCTGTAGGTGTCTGGACGGGCAAATGGAACGCTCATTTCCCACCAGGAAGAGGAATTAACCAAAGGCTCAGCATGCCGTGCCGGAACCAGATTAGGGCCTGAAGCATTCCTGCGTGTTTGCGGCCAGCTCACAAGAAAGCAAGTTGAAGAAAGGAGCTCAGGGGCACTGTAATTCACAAACCTGCAGAGTTATAAATGACAGCTATCGTCCAAAAATATATTGAAGGAAGGCTGCGAAGAGGACTGGAAAGCGGGGCAGAATTGCAGGAAAACGATTTCAGGGGGTAGACTGGAATTGCATTTAAAGCATAGGAAAAGAGGCAGAACGTCGACAATGATGCACTTGGCCAAAAAGGGCGTATGCATTTTTTCCTGAATATATTCAGGAAAAAATGCATACGCCCTTTTTGGCCAACCAAGCCAGCATGTTAAAGAAATCTGCACTACAAAGAAGTCTCACTGCCCCCAGGTCAAAAGGGCCATCTGAAAAAAGTGTAAAATCCAGAAAGACAGCACAGGCCATGGAGAACAGGGAGCCTTGTTATGCTGATGGGCGGGATGTAAATTGCCAACAGCCACTCTGGAGAAGTGTATGGTGTTTCCTGAAACACCTAAGAAACAAAGCAACGGAGACTACGGCACTTCCACTTATGGTCTTATAGATCACGGAAATTAAAATCAAAAACAGACAGCCACCCCAAAGTTTCAGACGGCTCTGTTTACAGGAATCTCGTCTACGGTACAAGTTAAATATCCCAGAATGTGAAAAATGGATAAAGAAGTTGTGGTACACACATTCAATGGAATATCACTCAGCAATGAAATCTATGTCATCAGGCCCATCGTGGCATAATGAGTGGATTCAGGTACGATGATTCTAAGTGAAATAAGTCACACAGAAAATGAAACATCATAAGATATCACTAATACACGGAATGTAAACTTGGCTACACATGAACTGAATTACAAAACAGAACAGGGTCTCAAATTTAGAAAACCACCTTATGCTTGCTTAAGGGGAAAAGTGAGTTGGGGTACTGCATAAAACCAGAGATAGAAATTAGCACAGATACCTTTCCATAAGCCAAATATGTAATAGTCAAGACCTAGCCCTTGCTCAACGAAATGGACTAAACACCCCATATTCAACGCCTAGGAATACACCTGACTAGTAAGTATCTTCAAACCCATGGATTTATATGTCTCCATAAGAGACTCAAGTGTGTGTACAGCGGCATGAATGCAGCAGAGAAAATCCGATAAATCCCATTATCAAAATGAATTACAAAAACAAACACAATGACAGTGAAATAGAGAGCAATTCTTAAATAATTCATTCAGGGCTTGTGATGCAACCTGGATTTACCACATCTACAACCAGAGCTGAGTGAGACATAAGGCTGTACACTTCAGCCTGATAGCATTGGTGAGGTTCGTTGAGAAAATGCAGGCCCTTTGAAGTCATACTGCATGGTACCCATTCCATGGGTCCCAACTCTCCAGGTTTAAGGGATTCTTCCTTCAGCTAAAACATGCATGGGAAACCCACAGTATGGTGCACCGTGTGACTGGGAAACCTTTTCAAATGCATCTCAGTTTTCGTCCCCTTTTACTCGGGTTCACGATTGAAGACCCTTTACTAATACTCTCCCCACTTAGAGAGTCAGTGCCTTTAACCTCCTGTTTGGCACAGTTTGCAATTTCTGCGCAAGATGAAAAAGAATAGGGAGATCCAATGAGAGACTAGCTCTAGGTGTCTGCACGTTCAAATATAACACTCATTTCCCACCAGGAAGAGGAATTTACCAAAGGATCAGCATGCTGTGCCGGATCCAGATTAGGGCATGAAGCAATCCTGCGGGTTTGCGGCCAGCTCACAAGAAAGCGAGTAGAAGAAAGGAGCTCAGGCGCACTGTCATTCACAAACCTGCAGAGTTATAAATGTCAGCTATTGTCCAAAAATGTATTGAAGTAAGGCTGCGTAGAGGACTTGAAAGCAGGGCAGAATTGCAGGAAAACGAGTTCAGGGGCAGACTGGAATTGCATTTAAAGCATAAGGAAAGAGACAGAAAGTCGACAATAATGCATTTGGTCAAAAAGGGCGTATGCGTTTTTTCCTGAATATATTCAAGAAAAAACACATACGCCCTTTTTGGCCAAACAAGCAAGCCTGTAAAGAAATCTGCATTCCAATGAAGTCTCACTGCCCCCCTGTCAAAAGGGACATCTGAAAAAAGTGAAAAATCCAGAAAGGCAGGACAGGCCATGGAGAACAGGGAGCCTTGTTATGCTGATGGGCGGGATGTAACTTGCCAACAGCCACTCTGGAGAAGTGTATGGTGTTTCCTCAAACACCTAAAAAACTAAGCAACGGAGCCTACGGCACTTCAACTTATGGTTCTATAGCTTAGGGAAATTAAAATCAAAAAGACACAGCCACCCATAAATTTTGGACGGCTCTGCTTACAAGAACCTCATTTACGGTACAATGAAATATCCCAGAAAGCAAAAAATGGATAAAGAAGTTGTTGTACGTACGTACAATGGAATATCACTCAGCAATGAAATCTATGTCATGAGGCCCGTCGCGGCATAATGAGTGGATTCAGGGACGATCATTCTAAGTTAACTAAGTCACACAGAAAAAGAAACACCATAAGATATCTCAAATACACGGAATGCAAACATGGCTGCACATGAACTCAATTACAAAACAGAAAAGGGTCTCAAATTTAGAAAACCAACTTATGCTTGCTTAAGGGGAAAGGTGAGTTGTGGGGCTGCATAAAACCAGAGATTGAAATTAGCACAGATACCTTTCCATAAGCAAATATGTAATAGTCTGGACCTACTGTTGCTCCACGAAATGGACTCAACATCCCATATTCAATGCCTAGGAATATACCTGACTAGTAAGAATCTGAAAACCCATGGATTTATATGTCTCCATAAGAGAATCAAGCATGTGTACGGCGGCATAAACGCAGCAGTGAAAATCCGATAAATCCCATTATCAAAATAAATTACAAAAACAAAACACAACGACAGTGAAATAGAGAGCAATTCTTAAATAATTCATTCAGGGCTTGTGATGCAACGTGGATTTACCACATCTACACCCCGAGCTGAGTGAGACATAAGGCTGGACACTTTGGGCTGATAGCATTGGTGACGTTCGGTGAGCAAAGGCAACCCTTTGATGTCATACTGCGTGGTACCCATTCCATGGGTCCCAACTCTCCAGGTTGAAGGGATTCTTCCTTCAGGTAAAACATGCATGGGCAACCCAGAATATGGTCCACCATGTGACCGGGAAAACTTTTTAAATGCGTCTCAGTTTTCGTCCCCTCGTACTCGGTTTTACCATTCCAGACGCTTTACTAACACTCTCCCCACTTGGAGAGTCAGTGCCTTTAACCTCCTGTTTGGCACAGTTTGGAATTTCTGCGCAAGATGAACAGGAATAGGGAGAACCAATGAGAGATTAGCTGTAGGTGTCGGCACGAACAAATTTAATGCTCATTTCCCACCAGGAAGAGGAATTAGCCAAAGGCTCAGCATGCCGTGTCGGAACCAGATTAGGGCCTGAAGCAATCCTGCGGTTTTGCGGCCAGCTCACAAGAAAGCGAGTTGAAGAAAGGAGCTCAGGGGCACTGTAATTCACAAACCTGCAGAGTTATAAATGACAGCTATCGTCCAAAAATATATTGAAGTAAGGCTGCAAAGAGGACTTGAACGCGGGGCAGAATTCCAGGAATACGATTTCAGGAGGTAGACGGGAAGTCCTCTGAAAGTATAGGAGAAGAGGCAGAACCTCGACAATGATGCACTTGGTCAAAAAGGGCATATGCGTTTCTTCCAGGGCCCTTATTAAAGAGGGTAGGAGGCTCCCAGCATGCTTCAGTGGCCAACAGAGGGCCTACGTCGCCAAGGCGACATGAGCCATCCAGACAGGAGTGACCTCACATCAGAGGGCCCACCTCACAGAAGGGTAAGGAACCCAGTCAAGATCAGACTCTCACCAGAGTGCCCACATAAGCAAGGGGCTGGGAACCAGGCAGGAGTGTCCTCACACCCGTGGGGCCACATCATCGAAAGTTGAGGTACCCAGCACATGTGGCCTCAAACCAGAGGACCCACATCACCATGGGTCTCGGAGCGAGGCAGGCAGGATTAACCTCAAAACACATGGCCCATTGTATAAAAAAGGTGAGGAATCCAGCAGTTGGAACATCCCAGCAGGCGGCCCAGAGCACCGAGGCTATGGGATCCAGGCAGTGATGAACTCACAACAGAGGGCCCTCATCGTGATAATGTAAGCAACCCAGCCTTTGTAACCTCAGAGCACAAGGCCCACATCCCCATGGGGAAGGGAACCAAGCAGGAGTGTCATCGCACCAGTGGGCACACATCAGAAAAGGTGGGGAGCCCAGCAGTTAGGGCCGGACGCCAGAGGGCATTCATCACTGAGGAGAGGAGGCTCCCAGCAAGCTCCAACTGCTACCAGAAGGCCGACGTCGCCAATGCAGGGTGTGCCAGCCAGGCAGGAGTGACCTCAGGGCAGAGGGCCAACCACACAAAAGTGTGAGGAACCCAAAGAGGATCAGACTCTCACCAGAGGGCCCACATCACCAAGGGAATGGAAACCAGGCAGGAGTGTTCTCACACCAGTGTGGTCACATCACCGAAATGTGACGGACCCAGCACACGTGGCCTCAAACTACAGGACACACATCACCAAGGGGCTGGGAGTGAGGCAGGCAGGAGGAGCCTCCAAACAGAGGGCCCATAGCGTAAAAAAGGTGAGGGATCCCGCAGTTGGAACCTCCCAGCAGGTGGCCAGGAGCAGCGAGGCTATGGGATCCAGGCCTGACTGAACTCAAAACAGAGGGCCCTCATTATGAAACTGTGAGCAACCCAGCCGTTGGGACCTTAGAGCAGAAGGCCCACATTCCCATGGGGTTGGGATCCTGGCAGGAGTGTACTCGCACCACAGGGCGCACATCAGAAAATTTTGGGAGCCCAGGAGTTAGGGTCTGACGCCAGAGGGCCCTCATTACCGAGGGGAGGAGACTCCCAGCAGGCACCAACTCCCAACTGAGGGCCCACGTCGCCACGTTGACGTGTGCCAGCCAGGCAGGAGTGACCTCACAGCAGAGGGCCTACCTCACAGAAGGGTGAGGAACCCAGCCAGGATAAGACTCTCACCAGAGGGCCCACATCACCAAGGGGATCGGAACAAGGCAGGAGTGTCCTCACACCAGTGTGGCCACATTATAGAAAGGTGAGGAACCCAGCACATGTGGCCTAAACCAGAGGACCCACATTTCCAAGGTGCTCCGAGTGAGGCAGGCAGGAGTAGCCTAACAACACAGGGCCCACAGAATAAAAAATGTGAGGAATCCAGCAGTTTGAACCTCCCAGCAGGTGGCCCAGAGCATGGAGTCTATGGGATCCAGGCCACAGTGAACTCACAGCAGAGGGCCCACATCATGAAACTGTGAGCAACCCAGCCAGTGGGACCTCAGAGCAGAAGGCCCACATCCCCATGGGGATGGGAACCTCGCAGGAGTGTCCTCGCACAACTTAGCACGTATCAGAAAATGTGGGAAGCCAGCAGTTATGGCCTGGCGCCAGAGGGCCCTCATCACGGAGGAGAGGAGGCTACCAGCAGGCTCCAAATGCCACCAGAGGGCCGACGTCACCAAGGCAATGGGAGCAAGCCAGGCAGGAGTTACCTCACAGCAGAGGGCCCACCTCACAGAAGTGTGAGGAGCCCAAACAGGATCAGACTCTAACCAGAGCGCCCACATCACCAAGGGGATGGAAACCAGGCAGGAGTGTCCTCACACCAGTGGGGCCACATCAGCGAAAGGTGAGGAACACAGCACATGTGGCGTCAAACAAGGGGACACACATCACGAAAGGGCTTGGAGTGAGGCATGCAGGAGGAGACTCACAACAGAGCGCCCATAGAATAAAAAAGGTGAGGAACCCCGCAGTTGGAAGCTCCAAGCAGGTGGCCCAGAGCACCGAGGCTATGGGATCCATGCCGGAGTGAACTCACAGCAGAGGGCCCACATTCTGACACTGTGAGCAACCCAGACGTTGGGACCTCAGGGCAGAAAGCCCACATCCCCATGGGGATGGGACCCTGGCTGGAGTGTACTCGCACGACAGGGCGCACATCAGAAAATTTTGGGAGCCCATGAGTTAGGGCCTGACGCCAGAGAGCCCTCATTACCTAGGGGAGCAGACTCCCAGCAGGCACCAACTCCCAACTGAGGGCCACATCGCCAAGGTGACGTGTGCCAGCCAGGCAGGAGTGACCTCACAGCAGAGGGCCCACCTCACAGAAGGGTAAGGAACCCAGTCAAGATCAGACTCTCACCAGAGTGCCCACATAAGCAAGGGGCTGGGAACCAGGCAGGAGTGTCCTCACACCCGTGGGGCCACATCATCGAAAGTTGAGGTACCCAGCACATGTGGCCTCAAACCAGAGGACCCACATCACCATGGGTCTCGGAGCGAGGCAGGCAGGATTAACCTCAAAACACATGGCCCATTGTATAAAAAAGGTGAGGAATCCAGCAGTTGGAACATCCCAGCAGGCGGCCCAGAGCACCGAGGCTATGGGATCCAGGCAGTGATGAACTCACAACAGAGGGCCCTCATCGTGATACTGTAAGCAACCCAGCCGTTGTAACCTCGAGCACAAGGCCCACATCCCCATGGGGAAGGGAACCAAGCAGGAGTGTCATCGCACCAGTGGGCACACATCAGAAAAGGTGGGGAGCCCAGCAGTTAGGGCCGGACGCCAGAGGGCCCTCATCACTGAGGAGAGGAGGCTCCCAGCAAGCTCCAACTGCTACCAGAAGGCCGACGTCGCCAATGCAGGGTGTGCCAGCCAGGCAGGAGTGACCTCAGAGCAGAGGGCCAACCACACAAAAGTGTGAGGAACCCAAAGAGGATCAGACTCTCACCGGAGGGCCCACATCACCAAGGGAATGGAAACCAGGCAGGAGTGTTCTCACACCAGTGTGGTCACATCACCGAAATGTGACGGACCCAGCACACGTGGCCTCAAACTACAGGACACACATCACCAAGGGGCTGGGAGTGAGGCAGGCAGGAGGAGCCTCCAAACAGAGGGCCCATAGCGTAAAAAAGGTGAGGGATCCCGCAGTTGGAACCTCCCAGCAGGTGGCCAGGAGCAGCGAGGCTATGGGATCCAGGCCTGACTGAACTCAAAACAGAGGGCCCTCATTATGAAACTGTGAGCAACCCAGCCGTTGGGACCTTAGAGCAGAAGGCCCACATTCCCATGGGGTTGGGATCCTGGCAGGAGTGTACTCGCACCACAGGGCGCACATCAGAAACTTTTGGGAGCCCAGGAGTTAGGGTCTGACGCCAGAGGGCCCTCATTACCGAGGGGAGGAGACTCCCAGCAGGCACCAACTCCCAACTGAGGGCCCACGTCGCCACGTTGACGTGTGCCAGCCAGGCAGGAGTGACCTCACAGCAGAGGGCCCACCTCACAGAAGGGTGAGGAACCCAGCCAGGATAAGACTCTCACCAGAGGGCCCACATCACCAAGGGGATCGGAACAAGGCAGGAGTGTCCTCACACCAGTGTGGCCACATTATAGAAAGGTGAGGAACCCAGCACATGTGGCCTAAACCAGAGGACCCACATTTCCAAGGTGCTCCGAGTGAGGCAGGCAGGAGTAGCCTAACAACACAGGGCCCACAGAATAAAAAATGTGAGGAATCCAGCAGTTTGAACCTCCCAGCAGGTGGCCCAGAGCATGGAGTCTATGGGATCCAGGCCACAGTGAACTCACAGCAGAGGGCCCACATCATGAAACTGTGAGCAACCCAGCCAGTGGGACCTCAGAGCAGAAAGCCCACATCCCCATGGGGATGGGAACCTCGCAGGAGTGTCCTTGCACAACTTAGCACGTATCAGAAAATGTGGGAACCCAGCAGTTATGGCCTGGCGCCAGAGGGCCCTCATCACGGAGGAGAGGAGGCTACCAGCAGGCTCCAAATGCCACCAGAGGGCCGACGTCACCAAGGCAATGGGAGCAAGCCAGGCAGGAGTTACCTCACAGCAGAGGGCCCACCTCACAGAAGTGTGAGGAATCCAGACAGGATCAGACTCTCACCAGAGGGCCCCCATCACCAAGGGAATGGGAACCAGGCAGGAGTGTCCTCACACCAGTGGGGCCACATCAATAAAGGTGAGGAAACTGGTACATGTGGCCTTAAACAAGAGGACCTACATCACAAATGGGCTGGGAGTGAGTCAGGAAGTAGGAGCATGAAAACACAGGACCCAAAGAATAAAAAAGGTAAGGAATCCAGCAGTAAGAACCTCCCAGCAGGCCGCTCAGAGCACAGAGGCTATGGGATCTAGGCCTGGGTGAACTAACACCAGAGAGCCAACATCATGAAACGGTGAACAACACAGGTGTTGGGACCTTAGAGCAGAAGGCCCACATGCCCATGGGGATGGGAACCTCGCAGGAGTGTCCTCGCACCACTTAGCACGTATCAGAAAATGTGGGTACCCAGCAGTTAGGGCCTGAGGCAAGAGGGCCCCCATCACCGAGGGGAGGTTCCCAGCAGGCTCCAACAGCCACAAGAGGGCCGATATTGCCCAGGTGGGGTGTGCCAGCCAGGCAGGAGTGACCTCACAGCAGAGGGCCCCCCTCACAGAAGGGTGAGGAACCCAGCCAGGATCAGACTCTCACCAGAGGGCCCACATCATCAAGAGGATAGGAACCAGGCAGGAGTGTCCTCACACCAGTGGGGCCACATCATCGAACGGCGAGGGACCCAGCATACGTGGCCTCAAACCAGAGGACACACATCACCAAGGGGCTGGGAGTGAGGCAGGCAGGAGGAGTCTCAAAACAGAGGGCCCATAGAAGAAAAAAGGTGAGGAATCCCGCAGTTGGAACCTCCCAGCAGGTGGCCAGGAGCAGCGAGGCTATGGGATCCAGGCCGGAGAGAACTCACAGCAGAGGGCCCTCATCATGAAACTGAGCAACCCACGGTTGGGACCTCAGAGCAGAAGGCCCACATTCCCATGGGGTTGGGAACCTGGCAGGAGTGTACTCGAACCACAGGGCGCATATCAGAAAATATTGGGAGCCCAGGAGTTAGGGTCTGACGCCAGAGGGCCCTCATTACCGAGGGGAGGAGACACCCAGCAGGCACCAAATCCCACCAGAGGGCCGACGTCGCCAAGGCGGGGTGTGCCAGCCAGGCAGGAGTGACCTCAGAGAAGAGGGCCCACCTCACAGAAGTGTGAGGAACCCAACCAGGATCAGACTCTCACCGGAGGGCCCACATCACCAAGGGGATGGGAACCAGGCAGGAGTGTCCTCACACCAGTGGGGCCACATCAGCCAAAGGTGAGGAACCCAGCACATGTGGCCTCAAACCACAGGACACACATCACCAAGGGGCTAGGAGTGAGGCAGGTGTCTGGAGGGGCACATTTAACTCTAATTTCCCACCAGGAAGTGGAATGAACCAAAGTCTCAGAGTGCCGTGCCGGAACCTGATTACGGCCTGAAGCAAACCTGCGGTTCTGTGGCCAGTTTTCAAGGAAACGAGTTAAGAAAGGAAATCACGGGCACTGTAATTCACAAACCTGCAGTGTTATAAATGACAGTTATTGGCAAAATTATATGGAAGTAAGTCTGCAAAGAGGACTTGAAAACGAGGCAGAATTGCAGGAATCATATTTCAGGAGGTAGATTGGAATTGCATTTAAAGCATGTGAAAAGCGGCAGATCTTTGACAGTGATGCACTTGGACAAAAGTGCGTAAACATTTTTTCCTGAATATATTCAGGAAAAAACACATATGCCCTTTTTGGCCAACCAAGCACTCGAGAAATGGAAATCCGCACTACAATGAAGTCTCATTTCCCATTCGTCAAAAGGGCCATCTGAAAAAAGTGTAAAAACCAGAAACACAGGACAGGCCATGGAGAACAGGGAGCCTTGTTATGCTGATGGGCGTGATGTAAATTGCCAACAGACACTCTGGAGATGTTTATGGTGTATCCTGAAACATCTGAAAAACAAAGCTACAGACCCTAGGGCACTTCCACTTTTGGCCCTATAGCTTAGGAAAATTAAAATCAACAAGACACAGCCAACAAAAAATTTAGGGCTGCTGTGTTTACAAGAACCTTGAGTCCAGTACAAATTAAATATCCCAGAAAGAAAAAAATGGATAAAGGAGTTGTGCTACTTACGTACAATGGAATATCACTCAGCAATGAAATCAATGTCATCAGGCCTGTAGCAGCAAATTGAGTGGATTTAAGTATGATGATTCTAAGAGAAATAGGTCACACAGAGAAAGAGAATTATCATAAGATATCACTAATAGAGAGAGTGTAAACTTGGCTACACATAAACTGAATTCCAAAACCGAACAGAGTCTCACATTTAGATAAAAACTTATGCTTGCTTAAGGGGAAAGTTGAGTTGGGGTGCTGTATAAAACCAGAGATTGAAATTAGCACACATACCGTTCCATAAGCCAAATATGTAATAGACAAGACCTACTCTTTGCTCAGCGAAATAGACTCATCCATGGTGTATCACCTCACACCTGTTAGAATGGGCATCATCAGAAAATCTACAAACAACAAATGCTGGAAAGGGTGTGGAGATAAGGAACCCTCTTCCACTATTGTTGGGAATGTAAATTGATACAGTCACTGTGGAGAACATTATGGAGTTTCTTATAAAACTAAGAATAGAATTACCATATGATACAGCAATCCCACTACTGGGCATATACCCAGACAAAACCATAAATCAAAAAGAGACATTCACCGCAATGTTCATTGCATCACTATTTACAATATCCAGGTAATGGAAGCAACCTAAATGCCCACAGACAGACGAATGCATAAAGATGTGGTACATATATAAAATGGAATATTACTAAGCCATAAAAAGGAATGAAATTGGGTCATTTGTAGAGACGTTGATGGATCTAGAGACTGTCATACAGAGTGAAGTAAGTCAGAAAGAGAAAAACAAATCTTGTCTATTAATACATATATGTGGAACATAGAAAAATTGTACAGATGAACCGTTTTGCCAGGCAGAAATAGAGCAACAGATGTAGACAACAAACGTATGGACACCAAGGGGGGAAAGCTGTTGGGGGGTGGTGGTGGGAGGAGTTGAGAGATTGGGATTGGCATGTATACATTTATATGTATAAAATAGATAACCAAAAAGAACCTGCTGTATAAAAAATAAAATAAAATTCAAATTACAAAAAGTAAAACAGAAAAAATATTCTTCCCTTCACATACATGTATTTATATGAATAAATTATTTCCATGCTTATATCTGTAAATACAAAAAAGAGGAATAAAATCTACCTTGAACCAAAAACGAAAAAAAGAAAAAAAAACAGAACCCACCAGTTACACAGAGGAAAACCGTATCAGGGCACTTGCTCCAGTTGTAAACAATTCTGAAGTTGGTCAGTGGTGGGGAATCATCTCCCATTCAGCCAGCAGGCCCCACGCAACAAGCGTCCTCATTGCAAAGCTGGGGGACCGTGCCGAGGCATCTGTGAGTAAACGTGGGCTGAGCCCCAGGCCAGCTGCTGCTGAAATGTTCCCACCCTTCCCAGGTAAAACACCTGAATATGTACAAGGACTTGAAAGCCTAGAGGAAGGGCCATGGAGCCACATGAGTGACAGCATGCCAGCCGACTTGGTGCCTGCAGGCCAGCCAGGATGGTCCTGGCCCTGGGTGCTCTTCTGGAAGCTTTCCATTTCCCTGCCTGAGATACCCCTGCTGTCCCGGCCCCCACTGCTTTCTTCCTCACTCACCTCTGCCCAGGGAGAAATTCCAGCGGCAGGTATGGGTGACACATCCTCTTCTTTAGCAGGTGGCATCTTGGCAACTGCTGCAGAAAGTCCAGCAGAGCCCCACTCACACTGGGCCACCCACAAAGCCGTGGCCTCTCACTCCCTCCCACCAGTCCAGCCCCAAGACTGCTGACAGGGCAGAGAAAATGGCGTCAGGCACAGCTGCAGGGGCTCTTGCTGCCTGGAGCGGTGTTTATATTGATCTGAACACAGGCACACCTGGGGAGGTCTGGCCGGCACGGTCGGGCTTCCCAGGCCAGCCAATAATCACCCCTCAGGGGCTCACAGTTGCAGAAACTGGAACTTGCTGAATCGGCCAGGTCCAAGGAACAGGTGTGGGCTCCTGAGAGTCAGGATAGACAAGGGGCTGCAGCTCTGGCTTGTTTTCTAATTATATTATCTGGCCCATGAGTGGGAGACAACTTCAAGAAAACCCTCTCCTAATGAGAGGAACCCAGGAGTCAGGGAGAGGAGGGGTGGCTGGTGGGTGGAGACAGAGGCCTGGTGCCCCGGGTGCAGTGGAAGTCTCTGGAAGACCAGGTAGAGGGAGGCCACACAGAGTGATGCCCAGGGTCACAGACCTGTCGGAGCTGCTGTTTGTTAGTTCAAGCCCTGCTCTGAGGTTTTGTGTCAGATCTGAGTGACAGGTGAGCTGGGAGTGCTCTGCAATGAGGGCGATATGCACGGTTCCTGTGTTCCCAGCCCTGCCATGGTAACTGCAAGGGTAGCTCTGTATCCTGGGAGGGGCCTGACCACGAGAGCCCCATGGGCTGCAGGGGAACCTGCCCAGGGAACCCCATATCCTGGGAGGGGCCTGAACACGAGAACCCCATGGGCTGGGGTGGGGGTGGGGTACCTGCCCAGGTGAGCTCCATATCCTGGGATTGGCCTGACCTCGAGAGCCCCATGGGCTGCTGGAGTCCTGGTAAAGGATGTCAGGACAGTCAGTGAAGCCACCGAGGATATACCTCCAGTAGTTCCTAAATCCTACACCCTGCTGGTCATTCTACCAACCACCAGGACATGGTATTCTGTATTAGTCTTCAATGATGCCTTCTTTTGTATTCTATTAGTCCCAGAGTCACAAGAAATTTTGGCTTGTGAGTGGCAGGACTCAACATACAACTAAAACAATACTTCCGGGCCGTGTTGCCCCAAGGGTTCAAAAATTCCCACACCATCTTTGGGGAAAGCTCAGCTAAAGAACTAAAAGTTCTACCTCTGGAAAAGGAAACACTCCTTCAATATGCAGACGACATTCTGATCGCCAGCCCTACTAAGGAGACCTCTGAACTACCAAGCCAATAAAGGATACAAGTTGTCCAAGAAAAAGCTCAAATATCACAGACTACGGTGACCTGCCTGGGCTTCATTCTCACAGAAGGTCGGAGAAGCCCATCCCAGGAAAGGGAAGAAACAATTTACAGCCTTACCCATTTCTGAAACTAGAAGACAGCTTAGGGGTTCCTGGGGAGGCCAGGGTTTGCTGCTTCTGGATCCCTAACTACAGTCTACTAGCTGGGCCTCTATATGAAACACTGAAAGGAAAAGATGATGATCCTTTTGAATAGAATGCAGAAGTGGCCTTTCAAGAATGGAAAGAGCAGTCAATTCAGACCCTTGCCCTGGAACTCCCTAATTTAGCTAAACCCTTTGACCTTTACATTCCTGGTGAACGGTGAATCGCCATTGGAGTATTAGTGCAAAACCTGGGACCACTTGAAATGGAACAATGCAAGAATGCGATCCAGGTAGGATAAACTACGGTCACCAAGTGGCTTGGCCCACCGCCACATCTGGCCAAGATACTGGCAGTATCTGAAAACCTGGAAATCAGCAGCCCAAAAGGCCACCTCCCTCCGAAGGGAAAAGGACCCCACGTGGTGTTCCTAACACCCAACCATGCCCTGAAGTTGCAGGGTTGGCTCCATGGGCACACTGACCTTGAGCGAGGAGGCCCTCCAACTCCAACCTCCATAGAGATAACCGGGGCAAAGTGGCACCATGAAGACTCGTGTGAAGGTGTCTGCACGGGCAAATTTAACGCTCATTTCCCACCAGGAAGAGGAATTAACCAAAGGCTCAGCATGCCGTGCCGGAACCAGATTAGGGCCTGAAGCAATCCTGCGGGTTTGCGGCCAGCTCACAAGAAAGCGAGTTGAAGAAAGGAGCTCAGGGACACTGTAATTCACAAACCTGCAGAGTTATAAATGACAGCTATCACCCAAAAATATATTGAAGGAAGGCTGCGAAGAGGACTTGAAAGCGGGGCAGAATTGCAAGAAAACGATTTCAGGGGGTAGACTGGAATTGCATTTAAAGCATAGGAAAAGAGGCAGAACGTCGACAAGGATGCACTTGGCCAAAAAGGGCGTATGCGTTTTTTCCTGAATATATTCAGGAAAAAACGCATACGCCCTTTTTGGCCAACCAAGCAAGCATGTTAAAGAAATCTGCACTACAATGAAGTCTCACTGCCCCCCGTTCAAAAGGGCCATCTGAAAAAAGTGTAAAATCCAGAAAGGCAGCACAGGCCATGGAGAACAGGGAGCCTTGTTATGCTGATGGGCGGGATGTAAATTGCCAACAGCCACTCTGGAGATGTGTATGGTGTTTCCTCAAAAACCTAAAAAACAAAGCAACGGAGCCTACGGCATTACCACTTATTTTCCTATAGCTTAGGGAAATTAAAATCAAAAACACACAGCCACCGCAAAGTTTCTGTTTACGGCTCTGTTTACAAGAACCTCGTCTACGGTACAAGTTAAATATCCCAGAAAGCGAAAAATGGATAAAGAAGTGTGGTACGTACGTACAAAGGAATATCACTCACCAATGAAATCTATGTCATCAGGCCCGTCGCGGCATAATGAGTGGATTCAGGTACGATGATTCTAAGTGAAATAAGTCACACAGAAAATGAAACATCATAAGATATCACTAATACACGGAATGTAAACTTGGCTACACATGAACTGAATTACAAAACAGAACAGGGTCTCAAATTTAGAAAACCAACTTAGGCTTGCTTAAGGGGAAAGGTGAGTTGTGGTGCTGCATAAAACCAGAGATAGAAATTAGCACAGATACCTTTCCATAAGCCAAATATGTAATAGTCAAGACCTAGCCCTTGCTCAACGAAATGGCCTAAACACCCCATATTCAACGCCTAGGATTACACATGACTAGTAAGAACCTTCAAACCCATGGATTTATATGTCTCCGTAAGAGACTCAAGTGTGTGTACAGCGGCATGAATACAGCAGAGAAAATCCGATAAAACCCATTATCAAAATGAATTACAAAAACAAACACAATGACAGTGAAATAGAGAGCAATTCTTAAATAATTCATTCAGGGCTTGTGATGCAACCTGGATTTACCACATGTACACCCAGATCTGAGTGAGACATAAGGCTGGACACTTCGGGCTGATAGCATTGGTGAGGTTCGATGAGCAAATGCAGACCCTTTGAAGTCATACTGCATGGTACCCATTCCATGGGTCCCAACTCTCCAGGTTTAAGGGATTCTTCCTTCAGCTAAAACATGCATGGGAAACCCACAGTACAGTGCACTGTGTGACCGGGAAACGTTTTCAAATGCATCTCAGTTTTCGTCCCCTTTTACTCGGGTTCACCATTCCAGACCGTTTACTAACACTCTCCCCACTTGGAGAGTCAGTGCCTTTAACCTCCTGTTTGGCACAGTTTGCAAATTCTGCGCAAGATGAACAGGAATAGGGAGAACCAATGAGAGACTAGCTGTAGGTGTCTGGACGGGCAAATGGAACGCTCATTTCCGACCAGGAAGAGGAATTAACCAAAGGCTCAGCATGCCGTGCCGGAACCAGATTAGGGCCTGAAGCATTCCTGCGTGTTTGCGGCCAGCTCACAAGAAAGCGAGTTGAAGAAAGGAGCTCAGGGGCACTGTAATTCACAAACCTGCAGAGTTATAAATGACAGCTATCGTCCAAAAATATATTGAAGGAAGGCTGCGAAGAGGACTGGAAAGCGGGGCAGAATTGCAGGAAAACGATTTCAGGGGGTAGACTGGAATTGCATTTAAAGCATAGGAAAAGAGGCAGAACGTCGACAATGATGCACTTGGCCAAAAAGGGCGTATGCGTTTTTTCCTGAATATATTCAGGAAAAAACGCATACGCCCTTTTTGGCCAACCAAGCCAGCATGTTAAAGAAATCTGCACTACAAAGAAGTCTCACTGCCCCCAGGTCAAAAGGGCCATCTGAAAAAAGTGTAAAATCCGGAAAGACAGCACAGGCCATGGAGAACAGGGAGCCTTGTTATGCTGATGGGCGGGATGTAAATTGCCAACAGCCACTCTGGAGAAGTGTATGGTGTTTCCTGAAACACCTAAGAAACAAAGCAACGGAGACTACGGCACTTCCACTTATGGTCTTATAGATCACGGAAATTAAAATCAAAAACAGACAGCCACCCCAAAGTTTCAGACGGCTCTGTTTACAGGAATCTCGTCTACGGTACAAGTTAAATATCCCAGAATGTGAAAAATGGATAAAGAAGTTGTGGTACACACATTCAATGGAATATCACTCAGCAATGAAATCTATGTCATCAGGCCCATCGTGGCATAATGAGTGGATTCAGGTACGATGATTCTAAGTGAAATAAGTCACACAGAAAATGAAACATCTTAAGATATCACTAATACACGGAATGGAAACTTGGCTACACATGAACTGAATTACAAAACAGAACAGGGTCTCAAATTTAGAAAACCACCTTATGCTTGCTTAAGGGGAAAAGTGAGTTGGGGTGCTGCATAAAACCAGAGATAGAAATTAGCACAGATACCTTTCCATAAGCCAAATATGTAATAGTCAAGACCTAGCCCTTGCTCAACGAAATGGACTAAACACCCCATATTCAACGCCTAGGAATACACCTGACTAGTAAGTATCTTCAAACCCATGGATTTATATGTCTCCATAAGAGACTCAAGTGTGTGTACAGCGGCATGAATGCAGCAGAGAAAATCCGATAAATCCCATTATCAAAATGAATTACAAAAACAAACACAATGACAGTGAAATAGAGAGCAATTCTTAAATAATTCATTCAGGGCTTGTGATGCAACCTGGATTTACCACATCTACAACCAGAGCTGAGTGAGACATAAGGCTGTACACTTCGGCCTGATAGCATTGGTGAGGTTCGTTGAGAAAATGCAGGCCCTTTGAAGTCATACTGCATGGTACCCATTCCATGGGTCCCAACTCTCCAGGTTTAAGGGATTCTTCCTTCAGCTAAAACATGCATGGGAAACCCACAGTATGGTGCACCGTGTGACCGGGAAACCTTTTCAAATGCATCTCAGTTTTCGTCCCCTTTTACTCGGGTTCACGATTGAAGACCCTTTACTAATACTCTCCCCACTTAGAGAGTCAGTGCCTTTAACCTCCTGTTTGGCACAGTTTGCAATTTCTGCGCAAGATGAACAAGAATAGGGAGAACCAATGAGAGACTAGCTCTAGGTGTCTGCACGTTCAAATATAACACTCATTTCCCACCAGGAAGAGGAATTTACCAAAGGATCAGCATGCTGTGCCGGAACCAGATTAGGGCATGAAGCAATCCTGCGGGTTTGCGGCCAGCTCACAAGAAAGCGAGTAGAAGAAAGGAGCTCAGGCGCACTGTCATTCACAAACCTGCAGAGTTATAAATGTCAGCTATTGTCCAAAAATGTATTGAAGTAAGGCTGCGTAGAGGACTTGAAAGCGGGGCAGAATTGCAGGAAAACGAGTTCAGGGGCAGACTGGAATTGCATTTAAAGCATAAGGAAAGAGACAGAAAGTCGACAATGATGCACTTGGTCAAAAAGGGCGTATGCGTTTTTTCCTGAATATATTCAAGAAAAAACACATACGCCCTTTTTGGCCAAACAAGCAAGCCTGTAAAGAAATCTGCATTCCAATGAAGTCTCACTGCCCCCCTGTCAAAAGGGACATCTGAAAAAAGTGAAAAATCCAGAAAGGCAGGACAGGCCATGGAGAACAGGGAGCCTTGTTATGCTGATGGGCGGGATGTAACTTGCCAACAGCCACTCTGGAGAAGTGTATGGTGTTTCCTCAAACACCTAAAAAACTAAGCAACGGAGCCTACGGCACTTCAACTTATGGTTCTATAGCTTAGGGAAATTAAAATCAAAAAGACACAGCCACCCATAAATTTTGGACGGCTCTGCTTACAAGAACCTCATTTACGGTACAAGTGAAATATCCCAGAAAGCAAAAAATGGATAAAGAAGTTGTTGTACGTACGTACAATGGAATATCACTCAGCAATGAAATCTATGTCATGAGGCCCGTCGCGGCATAATGAGTGGATTCAGGTACGATCATTCTAAGTTAACTAAGTCACACAGAAAAAGAAACACCATAAGATATCTCAAATACACGGAATGCAAACATGGCTGCACATGAACTCAATTACAAAACAGAAAAGGGTCTCAAATTTAGAAAACCAACTTATGCTTGCTTAAGGGGAAAGGTGAGTTGTGGTGCTGCATAAAACCAGAGATTGAAATTAGCACAGATACCTTTCCATAAGCAAATATGTAATAGTCAGGACCTACTCCTTGCTCCACGAAATGGACTCAACACCCCATATTCAATGCCTAGGAATATACCTGACTAGTAAGAATCTGAAAACCCATGGATTTATATGTCTCCATAAGAGAATCAAGCATGTGTACGGCGGCATAAACGCAGCAGTGAAAATCCGATAAATCCCATTATCAAAATAAATTACAAAAACAAAACACAATGACAGTGAAATAGAGAGCAATTCTTAAATAATTCATTCAGGGCTTGTGATGCAACGTGGATTTACCACATCTACACCCCGAGCTGAGGGAGACATAAGGCTGGACACTTCGGGCTGATAGCATTGGTGACGTTCGGTGAGCAAAGGCAACCCTTTGAAGTCATACTGCGTGGTACCCATTCCATGGGTCCCAACTCTCCAGGTTGAAGGGATTCTTCCTTCAGGTAAAACATGCATGGGCAACCCAGAATATGGTCCACCGTGTGACCGTGAAAACTTTTTAAATGCGTCTCAGTTTTCGTCCCCTCGTACTCGGTTTTACCATTCCAGACGCTTTACTAACACTCTCCCCACTTGGAGAGTCAGTGCCTTTAACCTCCTGTTTGGCACAGTTTGGAATTTCTGCGCAAGATGAACAGGAATAGGGAGAACCAATGAGAGATTAGCTGTAGGTGTCTGCACGAACAAATTTAACGCTCATTTCCCACCAGGAAGAGGAATTAGCCAAAGGCTCAGCATGCCGTGTCGGAACCAGATTAGGGCCTGAAGCAATCCTGCGGTTTTGCGGCCAGCTCACAAGAAAGCGAGTTGAAGAAAGGAGCTCAGGGGCACTGTAATTCACAAACCTGCAGAGTTATAAATGACAGCTATCGTCCAAAAATATATTGAAGTAAGGCTGCAAAGAGGACTTGAACGTGGGGCAGAATTCCAGGAATACGATTTCAGGAGGTAGACGGGAAGTCCTCTGAAAGTATAGGAGAAGAGGCAGAACCTCGACAATGATGCACTTGGTCAAAAAGGGCATATGCGTTTCTTCCAGGGCCCTTATTAAAGAGGGTAGGAGGCTCCCAGCATGCTTCAGTGGCCAACAGAGGGCCTACGTCGCCAAGGCGACATGAGCCATCCAGGCAGGAGTGACCTCACATCAGAGGGCCCACCTCACAGAAGGGTAAGGAACCCAGTCAAGATCAGACTCTCACCAGAGTGCCCACATAAGCAAGGGGCTGGGAACCAGGCAGGAGTGTCCTCACACCCGTGGGGCCACATCATCGAAAGTTGAGGTACCCAGCACATGTGGCCTCAAACCAGAGGACCCACATCACCATGGGTCTCGGAGCGAGGCAGGCAGGATTAACCTCAAAACACATGGCCCATTGTATAAAAAAGGTGAGGAATCCAGCAGTTGGAACATCCCAGCAGGCGGCCCAGAGCACCGAGGCTATGGGATCCAGGCAGTGATGAACTCACAACAGAGGGCCCTCATCGTGATACTGTAAGCAACCCAGCCTTTGTAACCTCAGAGCACAAGGCCCACATCCCCATGGGGAAGGGAACCAAGCAGGAGTGTCATCGCACCAGTGGGCACACATCAGAAAAGGTGGGGAGCCCAGCAGTTAGGGCCGGACGCCAGAGGGCATTCATCACTGAGGAGAGGAGGCTCCCAGCAAGCTCCAACTGCTACCAGAAGGCCGACGTCGCCAATGCAGGGTGTGCCAGCCAGGCAGGAGTGACCTCAGGGCAGAGGGCCAACCACACAAAAGTGTGAGGAACCCAAAGAGGATCAGACTCTCACCGGAGGGCCCACATCACCAAGGGAATGGAAACCAGGCAGGAGTGTTCTCACACCAGTGTGGTCACATCACCGAAATGTGACGGACCCAGCACACGTGGCCTCAAACTACAGGACACACATCACCAAGGGGCTGGGAGTGAGGCAGGCAGGAGGAGCCTCCAAACAGAGGGCCCATAGCGTAAAAAAGGTGAGGGATCCCGCAGTTGGAACCTCCCAGCAGGTGGCCAGGAGCAGCGAGGCTATGGGATCCAGGCCTGACTGAACTCAAAACAGAGGGCCCTCATTATGAAACTGTGAGCAACCCAGCCGTTGGGACCTTAGAGCAGAAGGCCCACATTCCCATGGGGTTGGGATCCTGGCAGGAGTGTACTCGCACCACAGGGCGCACATCAGAAACTTTTGGGAGCCCAGGAGTTAGGGTCTGACGCCAGAGGGCCCTCATTACCGAGGGGAGGAGACTCCCAGCAGGCACCAACTCCCAACTGAGGGCCCACGTCGCCACGTTGACGTGTGCCAGCCAGGCAGGAGTGACCTCACAGCAGAGGGCCTACCTCACAGAAGGGTGAGGAACCCAGCCAGGATAAGACTCTCACCAGAGGGCCCACATCACCAAGGGGATCGGAACAAGGCAGGAGTGTCCTCACACCAGTGTGGCCACATTATAGAAAGGTGAGGAACCCAGCACATGTGGCCTAAACCAGAGGACCCACATTTCCAAGGTGCTCCGAGTGAGGCAGGCAGGAGTAGCCTAACAACACAGGGCCCACAGAATAAAAAATGTGAGGAATCCAGCAGTTTGAACCTCCCAGCAGGTGGCCCAGAGCATGGAGTCTATGGGATCCAGGCCACAGTGAACTCACAGCAGAGGGCCCACATCATGAAACTGTGAGCAACCCAGCCAGTGGGACCTCAGAGCAGAAGGCCCACATCCCCATGGGGATAGGAACCTCGCAGGAGTGTCCTCGCACAACTTAGCACGTATCAGAAAATGTGGGAACCCAGCAGTTATGGCCTGGCGCCAGAGGGCCCTCATCACGGAGGAGAGGAGGCTACCAGCAGGCTCCAAATGCCACCAGAGGGCCGACGTCACCAAGGCAATGGGAGCAAGCCAGGCAGGAGTTACCTCACAGCAGAGGGCCCACCTCACAGAAGTGTGAGGAGCCCAAACAGGATCAGACTCTAACCAGAGCGCCCCCATCACCAAGGGGATGGGAACCAGGAAGGAGTGTCCTCACACCAGTGGGGCCACATCAATAAAGGTGAGGAAACTGGTACATGTGGCCTTAAACAAGAGGACCTACATCACAAATGGGCTGGGAGTGAGTCAGGAAGTAGGAGCATGAAAACACAGGACCCAAAGAATAAAAAAGGTAAGGAATCCAGCAGTAGGAACCTCCCAGCAGGCCGCTCAGAGCACAGAGGCTATGGGATCTAGGCCTGGGTGAACTAACACCACAGAGCCAACATCATGAAACGGTGAACAACACAGGTGTTGGGACCTTAGAGCAGAAGGCCCACATGCCCATGGGGATGGGAACCTCGCAGGAGTGTCCTCACACCACTTAGCACGTATCAGAAAATGTGGGTACCCAGCAGTTAGGGCCTGAGGCAAGAGGGCCCCCATCACCGAGGGGAGGTTCCCAGCAGGCTCCAACTGCCACAAGAGGGCCGATGTTGCCCAGGTGGGGTGTGCCAGCCAGGCAGGAGTGACCTCACAGCAGAGGGCCCCCCTCACAGAAGGGTGAGGAACCCAGCCAGGATCAGACTCTCACCAGAGGGCCCACATCATCAAGGGGATAGGAAGCAGGCAGGAGTGTCCTCACACCAGTGGGGCCACATCATCGAAAGGTGAGGGACCCAGCATACGTGGCCTCAAACCAGAGGACACACATCACCAAGGGGCTGGGAGTGAGGCAGGCAGGAGGAGTCTCAAAACAGAGGGTCCATAGAAGAAAAAAGGTGAGGAATCCCGCAGTTGTAACCTCCCAGCAGGTGGCCAGGAGCAGCGAGGCTATGGGATCCAGGCCGGAGAGAACTCACAGCAGAGGGCCCTCATCATGAAACTGAGCAACCCACGGTTGGGACCTCAGAGCAGAAGGCCCACATTCCCATGGGGTTGGGAACCTGGCAGGAGTGTACTCGAACCACAGGGCGCATATCAGAAGATATTGGGAGCCCAGGAGTTAGGGTCTGACGCCAGAGGGCCCTCATTACCGAGGGGAGGAGACACCCAGCAGGCACCAAATCCCACCAGAGGGCCGACGTCGCCAAGGCGGGGTGTGCCAGCCAGGCAGGAGTGACCTCAGAGAAGAGGGCCCACCTCACAGAAGTGTGAGGAACCCAACCAGGATCAGACTCTCACCGGAGGGCCCACATCACCAAGGGGATGGGAACCAGGCAGGAGTGTCCTCACACCAGTGGGGCCACATCAGCCAAAGGTGAGGAACCCAGCACATGTGGCCTCAAACCACAGGACACACATCACCAAGGGGCTAGGAGTGAGGCAGGTGTCTGGAGGGGCACATTTAACTCTAATTTCCCACCAGGAAGTGGAATGAACCAAAGTCTCAGAGTGCCCTGCCGGACCCTGATTACGGCCTGAAGCAAACCTGCGGTTCTGTGGCCAGTTTTCAAGGAAACGAGTTAAGAAAGGAAATCACAGGCACTGTAATTCACAAACCTGCAGTGTTATAAATGACAGCTATTGGCAAAATTATATGGAAGTAAGTCTGCAAAGAGGACTTGAAAACGAGGCAGAATTGCAGGAATCATATTTCAGGAGGTAGATTGGAATTGCATTTAAAGCATGTGAAAAGCGGCAGATCTTTGACAGTGATGCACTTGGACAAAAGTGCGTAAACATTTTTTCCTGAATATATTCAGGAAAAAACACATATGCCCTTTTTGGCCAACCAAGCACTCGAGAAATGGAAATCCGCACTACAATGAAGTCTCATTTCCCATTCGTCAAAAGGGCCATCTGAAAAAAGTGTAAAAACCAGAAACACAGGACAGGCCATGGAGAACAGGGAGCCTTGTTATGCTGATGGGCGGGATGTAAATTGCCAACAGACACTCTGGAGATGTTTATGGTGTATCCTGAAACATCTGAAAAACAAAGCTACAGACCCTAGGGCACTTCCACTTTTGGCCCTATAGCTTAGGAAAATTAAAATCAACAAGACACAGCCAACACCAAATTTAGGGCTGCTGTGTTTACAAGAACCTTGAGTCCAGTACAAATTAAATATCCCAGAAAGAAAAAAATGGATAAAGGAGTTGTGCTACTTACGTACAACGGAATATCACTCAGCAATGAAATCAATGTCATCAGGCCTGTAGCAGCAAATTGAGTGGATTTAAGTATGATGATTCTAAGAGAAATAGGTCACACAGAGAAAGAGAATTATCATAAGATATCACTAATAGAGAGAGTGTAAACTTGGCTACACATAAACTGAATTCCAAAACCGAACAGAGTCTCACATTTAGATAAAAACTTATGCTTGCTTAAGGGGAAAGTTGAGTTGGGGTGCTGTATAAAACCAGAGATTGAAATTAGCACACATACCGTTCCATAAGCCAAATATGTACTAGACAAGACCTACTCTTTGCTCAACGAAATAGACTCATCCATGGTGTATCACCTCACACCTGTTAGAATGGGCATCATCAGAAAATCTACAAACAACAAATGCTGGAAAGGGTGTGGAGATAAGGAACCCTCTTCCACTATTGTTGGGAATGTAAATTGATACAGTCACTGTGGAGAATATTATGGAGTTTCTTATAAAACTAAGAATAGAATTACCATATGATACAGCAATCCCACTACTGGGCATATACCCAGACAAAACCATAAATCAAAAAGAGACATTCACCGCAATGTTCATTGCATCACTATTTACAATATCCAGGTAATGGAAGCAACCTAAATGCCCACAGACAGACGAATGCATAAAGATGTGGTACATATATAAAATGGAATATTACTAAGCCATAAAAAGGAATGAAATTGGGTCATTTGTAGAGACGTTGATGGATCTAGAGACTGTCATACAGAGTGAAGTAAGTCAAAAAGAGAAAAACAAATCTTGTCTATTAATGCATATATGTGGAACCTAGAAAAATTGTACAGATGAACCGTTTTGCCAGGCAGAAATAGAGCAACAGATGTAGACAACAAACGTATGGACACCAAGGGGGGAAAGCTGTTGGGGGGTGGTGGTGGGAGGAGTTGAGAGATTGGGATTGGCATGTATACATTTATATGTATAAAATAGATAACCAAAAAGAACCTGCTGTATAAAATAATAAAATAAAATTCAAATTACAAAAAGTAAAACAGAAAAAATATTCTTCCCTTCACATACATGTATTTATATGAATAAATTATTTCCATGCTTATATCTGTAAATACAAAAAAGAGGAATAAAATCTACCTTGAACCAAAAACGAAAAAAAGAAAAAAAAACAGAACCCACCAGTTACACAGAGGAAAACCGTATCAGGGCACTTGCTCCAGTTGTAAACTCTTCTGAAGTTGGTCAGTGGTGGGGAATCATCTCCCATTCAGCCAGCAGGCCCCACGCAACAAGCGTCCTCATTGCAAAGCTGGGGGACCGTGCCGAGGCATCTGTGAGTAAACGTGGGCTGAGCCCCAGGCCAGCTGCTGCTGAAATGTTCCCACCCTTCCCAGGTAAAACACCTGAATATGTACAAGGACTTGAAAGCCTAGAGGAAGGGCCATGGAGCCACATGAGTGACAGCATGCCAGCCGACTTGGTGCCTGCAGGCCAGCCAGGATGGTCCTGGCCCTGGGTGCTCTTCTGGAAGCTTTCCATTTCCCTGCCTGAGATACCCCTGCTGTCCCGGCCCCCACTGCTTTCTTCCTCACTCACCTCTGCCCAGGGAGAAATTCCAGCGGCAGGTATGGGTGACACATCCTCTTCTTTAGCAGGTGGCATCTTGGCAACTGCTGCAGAAAGTCCAGCAGAGCCCCACTCACACTGGGCCACCCACAAAGCCGTGGCCTCTCACTCCCTCCCACCAGTCCAGCCCCAAGACTGCTGACAGGGCAGAGAAAATGGCGTCAGGCACAGCTGCAGGGGCTCTTGCTGCCTGGAGCGGTGTTTATATTGATCTGAACCCAGGCACACCTGGGGAGGTCTGGCCGGCACGGTCGGGCTTCCCAGGCCAGCCAATAATCACCCCTCAGGGGCTCACAGTTGCAGAAACTGGAACTTGCTGAATTGGCCAGGTCCAAGGAACAGGTGTGGGCTCCTGAGAGTCAGGATAGACAAGGGGCTGCAGCTCTGGCTTGTTTTCTAATTATATTATCTGGCCCATGAGTGGGAGACAACTTCAAGAAAACCCTCTCCTAATGAGAGGAACCCAGGAGTCAGGGAGAGGAGGGGTGGCTGGTGGGTGGTGACAGAGGCCTGGTGCCCCGGGTGCAGTGGAAGTCTCTGGAAGACCAGGTAGAGGGAGGCCACACAGAGTGATGCCCAGGGTCACAGACCTGTCGGAGCTGCTGTTTGTTAGTTCAAGCCCTGCTCTGAGGTTCTGTGTCAGATCTGAGTGACAGGTGAGCTGGGAGTGCTCTGCAATGAGGGCGATATGCACGGTTCCTGTGTTCCCAGCCCTGCCATGGTAACTGCAAGGGTAGCTCTGTATCCTGGGAGGGGCCTGACCACGAGAGCCTCATGGGCTGCAGGGGAACCTGCCCAGGGAACCCCATATCCTGGGAGGGGCCTGAACACGAGAGCCCCATGGGCTGGGGTGGGGGTGGGGTACCTGCCCAGGTGAGCTCCATATCCTGGGATTGGCCTGACCTCGAGAGCCCCATGGGCTGCTGGAGTCCTGGTAAAGGATGTCAGGACAGTCAGTGAAGCCACCGAGGATATACCTCCAGTAGTTCCTAAATCCTACACCCTGCTGGTCATTCTACCAACCACCAGGACATGGTATTCTGTATTAGTCTTCAATGATGCCTTCTTTTGTATTCTATTAGTCCCAGAGTCACAAGAAATTTTGGCTTGTGAGTGGCAGGACTCAACATACAACTAAAACAATACTTCCGGGCCGTGTTGCCCCAAGGGTTCAAAAATTCCCACACCATCTTTGGGGAAAGCTCAGCTAAAGAACTAAAAGTTCTACCTCTGGAAAAGGAAACACTCCTTCAATATGCAGACGACATTCTGATCGCCAGCCCTACTAAGGAGACCTCTGAACTACCAAGCCAATAAAGGATACAAGTTGTCCAAGAAAAAGCTCAAATATCACAGACTACGGTGACCTGCCTGGGCTTCATTCTCACAGAAGGTCGGAGAAGCCCATCCCAGGAAAGGGAAGAAACAATTTACAGCCTTACCCATTTCTGAAACTAGAAGACAGCTTAGGGGTTCCTGGGGAGGCCAGGGTTTGCTGCTTCTGGATCCCTAACTACAGTCTACTAGCTGGGCCTCTATATGAAACACTGAAAGGAAAAGATGATGATCCTTTTGAATAGAATGCAGAAGTGGCCTTTCAAGAATGGAAAGAGCAGTCAATTCAGACCCTTGCCCTGGAACTCCCTAATTTAGCTAAACCCTTTGACCTTTACATTCCTGGTGAACGGTGAATCGCCATTGGAGTATTAGTGCAAAACCTGGGACCACTTGAAATGGAACAATGCAAGAATGCGATCCAGGTAGGATAAACTACGGTCACCAAGTGGCTTGGCCCACCGCCACATCTGGCCAAGATACTGGCAGTATCTGAAAACCTGGAAATCAGCAGCCCAAAAGGCCACCTCCCTCCGAAGGGAAAAGGACCCCACGTGGTGTTCCTAACACCCAACCATGCCCTGAAGTTGCAGGGTTGGCTCCATGGGCACACTGACCTTGAGCGAGGAGGCCCTCCAACTCCAACCTCCATAGAGATAACCGGGGCAAAGTGGCACCATGAAGACTCGTGTGAAGGTGTCTGCACGGGCAAATTTAACGCTCATTTCCCACCAGGAAGAGGAATTAACCAAAGGCTCAGCATGCCGTGCCGGAACCAGATTAGGGCCTGAAGCAATCCTGCGGGTTTGCGGCCAGATCACAAGAAAGCGAGTTGAAGAAAGGAGCTCAGGGACACTGTAATTCACAAACCTGCAGAGTTATAAATGACAGCTATCACCCAAAAATATATTGAAGGAAAGCTGCGAAAAGGACTTGAAAGCGGGGCAGAATTGCAAGAAAACGATTTCAGGGGGTAGACTGGAATTGCATTTAAAGCATAGGAAAAGAGGCAGAACGTCGACAATGATGCACTTGGCCAAAAAGGGCGTATGCGTTTTTTCCTGAATATATTCAGGAAAAAACGCATACGCCCTTTTTGGCCAACCAAGCAAGCATGTTAAAGAAATCTGCACTACAATGGAGCCTCACTGCCCCCCGTTCAAAAGGGCCATCTGAAAAAAGTGTAAAATCCAGAAAGACAGCACAGGCCATGGAGAACAGGGAGCCTTGTTATGCTGATGGACGGGATGTAAACTGCCAACAGCCACTCTGGAGATGTGTATGGTGTTTCCTCAAAAACCTAAAAAACAAAGCAACGGAGCCTACGGCATTACCACTTATTTTCCTATAGCTTAGGGAAATTAAAATCAAAAACACACAGCCACCGCAAAGTTTCTATTTACGGCTCTGTTTACAAGAACATCGTCTACGGTACAAGTTAAATATCCCAGAAAGCGAAAAATGGATAAAGAAGTGTGGTACGTACGTACAAAGGAATATCACTCACCAATGAAATCTATGTCATCAGGCCCGTCGCGGCATAATGAGTGGATTCAGGTACGATGATTCTAAGTGAAATAAGTCACACAGAAAATGAAACATCATAAGATATCACTAATACACGGAATGTAAACTTGGCTACACATGAACTGAATTACAAAACAGAACAGGGTCTCAAATTTAGAAAACCAACTTATGCTTGCTTAAGGGGAAAGGTGAGTTGTGGTGCTGCATAAAACCAGAGATAGAAATTAGCACAGATACCTTTCCATAAGCCAAATATGTAATAGTCAAGACCTAGCCCTTGCTCAACGAAATGGACTAAACACCCCATATTCAACGCCTAGGATTACACATGACTAGTAAGAACCTTCAAACCCATAGATTTATATGTCTCCGTAAGAGACTCAAGTGTGTGTACAGCGGCATGAATGCAGCAGAGAAAATCCGATAAAACCCATTATCAAAATGAATTACAAAAACAAACACAATGACAGTGAAATAGAGAGCAATTCTTAAATAATTCATTCAGGGCTTGTGATGCAACCTGAATTTACCACATCTACACCCAGAGCTGAGTGAGACATAAGGCTGGACACTTCGGGCTGATAGCATTGGTGAGGTTCGATGAGCAAATGCAGACCCTTTGAAGTCATACTGCATGGTACCCATTCCATGGGTCCCAACTCTCCAGGTTTAAGGGATTCTTCCTTCAGCTTAAACATGCATGGGAAACCCACAGTACAGTGCACTGTGTGACCGGGAAACGTTTTCAAATGCATCTCAGTTTTCGTCCCCTTTTACTCGGGTTCACCATTCCAGACCGTTTACTAACACTCTCCCCACTTGGAGAGTCAGTGCCTTTAACCTCCTGTTTGGCACAGTTTGCAATTTCTGCGCAAGATGAACAGGAATAGGGAGAACCAATGAGAGACTAGCTGTAGGTGTCTGGACGGGCAAATGGAACGCTCATTTCCCACCAGGAAGAGGAATTAACCAAAGGCTCAGCATGCCGTGCCGGAACCAGATTAGGGCCTGAAGCATTCCTGCGGGTTTTGCGGCCAGCTCACAAGAAAGCGAGTTGAAGAAAGGAGCTCAGGGGCACTGTAATTCACAAACCTGCAGAGTTATAAATGACAGCTATCGTCCAAAAATATATTGAAAGAAGGCTGCGAAGAGGACTGGAAAGCGGGGCAGAATTGCAGGAAAACGATTTCAGGGGGTAGACTGGAATTGCATTTAAAGCATAGGAAAAGAGGCAGAACGTCGACAATGATGCACTTGGCCAAAAAGGGCGTATGCGTTTTTTCCTGAATATATTCAGGAAAAAACGCATACGCCCTTTTTGGCCAACCAAGCCAGCATGTTAAAGAAATCTGCACTACAAAGAAGTCTCACTGCCCCCAGGTCAAAAGGGCCATCTGAAAAAAGTGTAAAATCCAGAAAGACAGCACAGGCCATGGAGAACAGGGAGCCTTGTTATGCTGATGGGCGGGATGTAAATTGCCAACAGCCACTCTGGAGAAGTGTATGGTGTTTCCTGAAACACCTAAGAAACAAAGCAACGGAGACTACGGCACTTCCACTTATGGTCTTATAGATCACGGAAATTAAAATCAAAAACAGACAGCCACCCCAAAGTTTCAGACGGCTCTGTTTACAGGAATCTCGTCTACGGTACAAGTTAAATATCCCAGAATGTGAAAAATGGATAAAGAAGTTGTGGTACACACATTCAATGGAATATCACTCAGCAATGAAATCTATGTCATCAGGACCATCGTGGCATAATGAGTGGATTCAGGTACGATGATTCTAAGTGAAATAAGTCACACAGAAAATGAAACATCATAAGATATCACTAATACACGGAATGTAAACTTGGCTACACATGAACTGAATTACAAAACAGAACAGGGTCTCAAATTTAGAAAACCACCTTATGCTTGCTTAAGGGGAAAAGTGAGTTGGGGTGCTGCTTAAAACCAGAGATAGAAATTAGCACAGATACCTTTCCATAAGCCAAATATGTAATAGTCAAGACCTAGCCCTTGCTCAACGAAATGGACTAAACACCCCATATTCAACGCCTAGGAATACACCTGACTAGTAAGTATCTTCAAACCCATGGATTTATATGTCTCCATAAGAGACTCAAGTGTGTGTACAGCGGCATGAATGCAGCAGAGAAAATCCGATAAATCCCATTATCAAAATGAATTACAAAAACAAACACAATGACAGTGAAATAGAGAGCAATTCTTAAATAATTCATTCAGGGCTTGTGATGCAACCTGGATTTACCACATCTACAACCAGAGCTGAGTGAGACATAAGGCTGTACACTTCGGCCTGATAGCATTGGTGAGGTTCGTTGAGAAAATGCAGGCCCTTTGAAGTCATACTGCATGGTACCCATTCCATGGGTCCCAACTCTCCAGGTTTAAGGGATTCTTCCTTCAGCTAAAACATGCATGGGAAACCCACAGTATGGTGCACCGTGTGACCGGGAAACCTTTTCAAATGCATCTCAGTTTTCGTCCCCTTTTACTCGGGTTCACGATTGAAGACCCTTTACTAATACTCTCCCCACTTAGAGAGTCAGTGCCTTTAACCTCCTGTTTGGCACAGTTTGCAATTTCTGCGCAAGATGCACAAGAATAGCGAGAACTAATGAGAGACTAGCTCTAGGTGTCTGCACGTTCAAATATAACACTCATTTCCCACCAGGAAGAGGAATTTACCAAAGGATCAGCATGCTGTGCCGGAACCAGATTAGGGCATGAAGCAATCCTGCGGGTTTGCGGCCAGCTCACAAGAAAGCGAGTAGAAGAAAGGAGCTCAGGCGCACTGTCATTCACAAACCTGCAGAGTTATAAATGTCAGCTATTGTCCAAAAATGTATTGAAGTAAGGCTGCGTAGAGGACTTGAAAGCGGGGCAGAATTGCAGGAAAACGAGTTCAGGGGCAGACTGGAATTGCATTTAAAGCATAAGGAAAGAGACAGAAAGTCGACAATGATGCACTTGGTCAAAAAGGGCGTATGCGTTTTTTCCTGAATATATTCAAGAAAAAACACATACGCCCTTTTTGGCCAAACAAGCAAGCCTGTAAAGAAATCTGCATTCCAATGAAGTCTCACTGCCCCCCTGTCAAAAGGGACATCTGAAAAAAGTGAAAAATCCAGAAAGGCAGGACAGGCCATGGAGAACAGGGAGCCTTGTTATGCTGATGGGCGGGATGTAACTTGCCAACAGCCACTCTGGAGAAGTGTATGGTGTTTCCTCAAACACCTAAAAAACTAAGCAACGGAGCCTACGGCACTTCAACTTATGGTTCTATAGCTTAGGGAAATTAAAATCAAAAAGACACAGCCACCCATAAATTTTGGACGGCTCTGCTTACAAGAACCTCATTTACGGTACAATGAAATATCCCAGAAAGCAAAAAATGGATAAAGAAGTTGTTGTACGTACGTACAATGGAATATCACTCAGCAATGAAATCTATGTCATGAGGCCCGTCACGGCATAATGAGTGGATTCAGGTACGATCATTCTAAGTTAACTAAGTCACACAGAAAAAGAAACACCATAAGATATCTCAAATACACGGAATGCAAACATGGCTGCACATGAACTCAATTACAAAACAGAAAAGGGTCTCAAATTTAGAAAACCAACTTATGCTTGCTTAAGGGGAAAGGTGAGTTGTGGGGCTGCATAAAACCAGAGATTGAAATTAGCACAGATACCTTTCCATAAGCAAATATGTAATAGTCAGGACCTACTCCTTGCTCCACGAAATGGACTCAACATCCCATATTCAATGCCTAGGAATATACCTGACTAGTAAGAATCTGAAAACCCATGGATTTATATGTCTCCATAAGAGAATCAAGCATGTGTACGGCGGCATAAACGCAGCAGTGAAAATCCGATAAATCCCATTATCAAAATAAATTACAAAAACAAAACACAATGACAGTGAAATAGAGAGCAATTCTTAAATAATTCATTCAGGGCTTGTGATGCAACGTGGATTTACCACATCTACACCCCGAGCTGAGTGAGACATAAGGCTGGACACTTTGGGCTGATAGCATTGGTGACGTTCGGTGAGCAAAGGCAACCCTTTGATGTCATACTGCGTGGTACCCATTCCATGGGTCCCAACTCTCCAGGTTGAAGGGATTCTTCCTTCAGGTAAAACATGCATGGGCAACCCAGAATATGGTCCACCGTGTGACCGGGAAAACTTTTTAAATGCGTCTCAGTTTTCGTCCCCTCGTACTCGGTTTTACCATTCCAGACGCTTTACTAACACTCTCCCCACTTGGAGAGTCAGTGCCTTTAACCTCCTGTTTGGCACAGTTTGGAATTTCTGCGCAAGATGAACAGGAATAGGGAGAACCAATGAGAGATTAGCTGTAGGTGTCTGCACGAACAAATTTAACGCTCATTTCCCACCAGGAAGAGGAATTAGCCAAAGGCTCAGCATGCCGTGTCGGAACCAGATTAGGGCCTGAAGCAATCCTGCGGTTTTGCGGCCAGCTCACAAGAAAGCGAGTTGAAGAAAGGAGCTCAGGGGCACTGTAATTCACAAACCTGCAGAGTTATAAATGACAGCTATCGTCCAAAAATATATTGAAGTAAGGCTGCAAAGAGGACTTGAACGTGGGGCAGAATTCCAGGAATACGATTTCAGGAGGTAGACGGGAAGTCCTCTGAAAGTATAGGAGAAGAGGCAGAACCTCGACAATGATGCACTTGGTCAAAAAGGGCATATGCGTTTCTTCCAGGGCCCTTATTAAAGAGGGTAGGAGGCTCCCAGCATGCTTCAGTGGCCAACAGAGGGCCTACGTCGCCAAGGCGACATGAGCCATCCAGGCAGGAGTGACCTCACATCAGAGGGCCCACCTCACAGAAGGGTAAGGAACCCAGTCAAGATCAGACTCTCACCAGAGTGCCCACATAAGCAAGGGGCTGGGAACCAGGCAGGAGTGTCCTCACACCCGTGGGGCCACATCATCGAAAGTTGAGGTACCCAGCACATGTGGCCTCAAACCAGAGGACCCACATCACCATGGGTCTCGGAGCGAGGCAGGCAGGATTAACCTCAAAACACATGGCCCATTGTATAAAAAAGGTGAGGAATCCAGCAGTTGGAACATCCCAGCAGGCGGCCCAGAGCACCGAGGCTATGGGATCCAGGCAGTGATGAACTCACAACAGAGGGCCCTCATCGTGATACTGTAAGCAACCCAGCCTTTGTAACCTCAGAGCACAAGGCCCACATCCCCATGGGGAAGGGAACCAAGCAGGAGTGTCATCGCACCAGTGGGCACACATCAGAAAAGGTGGGGAGCCCAGCAGTTAGGGCCGGACGCCAGAGGGCATTCATCACTGAGGAGAGGAGGCTCCCAGCAAGCTCCAACTGCTACCAGAAGGCCGACGTCGCCAATGCAGGGTGTGCCAGCCAGGCAGGAGTGACCTCAGGGCAGAGGGCCAACCACACAAAAGTGTGAGGAACCCAAAGAGGATCAGACTCTCACCGGAGGGCCCACATCACCAAGGGAATGGAAACCAGGCAGGAGTGTTCTCACACCAGTGTGGTCACATCACCGAAATGTGACGGACCCAGCACACGTGGCCTCAAACTACAGGACACACATCACCAAGGGGCTGGGAGTGAGGCAGGCAGGAGGAGCCTCCAAACAGAGGGCCCATAGCGTAAAAAAGGTGAGGGATCCCGCAGTTGGAACCTCCCAGCAGGTGGCCAGGAGCAGCGAGTCTATGGGATCCAGGCCTGACTGAACTCAAAACAGAGGGCCCTCATTATGAAACTGTGAGCAACCCAGCCGTTGGGACCTTAGAGCAGAAGGCCCACATTCCCATGGGGTTGGGATCCTGGCAGGAGTGTACTCGCACCACAGGGCGCACATCAGAAAATTTTGGGAGCCCAGGAGTTAGGGTCTGACGCCAGAGGGCCCTCATTACCGAGGGGAGGAGACTCCCAGCAGGCACCAACTCCCAACTGAGGGCCCACGTCGCCACGTTGACGTGTGCCAGCCAGGCAGGAGTGACCTCACAGCAGAGGGCCTACCTCACAGAAGGGTGAGGAACCCAGCCAGGATAAGACTCTCACCAGAGGGCCCACATCACCAAGGGGATCGGAACAAGGCAGGAGTGTCCTCACACCAGTGTGGCCACATTATAGAAAGGTGAGGAACCCAGCACATGTGGCCTAAACCAGAGGACCCACATTTCCAAGGTGCTCCAAGTGAGGCAGGCAGGAGTAGCCTAACAACACAGGGCCCACAGAATAAAAAATGTGAGGAATCCAGCAGTTTGAACCTCCCAGCAGGTGGCCCAGAGCATGGAGTCTATGGGATCCAGGCCACAGTGAACTCACAGCAGAGGGCCCACATCATGAAACTGTGAGCAACCCAGCCAGTGGGACCTCAGAGCAGAAGGCCCACATCCCCATGGGGATGGGAACCTCGCAGGAGTGTCCTCGCACAACTTAGCACGTATCAGAAAATGTGGGAACCCAGCAGTTATGGCCTGGCGCCAGAGGGCCCTCATCACGGAGGAGAGGAGGCTACCAGCAGGCTCCAAATGCCACCAGAGGGCCGACGTCACCAAGGCAATGGGAGCAAGCCAGGCAGGAGTTACCTCACAGCAGAGGGCCCACCTCACAGATGTGTGAGGAGCCCAAACAGGATCAGACTCTAACCAGAGCGCCCACATCACCAAGGGAATGGAAACCAGGCAGGAGTGTCCTCACACCAGTGGGGCCACATCAGCGAAAGGTGAGGAACACAGCACATGTGGCCTCAAACAAGGGGACACACATCACGAAAGGGCTGGGAGTGAGGCATGCAGGAGGAGACTCACAACAGAGCGCCCATAGAATAAAAAAGGTGAGGAACCCCGCAGTTGGAAGCTCCAAGCAGGTGGCCCAGAGCACCGAGTCTATGGGATCCATGCCGGAGTGAACTCACAGCAGAGGGCCCACATTCTGACACTGTGAGCAACCCAGCCGTTGGGACCTCAGGGCAGAAAGCCCACATCCCCATGGGGATGGGACCCTGGCTGGAGTGTACTCGCACGACAGGGCGCACATCAGAAAATTTTGGGAGCCCATGAGTTAGGGCCTGACGCCAGAGACCCCTCATTACCTAGGGGAGGAGACTCCCAGCAGGCACCAAGTCCCAACTGAGGGCCACATCGCCAAGGTGACGTGTGCCAGCCAGGCAGGAGTGACCTCACAGCAGAGGGCCCACCTCCCAGAAGTGTGAGGAATCCAGACAGGATCAGACTCTCACCAGAGGGCCCCCATCACCAAGGGGATGGGAACCAGGCAGGAGTGTCCTCACACCAGTGGGGCCACATCAATAAAGGTGAGGAAACTGGTACATGTGGCCTTAAACAAGAGGACCTACATCACAAAGGGGCTGGGAGTGAGTCAGGAAGTAGGAGCATGAAAACACAGGACCCAAAGAATAAAAAAGGTAAGGAATCCAGCAGTAGGAACCTCCCAGCAGGCCGCTCAGAGCACAGAGGCTATGGGATCTAGGCCTGGGTGAACTAACACCAGAGAGCCAACATCATGAAACGGTGAACAACACAGGTGTTGGGACCTTAGAGCAGAAGGCCCACATGCCCATGGGGATGGGAACCTCGCAGGAGTGTCCTCGCACCACATAGCACGTATCAGAAAATGTGGGTACCCAGCAGTTAGGGCCTGAGGCAAGAGGGCCCCCATCACTGAGGGGAGGTTCCCAGCAGGCTCCAACTGCCACAAGAGGGCCGATGTTGCCCAGGTGGGGTGTGCCAGCCAGGCAGGAGTGACCTCACAGCAGAGGGCCCCCCTCACAGAAGGGTGAGGAACCCAGCCAGGATCAGACTCTCACCAGAGGGCCCACATCATCAAGGGGATAGGAACCAGGCAGGAGTGTCCTCACACCAGTGGGGCCACATCAGCGAAAGGCAAGGGACCCAGCACACGTGGCCTCACACCAGAGGACACACATCACCAAGGGACTGGGAATGAGGCAGGCAGGAGGAGTCTCAAAACAGAGGGTCCATAGAAGAAAAAAGGTGAGGAATCCCGCAGTTGTAACCTCCCAGCAGGTGGCCAGGAGCAGCGAGGCTATGGGATCCAGGCCGGAGAGAACTCACAGCAGAGGGCCCTCATCATGAAACTGAGCAACCCACGGTTGGGACCTCAGAGCAGAAGGCCCACATTCCCATGGGGTTGGGAACCTGGCAGGAGTGTACTCGAACCACAGGGCGCATATCAGAAAATATTGGGAGCCCAGGAGTTAGGGCCTGACGCCAGAGGGCCCTCATTACCGAGGGGAGGAGACACCCAGCAGGCACCAAATCCCACCAGAGAGCCGACGTCGCCAAGGCGGGGTGTGCCAGCCAGGCAGGAGTGACCTCAGAGAAGAGGGCCCACCTCACAGAAGTGTGAGGAACCCAACCAGGATCAGACTCTCACCGGAGGGCCCACATCACCAAGGGGATGGGAACCAGGCAGGAGTGTCCTCACACCAGTGGGGCCACATCAGCCAAAGGTGAGGAACCCAGCACATGTGGCCTCAAACCAGAGGACACACATCACCAAGGGGCTAGGAGTGAGGCAGGTGTCTGGAGGGGCACATTTAACTCTAATTTCCCACCAGGAAGTGGAATGAACCAAAGTCTCAGAGTGCCGTGCCGGACCCTGATTACGGCCTGAAGCAAACCTGCGGTTCTGTGGCCAGTTTTCAAGGAAACGAGTTAAGAAAGGAAATCACGGGCACTGTAATTCACAAACCTGCAGTGTTATAAATGACAGCTATTGGCAAAATTATATGGAAGTAAGTCTGCAAAGAGGACTTGAAAACGAGGCAGAATTGCAGGAATCAAATTTCAGGAGGTAGATTGGAATTGCATTTAAAGCATGTGAAAAGCGGCAGATCTTTGACAGTGATGCACTTGGACAAAAGTGCGTAAACATTTTTTCCTGAATATATTCAGGAAAAAACACATATGCCCTTTTTGGCCAACCAAGCACTCGAGAAATGGAAATCCGCACTACAATGAAGTCTCATTTCCCATTCGTCAAAAGGGCCATCTGAAAAAAGTGTAAAATCCAGAAACACAGGACAGGCCATGGAGAACAGGGAGCCTTGTTATGCTGATGGGCGGGATGTAAATTGCCAACAGACACTCTGGAGATGTTTATGGTGTATCCTGAAACATCTGAAAAACAAAGCTACAGACCCTAGGGCACTTCCACTTTTGGCCCTATAGCTTAGGAAAATTAAAATCAACAAGACACAGCCAACACCAAATTTAGGGCTGCTGTGTTTACAAGAACCTTGAGTCCAGTACAAATTAAATATCCCAGAAAGAAAAAAATGGATAAAGGAGTTGTGCTACTTACGTACAACGGAATATCACTCAGCAATGAAATCAATGTCATCAGGCCTGTAGCAGCAAATTGAGTGGATTTAAGTATGATGATTCTAAGAGAAATAGGTCACACAGAGAAAGAGAATTATCATAAGATATCACTAATAGAGAGAGTGTAAATTTGGCTACACATAAACTGAATTCCAAAACCGAACAGAGTCTCACATTTAGATAAAAACTTATGCTTGCTTAAGGGGAAAGTTGAGTTGGGGTGCTGTATAAAACCAGAGATTGAAATTAGCACACATACCGTTCCATAAGCCAAATATGTAATAGACAAGACCTACTCTTTGCTCAACGAAATAGACTCATCCATGGTGTATCACCTCACACCTGTTAGAATGGGCATCATCAGAAAATCTACAAACAACAAATGCTGGAAAGGGTGTGGAGATAAGGAACCCTCTTCCACTATTGTTGGGAATGTAAATTGATACAGTCACTGTGGAGAACATTATGGAGTTTCTTATAAAACTAAGAATAGAATTACCATATGATACAGCAATCCCACTACTGGGCATATACCCAGACAAAACCATAAATCAAAAAGAGACATTCACCGCAATGTTCATTGCATCACTATTTACAATATCCAGGTAATGGAAGCAACCTAAATGCCCACAGACAGACGAATGCATAAAGATGTGGTACATATATAAAATGGAATATTACTAAGCCATAAAAAGGAATGAAATTGGGTCATTTGTAGAGACGTTGATGGATCTAGAGACTGTCATACAGAGTGAAGTAAGTCAGAAAGAGAAAAACAAATCTTGTCTATTAATGCATATATGTGGAACCTAGAAAAATTGTACAGATGAACCGTTTTGCCAGGCAGAAATAGAGCAACAGATGTAGACAACAAACGTATGGACACCAAGGGGGGAAAGCTGTTGGGGGGTGGTGGTGGGAGGAGTTGAGAGATTGGGATTGGCATGTATACATTTATATGTATAAAATAGATAACCAAAAAGAACCTGCTGTATAAAAAAATAAAATAAAATTCAAATTACAAAAAGTAAAACAGAAAAAATATTCTTCCCTTCACATACATGTATTTATATGAATAAATTATTTCCATGCTTATATCTGTAAATACAAAAAAGAGGAATAAAATCTACCTTGAACCAAAAACGAAAAAAAGAAAAAAAAACAGAACCCACCAGTTACGCAGAGGAAAACCGTATCAGGGCACTTGCTCCAGTTGTAAACAATTCTGAAGTTGGTCAGTGGTGGGGAATCATCTCCCATTCAGCCAGCAGGCCCCACGCAACAAGCGTCCTCATTGCAAAGCTGGGGGACCGTGCCGAGGCATCTGTGAGTAAACGTGGGCTGAGCCCCAGGCCAGCTGCTGCTGAAATGTTCCCACCCTTCCCAGGTAAAACACCTGAATATGTACAAGGACTTGAAAGCCTAGAGGAAGGGCCATGGAGCCACATGAGTGACAGCATGCCAGCCGACTTGGTGCCTGCAGGCCAGCCAGGATGGTCCTGGCCCTGGGTGCTCTTCTGGAAGTTTTCCATTTCCCTGTCTGAGATACCCCTGCTGTCCCGGCCCCCACTGCTTTCTTCCTCACTCACCTCTGCCCAGGGAGAAATTCCAGCGGCAGGTATGGGTGACACATCCTCTTCTTTAGCAGGTGGCATCTTGGCAACTGCTGCAGAAAGTCCAGCAGAGCCCCACTCACACTGGGCCACCCACAAAGCCGTGGCCTCTCACTCCCTCCCACCAGTCCAGCCCCAAGACTGCTGACAGGGCAGAGAAAATGGCGTCAGGCACAGCTGCAGGGGCTCTTGCTGCCTGGAGCGGTGTTTATATTGATCTGAACCCAGGCACACCTGGGGAGGTCTGGCCGGCACGGTCGGGCTTCCCAGGCCAGCCAATAATCACCCCTCAGGGGCTCACAGTTGCAGAAACTGGAACTTGCTGAATCGGCCAGGTCCAAGGAACAGGTGTGGGCTCCTGAGAGTCAGGATAGACAAGGGGCTGCAGCTCTGGCTTGTTTTCTAATTATATTATCTGGCCCATGAGTGGGAGACAACTTCAAGAAAACCCTCTCCTAATGAGAGGAACCCAGGAGTCAGGGAGAGGAGGGGTGGCTGGTGGGTGGAGACAGAGGCCTGGTGCCCCGGGTGCAGTGGAAGTCTCTGGAAGACCAGGTGGAGGGAGGCCACACAGAGTGATGCCCAGGGTCACAGACCTGTCGGAGCTGCTGTTTGTTAGTTCAAGTCCTGCTCTGAGGTGCTCTGTGTCAGATCTGAGTGACAGGTGAGCTGGGAGTGCTCTGCAATGAGGGCGATATGCACGGTTCCTGTGTTCCCAGCCCTGCCATGGTACCTGCAAGGGTAGCTCTGTATCCTGGGAGGGGCCTGACCACGAGAGCCCCATGGGCTGCAGGGGAACCTGCCCAGGGAACCCCATATCCTGGGAGGGGCCTGAACACGAGAGCCCCATGGGCTGGGGTGGGGGTGGGGTACCTGCCCAGGTGAGCTCCATATCCTGGGATTGGCCTGACCTCGAGAGCCCCATGGGCTGCTGGAATCCTGGTAAAGGATGTCAGGACAGTCAGTGAAGCCACCGAGGATATACCTCCAGTAGTTCCTAAATCCTACACCCTGCTGGTCATTCTACCAACCACCAGGACATGGTATTCTGTATTAGTCTTCAATGATGCCTTCTTTTGTATTCTATTAGTCCCAGAGTCACAAGAAATTTTGGCTTGTGAGTGGCAGGACTCAACATACAACTAAAAGAATACTTCCGGGCCGTGTTGCCCCAAGGGTTCAAAAATTCCCACACCATCTTTGGGGAAAGCTCAGCTAAAGAACTAAAAGTTCTACCTCTGGAAAAGGAAACACTCCTTCAATATGCAGACGACATTCTGATCGCCAGCCCTACTAAGGAGACCTCTGAACTACCAAGCCAATAAAGGATACAAGTTGTCCAAGAAAAAGCTCAAATATCACAGACTACGGTGACCTGCCTGGGCTTCATTCTCACAGAAGGTCGGAGAAGCCCATCCCAGGAAAGGGAAGAAACAATTTACAGCCTTACCCGTTTCTGAAACTAGAAGACAGCTTAGGGGTTCCTGGGGAGGCCAGGGTTTGCTGCTTCTGGATCCCTAACTACAGTCTACTAGCAGGGCCTGTATATGAAACACTGAAAGGAAAAGATGATGATCCTTTTGAATAGAATGCAGAAGTGGCCTTTCAAGAATGGAAAGAGCAGTCAATTCAGACCCTTGCCCTGGAACTCCCTAATTTAGCTAAACCCTTTGACCTTTACATTCCTGGTGAATGGTGAATCGCCATTGGAGTATTAGTGCAAAACCTGGGACCACTTGAAATGGAACAATGCAAGAATGCGATCCAGGTAGGATATACTACGGTCACCAAGGGGCTTGGCCCACCGCCACATCTGGCCAAGATACTGGCAGTATCTGAAAACCTGGAAATCAGCAGCCCAAAAGGCCACCTCCCTCCTAAGGGAAAAGGACCCCACGTGGTGATCCTAACACCCAACCATGCCCTGAAGTTGCAGGGTTGGCTCCATGGGCACACTGACCTTGAGCGAGGAGGCCCTCCAACTCCAACCTCCATAGAGATAACTGGGGCAAAGTGGCACCATGAAGACTCGTGTGAAGGTGTCTGCACGGGCAAATTTAACGCTCATTTCCCACCAGGAAGAGGAATTAACCAAAGGCTCAGCATGCCGTGCCGGAACCAGATTAGGGCCTGAAGCAATCTTGCGGGTTTGCGGCCAGCTCACAAGAAAGCGAGTTGAAGAAAGGAGCTCAGGGACACTGTAATTCACAAACCTGCAGAGTTATAAATGACAGCTATCACCCAAAAATATATTGAAGGAAGGCTGCGAAGAGGACTTGAAAGCGGGGCAGAATTGCAAGAAAACGATTTCAGGGGGTAGAGTGGAATTGCATTTAAAGCATAGGAAAAGAGGCAGAACGTCGACAATGATGCACTTGGCCAAAAAGGGCGTATGCGTTTTTTCCTGAATATATTCAGGAAAAAACGCATACGCCCTTTTTGGCCAACCAAGCAAGCATGTTAAAGAAATCTGCACTACAATGAAGTCTCACTGCCCCCCGTTCAAAAGGGCCATCTGAAAAAAGTGTAAAATCCAGAAAGGCAGCACAGGCCATGGAGAACAGGGAGCCTTGTTATGCTGATGGGCGGGATGTAAATTGCCAACAGCCACTCTGGAGATGTGTATGGTGTTTCCTCAAAAACCTAAAAAACAAAGCAACGGAGCCTACGGCATTACCACTTATTTTCCTATAGCTTAGGGAAATTAAAATCAAAAACACAGAGCCACCGCAAAGTTTCTGTTTACCGCTCTGTTTACAAGAACCTCGTCTACGGTACAAGTTAAATATCCCAGAAAGCGAAAAATGGATAAAGAAATGTGGTACGTACGTACAAAGGAATATCACTCACCAATGAAATCTATGTCATCAGGCCCGTCGCGACATAATGAGTGGATTCAGGTACGATGATTCTAAGTGAAATAAGTCACACAGAAAATGAAACATCATAAGATATCACTAATACACGGAATGTAAACTTGGCTACACATGAACTGAATTACAAAACAGAACAGGGTCTCAAATTTAGAAAACCACCTTATGCTTGCTTAAGGGGAAAAGTGAGTTGGGGTGCTGCATAAAACCAGAGATAGAAATTAGCACAGATACCTTTCCATAAGCCAAATATTTAATAGTCAAGACCTAGCCTTTGCTCAACGAAATGGACTAAACACCCCATATTCAACGCCTAGGAATACACCTGACTAGTAAGTATCTTCAAACCCATGGATTTATATGTCTCCATAAGAGACTCAAGTGTGTGTACAGCAGCATGAATGCAGCAGAGAAAATCCGATAAATCCCATTATCAAAATGAATTACAAAAACAAACACAATGACAGTGAAATAGAGAGCAATTCTTAAAAAATTCATTCAGGGCTTGTGATGCAACCTGGATTTACCACATCTACACCCAGAGCTGAGTGAGACATAAGGCTGTACACTTCGGCCTGATAGCATTGGTGAGGTTCGTTGAGAAAATGCAGACCCTTTGAAGTCATACTGCATGGTACCCATTCCATGGGTCCCAACTCTCCAGGTTTGAGGGATTCTTCCTTCAGCTAAAACATGGATGGGAAACCCACAGTATGGTGCACCATGTGACCGGGAAACCTTTTCAAATGCATCTCAGTTTTCATCCCCTTTTACTCGGGTTCACGATTGAAGACCCTTTACTAATACTCTCCCCACTTAGAGAGTCAGTGCCTTTAACCTCCTGTTTGGCACAGTTTGCAATTTCTGCGCAAGATGAACAAGAATAGGGAGATCCAATGAGAGACTAGCTCTAGGTGTCTGCACGTTCAAATATAACACTCATTTCCCACCAGGAAGAGGAATTTACCAAAGGATCAGCATGCTGTGCCGGAACCAGATTAGGGCATGAAGCAATCCTGCGGGTTTGCGGCCAGCTCACAAGAAAGCGAGTAGAAGAAAGGAGCTCAGGCGCACTGTCATTCACAAACCTGCAGAGTTATAAATGTCAGCTATTGTCCAAAAATGTATTGAAGTAAGGCTGCGTAGAGGACTTGAAAGCGGGGCAGAATTGCAGGAAAACGAGTTCAGGGGCAGACTGGAATTGCATTTAAAGCATAAGGAAAGAGACAGAAAGTCGACAATGATGCATTTGGTCAAAAAGGGCGTATGCGTTTTTTCCTGAATATATTCAAGAAAAAACACATACGCCCTTTTTGGCCAAACAAGCAAGCCTGTAAAGAAATCTGCATTCCAATGAAGTCTCACTGCCCCCCTGTCAAAAGGGACATCTGAAAAAAGTGAAAAATCCAGAAAGGCAGGACAGGCCATGGAGAACAGGGAGCCTTGTTATGCTGATGGGCGGGATGTAACTTGCCAACAGCCACTCTGGAGATGTGTATGGTGTTTCCTCAAAAACCTAAAAAACAAAGCAACGGAGCCTACGGCATTACCACTTATTTTCCTATAGCTTAGGGAAATTAAAATCAAAAACACAGAGCCACCGCAAAGTTTCTGTTTACCGCTCTGTTTACAAGAACCTCGTCTACGGTACAAGTTAAATATCCCAGAAAGCGAAAAATGGATAAAGAAATGTGGTACGTACGTACAAAGGAATATCACTCACCAATGAAATCTATGTCATCAGGCCCGTCGCGACATAATGAGTGGATTCAGGTACGATGATTCTAAGTGAAATAAGTCACACAGAAAATGAAACATCATAAGATATCACTAATACACGGAATGTAAACTTGGCTACACATGAACTGAATTACAAAACAGAACAGGGTCTCAAATTTAGAAAACCACCTTATGCTTGCTTAAGGGGAAAAGTGAGTTGGGGTGCTGCATAAAACCAGAGATAGAAATTAGCACAGATACCTTTCCATAAGCCAAATATTTAATAGTCAAGACCTAGCCTTTGCTCAACGAAATGGACTAAACACCCCATATTCAACGCCTAGGAATACACCTGACTAGTAAGTATCTTCAAACCCATGGATTTATATGTCTCCATAAGAGACTCAAGTGTGTGTACAGCGGCATGAATGCAGCAGAGAAAATCCGATAAATCCCATTATCAAAATGAATTACAAAAACAAACACAATGACAGTGAAATAGAGAGCAATTCTTAAAAAATTCATTCAGGGCTTGTGATGCAACCTGGATTTACCACATCTACACCCAGAGCTGAGTGAGACATAAGGCTGTACACTTCGGCCTGATAGCATTGGTGAGGTTCGTTGAGAAAATGCAGACCCTTTGAAGTCATACTGCATGGTACCCATTCCATGGGTCCCAACTCTCCAGGTTTGAGGGATTCTTCCTTCAGCTAAAACATGGATGGGAAACCCACAGTATGGTGCACCATGTGACCGGGAAACCTTTTCAAATGCATCTCAGTTTTCATCCCCTTTTACTCGGGTTCACGATTGAAGACCCTTTACTAATACTCTCCCCACTTAGAGAGTCAGTGCCTTTAACCTCCTGTTTGGCACAGTTTGCAATTTCTGCGCAAGATGAACAAGAATAGGGAGATCCAATGAGAGACTAGCTCTAGGTGTCTGCACGTTCAAATATAACACTCATTTCCCACCAGGAAGAGGAATTTACCAAAGGATCAGCATGCTGTGCCGGAACCAGATTAGGGCATGAAGCAATCCTGCGGGTTTGCGGCCAGCTCACAAGAAAGCGAGTAGAAGAAAGGAGCTCAGGCGCACTGTCATTCACAAACCTGCAGAGTTATAAATGTCAGCTATTGTCCAAAAATGTATTGAAGTAAGGCTGCGTAGAGGACTTGAAAGCGGGGCAGAATTGCAGGAAAACGAGTTCAGGGGCAGACTGGAATTGCATTTAAAGCATAAGGAAAGAGACAGAAAGTCGACAATGATGCATTTGGTCAAAAAGGGCGTATGCGTTTTTTCCTGAATATATTCAAGAAAAAACACATACGCCCTTTTTGGCCAAACAAGCAAGCCTGTAAAGAAATCTGCATTCCAATGAAGTCTCACTGCCCCCCTGTCAAAAGGGACATCTGAAAAAAGTGAAAAATCCAGAAAGGCAGGACAGGCCATGGAGAACAGGGAGCCTTGTTATGCTGATGGGCGGGATGTAACTTGCCAACAGCCACTCTGGAGAAGTGTATGGTGTTTCCTCAAACACCTAAAAAACTAAGCAACGGAGCCTACGGCACTTCAACTTATGGTTCTATAGCTTAGGGAAATTAAAATCAAAAAGACACAGCCACCCATAAATTTTGGACGGCTCTGCTTACAAGAACCTCATTTACGGTACAATGAAATATCCCAGAAAGCAAAAAATGGATAAAGAAGTTGTTGTACGTACGTACAATGGAATATCACTCAGCAATGAAATCTATGTCATGAGGCCCGTCGCGGCATAATGAGTGGATTCAGGTACGATCATTCTAAGTTAACTAAGTCACACAGAAAAAGAAACACCATAAGATATCTCAAATACACGGAATGCAAACATGGCTGCACATGAACTCAATTACAAAACAGAAAAGGGTCTCAAATTTAGAAAACCAACTTATGCTTGCTTAAGGGGAAAGGTGAGTTGTGGGGCTGCATAAAACCAGAGATTGAAATTAGCACAGATACCTTTCCATAAGCAAATATGTAATAGTCAGGACCTACTCCTTGCTCCACGAAATGGACTCAACATCCCATATTCAATGCCTAGGAATATACCTGACTAGTAAGAATCTGAAAACCCATGGATTTATATGTCTCCATAAGAGAATCAAGCATGTGTACGGCGGCATAAACGCAGCAGTGAAAATCCGATAAATCCCATTATCAAAATAAATTACAAAAACAAAACACAATGACAGTGAAATAGAGAGCAATTCTTAAATAATTCATTCAGGGCTTGTGATGCAACGTGGATTTACCACATCTACACCCCGAGCTGAGTGAGACATAAGGCTGGACACTTTGGGCTGATAGCATTGGTGACGTTCGGTGAGCAAAGGCAACCCTTTGAAGTCATACTGCGTGGTACCCATTCCATGGGTCCCAACTCTCCAGGTTGAAGGGATTCTTCCTTCAGGTAAAACATGCATGGGCAACCCAGAATATGGTCCACCGTGTGACCGGGAAAACTTTTTAAATGCGTCTCAGTTTTCGTCCCCTCGTACTCGGTTTTACCATTCCAGACGCTTTACTAACACTCTCCCCACTTGGAGAGTCAGTGCCTTTAACCTCCTGTTTGGCACAGTTTGGAATTTCTGCGCAAGATGAACAGGAATAGGGAGAACCAATGAGAGATTAGCTGTAGGTGTGTGCACGAACAAATTTAACGCTCATTTCCCACCAGGAAGAGGAATTAGCCAAAGGCTCAGCATGCCGTGTCGGAACCAGATTAGGGCCTGAAGCAATCCTGCGGTTTTGCGGCCAGCTCACAAGAAAGCGAGTTGAAGAAAGGAGCTCAGGGGCACTGTAATTCACAAACCTGCAGAGTTATAAATGACAGCTATCGTCCAAAAATATATTGAAGTAAGGCTGCAAAGAGGACTTGAACGCGGGGCAGAATTCCAGGAATACGATTTCAGGAGGTAGACGGGAAGTCCTCTGAAAGTATAGGAGAAGAGGCAGAACCTCGACAATGATGCACTTGGTCAAAAAGGGCATATGCGTTTCTTCCAGGGCCCTTATTAAAGAGGGTAGGAGGCTCCCAGCATGCTTCAGTGGCCAACAGAGGGCCTACGTCGCCAAGGCGACATGAGCCATCCAGGCAGGAGTGACCTCACATCAGAGGCCCCACCTCACAGAAGGGTAAGGAACCCAGTCAAGATCAGACTCTCACCAGAGTGCCCACATAAGCAAGGGGCTGGGAACCAGGCAGGAGTGTCCTCACACCCGTGGGGCCACATCATCGAAAGTTGAGGTACCCAGCACATGTGGCCTCAAACCAGAGGACCCACATCACCATGGGTCTCGGAGCGAGGCAGGCAGGATTAACCTCAAAACACATGGCCCATTGTATAAAAAAGGTGAGGAATCCAGCAGTTGGAACATCCCAGCAGGCGGCCCAGAGCACCGAGGCTATGGGATCCAGGCAGTGATGAACTCACAACAGAGGGCCCTCATCGTGATACTGTAAGCAACCCAGCCTTTGTAACCTCAGAGCACAAGGCCCACATCCCCATGGGGAAGGGAACCAAGCAGGAGTGTCATCGCACCAGTGGGCACACATCAGAAAAGGTGGGGAGCCCAGCAGTTAGGGCCGGACGCCAGAGGGCATTCATCACTGAGGAGAGGAGGCTCCCAGCAAGCTCCAACTGCTACCAGAAGGCCGACGTCGCCAATGCAGGGTGTGCCAGCCAGGCAGGAGTGACCTCAGGGCAGAGGGCCAACCACACAAAAGTGTGAGGAACCCAAAGAGGATCAGACTCTCACCGGAGGGCCCACATCACCAAGGGAATGGAAACCAGGCAGGAGTGTTCTCACACCAGTGTGGTCACATCACCGAAATGTGACGGACCCAGCACACGTGGCCTCAAACTACAGGACACACATCACCAAGGGGCTGGGAGTGAGGCAGGCAGGAGTAGCCTCCAAACAGAGGGCCCATAGCGTAAAAAAGGTGAGGGATCCCGCAGTTGGAACCTCCCAGCAGGTGGCCAGGAGCAGCGAGTCTATGGGATCCAGGCCTGAGTGAACTCAAAACAGAGGACCCTCATTATGAAACTGTGAGCAACCCAGCCGTTGGGACCTTAGAGCAGAAGGCCCACATTCCCATGGGGTTGGGATCCTGGCAGGAGTGTACTCGCACCACAGGGCGCACATCAGAAAATTTTGGGAGCCCAGGAGTTAGGGTCTGACGCCAGAGGGCCCTCATTACCGAGGGGAGGAGACTCCCAGCAGGCACCAACTCCCAACTGAGGGCCCACGTCGCCACGTTGACGTGTGCCAGCCAGGCAGGAGTGACCTCACAGCAGAGGGCCTACCTCACAGAAGGGTGAGGAACCCAGCCAGGATAAGACTCTCACCAGAGGGCCCACATCACCAAGGGGATCGGAACAAGGCAGGAGTGTCCTCACACCAGTGTGGCCACATTATAGAAAGGTGAGGAACCCAGCACATGTGGCCTAAACCAGAGGACCCACATTTCCAAGGTGCTCCGAGTGAGGCAGGCAGGAGTAGCCTAACAACACAGGGCCCACAGAATAAAAAATGTGAGGAATCCAGCAGTTTGAACCTCCCAGCAGGTGGCCCAGAGCATGGAGTCTATGGGATCCAGGCCACAGTGAACTCACAGCAGAGGGCCCACATCATGAAACTGTGAGCAACCCAGCCAGTGGGACGTCAGAGCAGAAGGCCCACATCCCCATGGGGATGGGAACCTCGCAGGAGTGTCCTCGCACAACTTAGCACGTATCAGAAAATGTGGGAACCCAGCAGTTATGGCCTGGCGCCAGAGGGCCCTCATCACGGAGGAGAGGAGGCTACCAGCAGGCTCCAAATGCCACCAGAGGGCCGACGTCACCAAGGCAATGGGAGCAAGCCAGGCAGGAGTTACCTCACAGCAGAGGGCCCACCTCACAGAAGTGTGAGGAGCCCAAACAGGATCAGACTCTAACCAGAGCGCCCACATCACCAAGGGGATGGAAACCAGGCAGGAGTGTCCTCACACCAGTGGGGCCACATCAGCGAAAGGTGAGGAACACAGCACATGTGGCCTCAAACAAGGGGACACACATCACGAAAGGGCTGGGAGTGAGGCATGCAGGAGGAGACTCACAACAGAGCGCCCATAGAATAAAAAAGGTGAGGAACCCTGCAGTTGGAAGCTCCAAGCAGGTGGCCCAGAGCACCGAGGCTATGGGATCCATGCCGGAGTGAACTCACAGCAGAGGGCCCACATTCTGACACTGTGAGCAACCCAGCCGTTGGGACCTCAGGGCAGAAAGCCCACATCCCCATGGGGATGGGACCCTGGCTGGAGTGTACTCGCACGACAGGGCGCACATCAGAAAATTTTGGGAGCCCATGAGTTAGGGCCTGACGCCAGAGAGCCCTCATTACCTAGGGGAGGAGATTCCCAGGAGGCACCAACTCCCAACTGAGGGCCACATCGCCAAGGTGACGTGTGCCAGCCAGGCAGGAGTGACCTCACAGCAGAGGGCCCACCTCCCAGAAGTGTGAGGAACCCAGACAGGATCAGACTCTCACCAGAGGGCCCCCATCACCAAGGGGATGGGAACCAGGCAGGAGTGTCCTCACACCAGTGGGGCCACATCAATAAAGGTGAGGAAACCGGTACATGTGGCCTTAAACAAGAGGACCTACATCACAAATGGGCTGGGAGTGAGTCAGGAAGTAGGAGTATGAAAACACAGGACCCAAAGAATAAAAAAGGTAAGGAATCCAGCAGTAGGAACCTCCCAGCAGGCCGCTCAGAGCACAGAGGCTATGGGATCTAGGCCTGGGTGAACTAACACCAGAGAGCCAACATCATGAAAAGGTGAACAACACAGGTGTTGGGACCTTAGAGCAGAAGGCCCACATGCCCATGGGGATGGGAACCTCGCAGGAGTGTCCTCGCACCACTTAGCACGTATCAGAAAATGTGGGTACCCAGCAGTTAGGGCCTGAGGCAAGAGGGCCCCCATCACCGAGGGGAGGTTCCCAGCAGGCTCCAACTGCCACAAGAGGGCCGATGTTGCCCAGGTGGGGTGTGCCAGCCAGGCAGGAGTGACCTCACAGCAGAGGGCCCCCCTCACAGAAGGGTGAGGAACCCAGCCAGGATCAGACTCTCACCAGAGGGCCCACATCATCAAGGGGATAGGAACCAGGCAGGAGTGTCCTCACAACAGTGGGGCCACATCAGCGAAAGGCGAGGGACCCAGCACACGTGGCCTCACACCAGAGGACACACATCACCAAGGGACTGGGAATGAGGCAGGCAGGAAGAGTCTCAAAACAGAGGATCCATAGAAGAAAAAAGGTGAGGAATCCCGCAGTTGTAACCTCCCAGCAGGTGGCCAGGAGCAGCGAGGCTATGGGATCCAGGCCGGAGAGAACTCACAGCAGAGGGCCCTCATCATGAAACTGAGCAACCCACGGTTGGGACCTCAGAGCAGAAGGCCCACATTCCCATGGGGTTGGGAACCTGGCAGGAGTGTACTCGAACCACAGGGCGCATATCAGAAAATATTGGGAGCCCAGGAGTTAGGGCCTGACGCCAGAGGGCCCTCATTACCGAGGGGAGGAGACACCCAGCAGGCACCAAATCCCACCAGAGAGCCGACGTCGCCAAGGCGGGGTGTGCCAGCCAGGCAGGAGTGACCTCAGAGAAGAGGGCCCACCTCACAGAAGTGTGAGGAACCCAACCAGGATCAGACTCTCACCGGAGGGCCCACATCACCAAGGGGATGGGAACCAGGCAGGAGTGTCCTCACACCAGTGGGGCCACATCAGCCAAAGGTGAGGAACCCAGCACATGTGGCCTCAAACCAGAGGACACACATCACCAAGGGGCTAGGAGTGAGGCAGGTGTCTGGAGGGGCACATTTAACTCTAATTTCCCACCAGGAAGTGGAATGAACCAAAGTCTCAGAGTGCCGTGCCGGACCCTGATTACGGCCTGAAGCAAACCTGCGGTTCTGTGGCCAGTTTTCAAGGAAACGAGTTAAGAAAGGAAATCACGGGCACTGTAATTCACAAACCTGCAGTGTTATAAATGACAGCTAATGGCAAAATTATATGGAAGTAAGTCTGCAAAGAGGACTTGAAAACGAGGCAGAATTGCAGGAATCAAATTTCAGGAGGTAGATTGGAATTGCATTTAAAGCATGTGAAAAGCGGCAGATCTTTGACAGTGATGCACTTGGACAAAAGTGCGTAAACATTTTTTCCTGAATATATTCAGGAAAAAACACATATGCCCTTTTTGGCCAACCAAGCACTCGAGAAATGGAAATCCGCACTACAATGAAGTCTCATTTCCCATTCGTCAAAAGGGCCATCTGAAAAAAGTGTAAAATCCAGAAACACAGGACAGGCCATGGAGAACAGGGAGCCTTGTTATGCTGATGGGCGGGATGTAAATTGCCAACAGACACTCTGGAGATGTTTATGGTGTATCCTGAAACATCTGAAAAACAAAGCTACAGACCCTAGGGCACTTCCACTTTTGGCCCTATAGCTTAGGAAAATTAAAATCAACAAGACACAGCCAACACCAAATTTAGGGCTGCTGTGTTTACAAGAACCTTGAGTCCAGTACAAATTAAATATCCCAGAAAGAAAAAAATGGATAAAGGAGTTGTGCTACTTACGTACAACGGAATATCACTCAGCAATGAAATCAATGTCATCAGGCCTGTAGCAGCAAATTGAGTGGATTTAAGTATGATGATTCTAAGAGAAATAGGTCACACAGAGAAAGAGAATTATCATAAGATATCACTAATAGAGAGAGTGTAAATTTGGCTACACATAAACTGAATTCCAAAACCGAACAGAGTCTCACATTTAGATAAAAACTTATGCTTGCTTAAGGGGAAAGTTGAGTTGGGGTGCTGTATAAAACCAGAGATTGAAATTAGCACACATACCGTTCCATAAGCCAAATATGTAATAGACAAGACCTACTCTTTGCTCAACGAAATAGACTCATCCATGGTGTATCACCTCACACCTGTTAGAATGGGCATCATCAGAAAATCTACAAACAACAAATGCTGGAAAGGGTGTGGAGATAAGGAACCCTCTTCCACTATTGTTGGGAATGTAAATTGATACAGTCACTGTGGAGAACATTATGGAGTTTCTTATAAAACTAAGAATAGAATTACCATATGATACAGCAATCCCACTACTGGGCATATACCCAGACAAAACCATAAATCAAAAAGAGACATTCACCGCAATGTTCAATGCATCACTATTTACAATATCCAGGTAATGGAAGCAACCTAAATGCCCACAGACAGACGAATGCATAAAGATGTGGTACATATATAAAATGGAATATTACTAAGCCATAAAAAGGAATGAAATTGGGTCATTTGTAGAGACGTTGATGGATCTAGAGACTGTCATACAGAGTGAAGTAAGTCAGAAAGAGAAAAACAAATCTTGTCTATTAATGCATATATGTGGAACCTAGAAAAATTGTACAGATGAACCGTTTTGCCAGGCAGAAATAGAGCAACAGATGTAGACAACAAACGTATGGACACCAAGGGGGAAAAGCTGTTGGGGGGTGGTGGTGGGAGGAGTTGAGAGATTGGGATTGGCATGTATACATTTATATGTATAAAATAGATAACCAAAAAGAACCTGCTGTATAAAAAAATAAAATAAAATTCAAATTACAAAAAGTAAAACAGAAAAAATATTCTTCCCTTCACATACATGTATTTATATGAATAAATTATTTCCATGCTTATATCTGTAAATACAAAAAAGAGGAATAAAATCTACCTTGAACCAAAAACGAAAAAAAGAAAAAAAAACAGAACCCACCAGTTACACAGAGGAAAACCGTATCAGGGCACTTGCTCCAGTTGTAAACAATTCTGAAGTTGGTCAGTGGTGGGGAATCATCTCCCATTCAGCCAGCAGGCCCCACGCAACAAGCGTCCTCATTGCAAAGCTGGGGGACCGTGCCGAGGCATCTGTGAGTAAACGTGGGCTGAGCCCCAGGCCAGCTGCTGCTGAAATGTTCCCACCTTTCCCAGGGAAAACACCTGAATATGTACAAGGACTTGAAAGCCTAGAGGAAGGGCCATGGAGCCACATGAGTGACAGCATGCCAGCCGACTTGGTGCCTGCAGGCCAGCCAGGATGGTCCTGGCCCTGGGTGCTCTTCTGGAAGCTTTCCATTTCCCTGCCTGAGATACCCCTGCTGTCCCGGCCCCCACTGCTTTCTTCCTCACTCACCTCTGCCCAGGGAGAAATTCCAGCGGCAGGTATGGGTGACACATCCTCTTCTTTAGCAGGTGGCATCTTGGCAACTGCTGCAGAAAGTCCAGCAGAGCCCCACTCACACTGGGCCACCCACAAAGCCGTGGCCTCTCACTCCCTCCCACCAGTCCAGCCCCAAGACTGCTGACAGGGCAGAGAAAATGGCGTCAGGCACAGCTGCAGGGGCTCTTGCTGCCTGGAGCGGTGTTTATATTGATCTGAACCCAGGCACACCTGGGGAGGTCTGGCCGGCACGGTCGGGCTTCCCAGGCCAGCCAATAATCACCCCTCAGGGGCTCACAGTTGCAGAAACTGGAACTTGCTGAATCGGCCAGGTCCAAGGAACAGGTGTGGGCTCCTGAGAGTCAGGATAGACAAGGGGCTGCAGCTCTGGCTTGTTTTCTAATTATATTATCTGGCCCATGAGTGGGAGAAAACTTCAAGAAAACCCTCTCCTAATGAGAGGAACCCAGGAGTCAGGGAGAGGAGGGGTGGCTGGTGGGTGGAGACAGAGGCCTGGTGCCCCGGGTGCAGTGGAAGTCTCTGGAAGACCAGGTGGAGGGAGGCCACACAGAGTGATGCCCAGGGTCACAGACCTGTCGGAGCTGCTGTTTGTTAGTTCAAGTCCTGCTCTGAGGTGCTCTGTGTCAGATCTGAGTGACAGGTGAGCTGGGAGTGCTCTGCAATGAGGGCGATATGCACGGTTCCTGTGTTCCCAGCCCTGCCATGGTACCTGCAAGGGTAGCTCTGTATCCTGGGAGGGGCCTGACCACGAGAGCCTCATGGGCTGCAGGGGAACCTGCCCAGGGAACCCCATATCCTGGGAGGGGCCTGAACACGAGAGCCCCGTGGGCTGGGGTGGGGGTGGGGTACCTGCCCTGGTGAGCTCCATATCCTGGGATTGGCCTGACCTCGAGAGCCTCATGGGCTTCTGGAGTCCTGGTAAAGGATGTCAGGACAGTCAGTGAAGCCACCGAGGATATACCTCCAGTAGTTCCTAAATCCTACACCCTGCTGGTCATTCTACCAACCACCAGGACATGGTATTCTGTATTAGTCTTCAATGATGCCTTCTTTTGTATTCTATTAGTCCCAGAGTCACAAGAAATTTTGGCTTGTGAGTGGCAGGACTCAACATACAACTAAAAGAATACTTCCGGGCCGTGTTGCCCCAAGGGTTCAAAAATTCCCACACCATCTTTGGGGAAAGCTCAGCTAAAGAACTAAAAGTTCTACCTCTGGAAAAGGAAACACTCCTTCAATATGCAGACGACATTCTGATCGCCAGCCCTACTAAGGAGACCTCTGAACTACCAAGCCAATAAAGGATACAAGTTGTCCAAGAAAAAGCTCAAATATCACAGACTACGGTGACCTGCCTGGGCTTCATTCTCACAGAAGGTCGGAGAAGCCCATCCCAGGAAAGGGAAGAAACAATTTACAGCCTTACCCATTTCTGAAACTAGAAGACAGCTTAGGGGTTCCTGGGGAGGCCAGGGTTTGCTGCTTCTGGATCCCTAACTACAGTCTACTAGCTGGGCCTCTATATGAAACACTGAAAGGAAAAGATGATGATCCTTTTGAATAGAATGCAGAAGTGGCCTTTCAAGAATGGAAAGAGCAGTCAATTCAGACCCTTGCCCTGGAACTCCCTAATTTAGCTAAACCCTTTGACCTTTACATTCCTGGTGAACGGTGAATCGCCATTGGAGTATTAGTGCAAAACCTGGGACCACTTGAAATGGAACAATGCAAGAATGCGATCCAGGTAGGATAAACTACGGTCACCAAGTGGCTTGGCCCACCGCCACATCTGGCCAAGATACTGGCAGTATCTGAAAACCTGGAAATCAGCAGCCCAAAAGGCCACCTCCCTCCGAAGGGAAAAGGACCCCACGTGGTGTTCCTAACACCCAACCATGCCCTGAAGTTGCAGGGTTGGCTCCATGGGCACACTGACCTTGAGCGAGGAGGCCCTCCAACTCCAACCTCCATAGAGATAACCGGGGCAAAGTGGCACCATGAAGACTCGTGTGAAGGTGTCTGCACGGGCAAATTTAACGCTCATTTCCCACCAGGAAGAGGAATTAACCAAAGGCTCAGCATGCCGTGCCGGAACCAGATTAGGGCCTGAAGCAATCCTGCGGGTTTGCGGCCAGATCACAAGAAAGCGAGTTGAAGAAAGGAGCTCAGGGACACTGTAATTCACAAACCTGCAGAGTTATAAATGACAGCTATCACCCAAAAATATATTGAAGGAAAGCTGCGAAAAGGACTTGAAAGCGGGGCAGAATTGCAAGAAAACGATTTCAGGGGGTAGACTGGAATTGCATTTAAAGCATAGGAAAAGAGGCAGAACGTCGACAATGATGCACTTGGCCAAAAAGGGCGTATGCGTTTTTTCCTGAATATATTCAGGAAAAAACGCATACGCCCTTTTTGGCCAACCAAGCAAGCATGTTAAAGAAATCTGCACTACAATGGAGCCTCACTGCCCCCCGTTCAAAAGGGCCATCTGAAAAAAGTGTAAAATCCAGAAAGACAGCACAGGCCATGGAGAACAGGGAGCCTTGTTATGCTGATGGACGGGATGTAAACTGCCAACAGCCACTCTGGAGATGTGTATGGTGTTTCCTCAAAAACCTAAAAAACAAAGCAACGGAGCCTACGGCATTACCACTTATTTTCCTATAGCTTAGGGAAATTAAAATCAAAAACACACAGCCACCGCAAAGTTTCTATTTACGGCTCTGTTTACAAGAACATCGTCTACGGTACAAGTTAAATATCCCAGAAAGCGAAAAATGGATAAAGAAGTGTGGTACGTACGTACAAAGGAATATCACTCACCAATGAAATCTATGTCATCAGGCCCGTCGCGGCATAATGAGTGGATTCAGGTACGATGATTCTAAGTGAAATAAGTCACACAGAAAATGAAACATCATAAGATATCACTAATACACGGAATGTAAACTTGGCTACACATGAACTGAATTACAAAACAGAACAGGGTCTCAAATTTAGAAAACCAACTTATGCTTGCTTAAGGGGAAAGGTGAGTTGTGGTGCTGCATAAAACCAGAGATAGAAATTAGCACAGATACCTTTCCATAAGCCAAATATGTAATAGTCAAGACCTAGCCCTTGCTCAACGAAATGGACTAAACACCCCATATTCAACGCCTAGGATTACACATGACTAGTAAGAACCTTCAAACCCATAGATTTATATGTCTCCGTAAGAGACTCAAGTGTGTGTACAGCGGCATGAATGCAGCAGAGAAAATCCGATAAAACCCATTATCAAAATGAATTACAAAAACAAACACAATGACAGTGAAATAGAGAGCAATTCTTAAATAATTCATTCAGGGCTTGTGATGCAACCTGAATTTACCACATCTACACCCAGAGCTGAGTGAGACATAAGGCTGGACACTTCGGGCTGATAGCATTGGTGAGGTTCGATGAGCAAATGCAGACCCTTTGAAGTCATACTGCATGGTACCCATTCCATGGGTCCCAACTCTCCAGGTTTAAGGGATTCTTCCTTCAGCTTAAACATGCATGGGAAACCCACAGTACAGTGCACTGTGTGACCGGGAAACGTTTTCAAATGCATCTCAGTTTTCGTCCCCTTTTACTCGGGTTCACCATTCCAGACCGTTTACTAACACTCTCCCCACTTGGAGAGTCAGTGCCTTTAACCTCCTGTTTGGCACAGTTTGCAATTTCTGCGCAAGATGAACAGGAATAGGGAGAACCAATGAGAGACTAGCTGTAGGTGTCTGGACGGGCAAATGGAACGCTCATTTCCCACCAGGAAGAGGAATTAACCAAAGGCTCAGCATGCCGTGCCGGAACCAGATTAGGGCCTGAAGCATTCCTGCGGGTTTGCGGCCAGCTCACAAGAAAGCGAGTTGAAGAAAGGAGCTCAGGGGCACTGTAATTCACAAACCTGCAGAGTTATAAATGACAGCTATCGTCCAAAAATATATTGAAAGAAGGCTGCGAAGAGGACTGGAAAGCGGGGCAGAATTGCAGGAAAACGATTTCAGGGGGTAGACTGGAATTGCATTTAAAGCATAGGAAAAGAGGCAGAACGTCGACAATGATGCACTTGGCCAAAAAGGGCGTATGCGTTTTTTCCTGAATATATTCAGGAAAAAACGCATACGCCCTTTTTGGCCAACCAAGCCAGCATGTTAAAGAAATCTGCACTACAAAGAAGTCTCACTGCCCCCAGGTCAAAAGGGCCATCTGAAAAAAGTGTAAAATCCAGAAAGACAGCACAGGCCATGGAGAACAGGGAGCCTTGTTATGCTGATGGGCGGGATGTAAATTGCCAACAGCCACTCTGGAGAAGTGTATGGTGTTTCCTGAAACACCTAAGAAACAAAGCAACGGAGACTACGGCACTTCCACTTATGGTCTTATAGATCACGGAAATTAAAATCAAAAACAGACAGCCACCCCAAAGTTTCAGACGGCTCTGTTTACAGGAATCTCGTCTACGGTACAAGTTAAATATCCCAGAATGTGAAAAATGGATAAAGAAGTTGTGGTACACACATTCAATGGAATATCACTCAGCAATGAAATCTATGTCATCAGGACCATCGTGGCATAATGAGTGGATTCAGGTACGATGATTCTAAGTGAAATAAGTCACACAGAAAATGAAACATCATAAGATATCACTAATACACGGAATGTAAACTTGGCTACACATGAACTGAATTACAAAACAGAACAGGGTCTCAAATTTAGAAAACCACCTTATGCTTGCTTAAGGGGAAAAGTGAGTTGGGGTGCTGCTTAAAACCAGAGATAGAAATTAGCACAGATACCTTTCCATAAGCCAAATATGTAATAGTCAAGACCTAGCCCTTGCTCAACGAAATGGACTAAACACCCCATATTCAACGCCTAGGAATACACCTGACTAGTAAGTATCTTCAAACCCATGGATTTATATGTCTCCATAAGAGACTCAAGTGTGTGTACAGCGGCATGAATGCAGCAGAGAAAATCCGATAAATCCCATTATCAAAATGAATTACAAAAACAAACACAATGACAGTGAAATAGAGAGCAATTCTTAAATAATTCATTCAGGGCTTGTGATGCAACCTGGATTTACCACATCTACAACCAGAGCTGAGTGAGACATAAGGCTGTACACTTCGGCCTGATAGCATTGGTGAGGTTCGTTGAGAAAATGCAGGCCCTTTGAAGTCATACTGCATGGTACCCATTCCATGGGTCCCAACTCTCCAGGTTTAAGGGATTCTTCCTTCAGCTAAAACATGCATGGGAAACCCACAGTATGGTGCACCGTGTGACCGGGAAACCTTTTCAAATGCATCTCAGTTTTCGTCCCCTTTTACTCGGGTTCACGATTGAAGACCCTTTACTAATACTCTCCCCACTTAGAGAGTCAGTGCCTTTAACCTCCTGTTTGGCACAGTTTGCAATTTCTGCGCAAGATGCACAAGAATAGCGAGAACTAATGAGAGACTAGCTCTAGGTGTCTGCACGTTCAAATATAACACTCATTTCCCACCAGGAAGAGGAATTTACCAAAGGATCAGCATGCTGTGCCGGAACCAGATTAGGGCATGAAGCAATCCTGCGGGTTTGCGGCCAGCTCACAAGAAAGCGAGTAGAAGAAAGGAGCTCAGGCGCACTGTCATTCACAAACCTGCAGAGTTATAAATGTCAGCTATTGTCCAAAAATGTATTGAAGTAAGGCTGCGTAGAGGACTTGAAAGCGGGGCAGAATTGCAGGAAAACGAGTTCAGGGGCAGACTGGAATTGCATTTAAAGCATAAGGAAAGAGACAGAAAGTCGACAATGATGCACTTGGTCAAAAAGGGCGTATGCGTTTTTTCCTGAATATATTCAAGAAAAAACACATACGCCCTTTTTGGCCAAACAAGCAAGCCTGTAAAGAAATCTGCATTCCAATGAAGTCTCACTGCCCCCCTGTCAAAAGGGACATCTGAAAAAAGTGAAAAATCCAGAAAGGCAGGACAGGCCATGGAGAACAGGGAGCCTTGTTATGCTGATGGGCGGGATGTAACTTGCCAACAGCCACTCTGGAGAAGTGTATGGTGTTTCCTCAAACACCTAAAAAACTAAGCAACGGAGCCTACGGCACTTCAACTTATGGTTCTATAGCTTAGGGAAATTAAAATCAAAAAGACACAGCCACCCATAAATTTTGGACGGCTCTGCTTACAAGAACCTCATTTACGGTACAATGAAATATCCCAGAAAGCAAAAAATGGATAAAGAAGTTGTTGTACGTACGTACAATGGAATATCACTCAGCAATGAAATCTATGTCATGAGGCCCGTCACGGCATAATGAGTGGATTCAGGTACGATCATTCTAAGTTAACTAAGTCACACAGAAAAAGAAACACCATAAGATATCTCAAATACACGGAATGCAAACATGGCTGCACATGAACTCAATTACAAAACAGAAAAGGGTCTCAAATTTAGAAAACCAACTTATGCTTGCTTAAGGGGAAAGGTGAGTTGTGGGGCTGCATAAAACCAGAGATTGAAATTAGCACAGATACCTTTCCATAAGCAAATATGTAATAGTCAGGACCTACTCCTTGCTCCACGAAATGGACTCAACATCCCATATTCAATGCCTAGGAATATACCTGACTAGTAAGAATCTGAAAACCCATGGATTTATATGTCTCCATAAGAGAATCAAGCATGTGTACGGCGGCATAAACGCAGCAGTGAAAATCCGATAAATCCCATTATCAAAATAAATTACAAAAACAAAACACAATGACAGTGAAATAGAGAGCAATTCTTAAATAATTCATTCAGGGCTTGTGATGCAACGTGGATTTACCACATCTACACCCCGAGCTGAGTGAGACATAAGGCTGGACACTTTGGGCTGATAGCATTGGTGACGTTCGGTGAGCAAAGGCAACCCTTTGATGTCATACTGCGTGGTACCCATTCCATGGGTCCCAACTCTCCAGGTTGAAGGGATTCTTCCTTCAGGTAAAACATGCATGGGCAACCCAGAATATGGTCCACCGTGTGACCGGGAAAACTTTTTAAATGCGTCTCAGTTTTCGTCCCCTCGTACTCGGTTTTACCATTCCAGACGCTTTACTAACACTCTCCCCACTTGGAGAGTCAGTGCCTTTAACCTCCTGTTTGGCACAGTTTGGAATTTCTGCGCAAGATGAACAGGAATAGGGAGAACCAATGAGAGATTAGCTGTAGGTGTCTGCACGAACAAATTTAACGCTCATTTCCCACCAGGAAGAGGAATTAGCCAAAGGCTCAGCATGCCGTGTCGGAACCAGATTAGGGCCTGAAGCAATCCTGCGGTTTTGCGGCCAGCTCACAAGAAAGCGAGTTGAAGAAAGGAGCTCAGGGGCACTGTAATTCACAAACCTGCAGAGTTATAAATGACAGCTATCGTCCAAAAATATATTGAAGTAAGGCTGCAAAGAGGACTTGAACGTGGGGCAGAATTCCAGGAATACGATTTCAGGAGGTAGACGGGAAGTCCTCTGAAAGTATAGGAGAAGAGGCAGAACCTCGACAATGATGCACTTGGTCAAAAAGGGCATATGCGTTTCTTCCAGGGCCCTTATTAAAGAGGGTAGGAGGCTCCCAGCATGCTTCAGTGGCCAACAGAGGGCCTACGTCGCCAAGGCGACATGAGCCATCCAGGCAGGAGTGACCTCACATCAGAGGGCCCACCTCACAGAAGGGTAAGGAACCCAGTCAAGATCAGACTCTCACCAGAGTGCCCACATAAGCAAGGGGCTGGGAACCAGGCAGGAGTGTCCTCACACCCGTGGGGCCACATCATCGAAAGTTGAGGTACCCAGCACATGTGGCCTCAAACCAGAGGACCCACATCACCATGGGTCTCGGAGCGAGGCAGGCAGGATTAACCTCAAAACACATGGCCCATTGTATAAAAAAGGTGAGGAATCCAGCAGTTGGAACATCCCAGCAGGCGGCCCAGAGCACCGAGGCTATGGGATCCAGGCAGTGATGAACTCACAACAGAGGGCCCTCATCGTGATACTGTAAGCAACCCAGCCTTTGTAACCTCAGAGCACAAGGCCCACATCCCCATGGGGAAGGGAACCAAGCAGGAGTGTCATCGCACCAGTGGGCACACATCAGAAAAGGTGGGGAGCCCAGCAGTTAGGGCCGGACGCCAGAGGGCATTCATCACTGAGGAGAGGAGGCTCCCAGCAAGCTCCAACTGCTACCAGAAGGCCGACGTCGCCAATGCAGGGTGTGCCAGCCAGGCAGGAGTGACCTCAGGGCAGAGGGCCAACCACACAAAAGTGTGAGGAACCCAAAGAGGATCAGACTCTCACCGGAGGGCCCACATCACCAAGGGAATGGAAACCAGGCAGGAGTGTTCTCACACCAGTGTGGTCACATCACCGAAATGTGACGGACCCAGCACACGTGGCCTCAAACTACAGGACACACATCACCAAGGGGCTGGGAGTGAGGCAGGCAGGAGGAGCCTCCAAACAGAGGGCCCATAGCGTAAAAAAGGTGAGGGATCCCGCAGTTGGAACCTCCCAGCAGGTGGCCAGGAGCAGCGAGTCTATGGGATCCAGGCCTGACTGAACTCAAAACAGAGGGCCCTCATTATGAAACTGTGAGCAACCCAGCCGTTGGGACCTTAGAGCAGAAGGCCCACATTCCCATGGGGTTGGGATCCTGGCAGGAGTGTACTCGCACCACAGGGCGCACATCAGAAAATTTTGGGAGCCCAGGAGTTAGGGTCTGACGCCAGAGGGCCCTCATTACCGAGGGGAGGAGACTCCCAGCAGGCACCAACTCCCAACTGAGGGCCCACGTCGCCACGTTGACGTGTGCCAGCCAGGCAGGAGTGACCTCACAGCAGAGGGCCTACCTCACAGAAGGGTGAGGAACCCAGCCAGGATAAGACTCTCACCAGAGGGCCCACATCACCAAGGGGATCGGAACAAGGCAGGAGTGTCCTCACACCAGTGTGGCCACATTATAGAAAGGTGAGGAACCCAGCACATGTGGCCTAAACCAGAGGACCCACATTTCCAAGGTGCTCCAAGTGAGGCAGGCAGGAGTAGCCTAACAACACAGGGCCCACAGAATAAAAAATGTGAGGAATCCAGCAGTTTGAACCTCCCAGCAGGTGGCCCAGAGCATGGAGTCTATGGGATCCAGGCCACAGTGAACTCACAGCAGAGGGCCCACATCATGAAACTGTGAGCAACCCAGCCAGTGGGACCTCAGAGCAGAAGGCCCACATCCCCATGGGGATGGGAACCTCGCAGGAGTGTCCTCGCACAACTTAGCACGTATCAGAAAATGTGGGAACCCAGCAGTTATGGCCTGGCGCCAGAGGGCCCTCATCACGGAGGAGAGGAGGCTACCAGCAGGCTCCAAATGCCACCAGAGGGCCGACGTCACCAAGGCAATGGGAGCAAGCCAGGCAGGAGTTACCTCACAGCAGAGGGCCCACCTCACAGATGTGTGAGGAGCCCAAACAGGATCAGACTCTAACCAGAGCGCCCACATCACCAAGGGAATGGAAACCAGGCAGGAGTGTCCTCACACCAGTGGGGCCACATCAGCGAAAGGTGAGGAACACAGCACATGTGGCCTCAAACAAGGGGACACACATCACGAAAGGGCTGGGAGTGAGGCATGCAGGAGGAGACTCACAACAGAGCGCCCATAGAATAAAAAAGGTGAGGAACCCCGCAGTTGGAAGCTCCAAGCAGGTGGCCCAGAGCACCGAGTCTATGGGATCCATGCCGGAGTGAACTCACAGCAGAGGGCCCACATTCTGACACTGTGAGCAACCCAGCCGTTGGGACCTCAGGGCAGAAAGCCCACATCCCCATGGGGATGGGACCCTGGCTGGAGTGTACTCGCACGACAGGGCGCACATCAGAAAATTTTGGGAGCCCATGAGTTAGGGCCTGACGCCAGAGACCCCTCATTACCTAGGGGAGGAGACTCCCAGCAGGCACCAAGTCCCAACTGAGGGCCACATCGCCAAGGTGACGTGTGCCAGCCAGGCAGGAGTGACCTCACAGCAGAGGGCCCACCTCCCAGAAGTGTGAGGAATCCAGACAGGATCAGACTCTCACCAGAGGGCCCCCATCACCAAGGGGATGGGAACCAGGCAGGAGTGTCCTCACACCAGTGGGGCCACATCAATAAAGGTGAGGAAACTGGTACATGTGGCCTTAAACAAGAGGACCTACATCACAAAGGGGCTGGGAGTGAGTCAGGAAGTAGGAGCATGAAAACACAGGACCCAAAGAATAAAAAAGGTAAGGAATCCAGCAGTAGGAACCTCCCAGCAGGCCGCTCAGAGCACAGAGGCTATGGGATCTAGGCCTGGGTGAACTAACACCAGAGAGCCAACATCATGAAACGGTGAACAACACAGGTGTTGGGACCTTAGAGCAGAAGGCCCACATGCCCATGGGGATGGGAACCTCGCAGGAGTGTCCTCGCACCACATAGCACGTATCAGAAAATGTGGGTACCCAGCAGTTAGGGCCTGAGGCAAGAGGGCCCCCATCACTGAGGGGAGGTTCCCAGCAGGCTCCAACTGCCACAAGAGGGCCGATGTTGCCCAGGTGGGGTGTGCCAGCCAGGCAGGAGTGACCTCACAGCAGAGGGCCCCCCTCACAGAAGGGTGAGGAACCCAGCCAGGATCAGACTCTCACCAGAGGGCCCACATCATCAAGGGGATAGGAACCAGGCAGGAGTGTCCTCACACCAGTGGGGCCACATCAGCGAAAGGCAAGGGACCCAGCACACGTGGCCTCACACCAGAGGACACACATCACCAAGGGACTGGGAATGAGGCAGGCAGGAGGAGTCTCAAAACAGAGGGTCCATAGAAGAAAAAAGGTGAGGAATCCCGCAGTTGTAACCTCCCAGCAGGTGGCCAGGAGCAGCGAGGCTATGGGATCCAGGCCGGAGAGAACTCACAGCAGAGGGCCCTCATCATGAAACTGAGCAACCCACGGTTGGGACCTCAGAGCAGAAGGCCCACATTCCCATGGGGTTGGGAACCTGGCAGGAGTGTACTCGAACCACAGGGCGCATATCAGAAAATATTGGGAGCCCAGGAGTTAGGGCCTGACGCCAGAGGGCCCTCATTACCGAGGGGAGGAGACACCCAGCAGGCACCAAATCCCACCAGAGAGCCGACGTCGCCAAGGCGGGGTGTGCCAGCCAGGCAGGAGTGACCTCAGAGAAGAGGGCCCACCTCACAGAAGTGTGAGGAACCCAACCAGGATCAGACTCTCACCGGAGGGCCCACATCACCAAGGGGATGGGAACCAGGCAGGAGTGTCCTCACACCAGTGGGGCCACATCAGCCAAAGGTGAGGAACCCAGCACATGTGGCCTCAAACCAGAGGACACACATCACCAAGGGGCTAGGAGTGAGGCAGGTGTCTGGAGGGGCACATTTAACTCTAATTTCCCACCAGGAAGTGGAATGAACCAAAGTCTCAGAGTGCCGTGCCGGACCCTGATTACGGCCTGAAGCAAACCTGCGGTTCTGTGGCCAGTTTTCAAGGAAACGAGTTAAGAAAGGAAATCACGGGCACTGTAATTCACAAACCTGCAGTGTTATAAATGACAGCTATTGGCAAAATTATATGGAAGTAAGTCTGCAAAGAGGACTTGAAAACGAGGCAGAATTGCAGGAATCAAATTTCAGGAGGTAGATTGGAATTGCATTTAAAGCATGTGAAAAGCGGCAGATCTTTGACAGTGATGCACTTGGACAAAAGTGCGTAAACATTTTTTCCTGAATATATTCAGGAAAAAACACATATGCCCTTTTTGGCCAACCAAGCACTCGAGAAATGGAAATCCGCACTACAATGAAGTCTCATTTCCCATTCGTCAAAAGGGCCATCTGAAAAAAGTGTAAAATCCAGAAACACAGGACAGGCCATGGAGAACAGGGAGCCTTGTTATGCTGATGGGCGGGATGTAAATTGCCAACAGACACTCTGGAGATGTTTATGGTGTATCCTGAAACATCTGAAAAACAAAGCTACAGACCCTAGGGCACTTCCACTTTTGGCCCTATAGCTTAGGAAAATTAAAATCAACAAGACACAGCCAACACCAAATTTAGGGCTGCTGTGTTTACAAGAACCTTGAGTCCAGTACAAATTAAATATCCCAGAAAGAAAAAAATGGATAAAGGAGTTGTGCTACTTACGTACAACGGAATATCACTCAGCAATGAAATCAATGTCATCAGGCCTGTAGCAGCAAATTGAGTGGATTTAAGTATGATGATTCTAAGAGAAATAGGTCACACAGAGAAAGAGAATTATCATAAGATATCACTAATAGAGAGAGTGTAAATTTGGCTACACATAAACTGAATTCCAAAACCGAACAGAGTCTCACATTTAGATAAAAACTTATGCTTGCTTAAGGGGAAAGTTGAGTTGGGGTGCTGTATAAAACCAGAGATTGAAATTAGCACACATACCGTTCCATAAGCCAAATATGTAATAGACAAGACCTACTCTTTGCTCAACGAAATAGACTCATCCATGGTGTATCACCTCACACCTGTTAGAATGGGCATCATCAGAAAATCTACAAACAACAAATGCTGGAAAGGGTGTGGAGATAAGGAACCCTCTTCCACTATTGTTGGGAATGTAAATTGATACAGTCACTGTGGAGAACATTATGGAGTTTCTTATAAAACTAAGAATAGAATTACCATATGATACAGCAATCCCACTACTGGGCATATACCCAGACAAAACCATAAATCAAAAAGAGACATTCACCGCAATGTTCATTGCATCACTATTTACAATATCCAGGTAATGGAAGCAACCTAAATGCCCACAGACAGACGAATGCATAAAGATGTGGTACATATATAAAATGGAATATTACTAAGCCATAAAAAGGAATGAAATTGGGTCATTTGTAGAGACGTTGATGGATCTAGAGACTGTCATACAGAGTGAAGTAAGTCAGAAAGAGAAAAACAAATCTTGTCTATTAATGCATATATGTGGAACCTAGAAAAATTGTACAGATGAACCGTTTTGCCAGGCAGAAATAGAGCAACAGATGTAGACAACAAACGTATGGACACCAAGGGGGGAAAGCTGTTGGGGGGTGGTGGTGGGAGGAGTTGAGAGATTGGGATTGGCATGTATACATTTATATGTATAAAATAGATAACCAAAAAGAACCTGCTGTATAAAAAAATAAAATAAAATTCAAATTACAAAAAGTAAAACAGAAAAAATATTCTTCCCTTCACATACATGTATTTATATGAATAAATTATTTCCATGCTTATATCTGTAAATACAAAAAAGAGGAATAAAATCTACCTTGAACCAAAAACGAAAAAAAGAAAAAAAAACAGAACCCACCAGTTACGCAGAGGAAAACCGTATCAGGGCACTTGCTCCAGTTGTAAACAATTCTGAAGTTGGTCAGTGGTGGGGAATCATCTCCCATTCAGCCAGCAGGCCCCACGCAACAAGCGTCCTCATTGCAAAGCTGGGGGACCGTGCCGAGGCATCTGTGAGTAAACGTGGGCTGAGCCCCAGGCCAGCTGCTGCTGAAATGTTCCCACCCTTCCCAGGTAAAACACCTGAATATGTACAAGGACTTGAAAGCCTAGAGGAAGGGCCATGGAGCCACATGAGTGACAGCATGCCAGCCGACTTGGTGCCTGCAGGCCAGCCAGGATGGTCCTGGCCCTGGGTGCTCTTCTGGAAGTTTTCCATTTCCCTGTCTGAGATACCCCTGCTGTCCCGGCCCCCACTGCTTTCTTCCTCACTCACCTCTGCCCAGGGAGAAATTCCAGCGGCAGGTATGGGTGACACATCCTCTTCTTTAGCAGGTGGCATCTTGGCAACTGCTGCAGAAAGTCCAGCAGAGCCCCACTCACACTGGGCCACCCACAAAGCCGTGGCCTCTCACTCCCTCCCACCAGTCCAGCCCCAAGACTGCTGACAGGGCAGAGAAAATGGCGTCAGGCACAGCTGCAGGGGCTCTTGCTGCCTGGAGCGGTGTTTATATTGATCTGAACCCAGGCACACCTGGGGAGGTCTGGCCGGCACGGTCGGGCTTCCCAGGCCAGCCAATAATCACCCCTCAGGGGCTCACAGTTGCAGAAACTGGAACTTGCTGAATCGGCCAGGTCCAAGGAACAGGTGTGGGCTCCTGAGAGTCAGGATAGACAAGGGGCTGCAGCTCTGGCTTGTTTTCTAATTATATTATCTGGCCCATGAGTGGGAGACAACTTCAAGAAAACCCTCTCCTAATGAGAGGAACCCAGGAGTCAGGGAGAGGAGGGGTGGCTGGTGGGTGGAGACAGAGGCCTGGTGCCCCGGGTGCAGTGGAAGTCTCTGGAAGACCAGGTGGAGGGAGGCCACACAGAGTGATGCCCAGGGTCACAGACCTGTCGGAGCTGCTGTTTGTTAGTTCAAGTCCTGCTCTGAGGTGCTCTGTGTCAGATCTGAGTGACAGGTGAGCTGGGAGTGCTCTGCAATGAGGGCGATATGCACGGTTCCTGTGTTCCCAGCCCTGCCATGGTACCTGCAAGGGTAGCTCTGTATCCTGGGAGGGGCCTGACCACGAGAGCCCCATGGGCTGCAGGGGAACCTGCCCAGGGAACCCCATATCCTGGGAGGGGCCTGAACACGAGAGCCCCATGGGCTGGGGTGGGGGTGGGGTACCTGCCCAGGTGAGCTCCATATCCTGGGATTGGCCTGACCTCGAGAGCCCCATGGGCTGCTGGAATCCTGGTAAAGGATGTCAGGACAGTCAGTGAAGCCACCGAGGATATACCTCCAGTAGTTCCTAAATCCTACACCCTGCTGGTCATTCTACCAACCACCAGGACATGGTATTCTGTATTAGTCTTCAATGATGCCTTCTTTTGTATTCTATTAGTCCCAGAGTCACAAGAAATTTTGGCTTGTGAGTGGCAGGACTCAACATACAACTAAAAGAATACTTCCGGGCCGTGTTGCCCCAAGGGTTCAAAAATTCCCACACCATCTTTGGGGAAAGCTCAGCTAAAGAACTAAAAGTTCTACCTCTGGAAAAGGAAACACTCCTTCAATATGCAGACGACATTCTGATCGCCAGCCCTACTAAGGAGACCTCTGAACTACCAAGCCAATAAAGGATACAAGTTGTCCAAGAAAAAGCTCAAATATCACAGACTACGGTGACCTGCCTGGGCTTCATTCTCACAGAAGGTCGGAGAAGCCCATCCCAGGAAAGGGAAGAAACAATTTACAGCCTTACCCGTTTCTGAAACTAGAAGACAGCTTAGGGGTTCCTGGGGAGGCCAGGGTTTGCTGCTTCTGGATCCCTAACTACAGTCTACTAGCAGGGCCTGTATATGAAACACTGAAAGGAAAAGATGATGATCCTTTTGAATAGAATGCAGAAGTGGCCTTTCAAGAATGGAAAGAGCAGTCAATTCAGACCCTTGCCCTGGAACTCCCTAATTTAGCTAAACCCTTTGACCTTTACATTCCTGGTGAATGGTGAATCGCCATTGGAGTATTAGTGCAAAACCTGGGACCACTTGAAATGGAACAATGCAAGAATGCGATCCAGGTAGGATATACTACGGTCACCAAGGGGCTTGGCCCACCGCCACATCTGGCCAAGATACTGGCAGTATCTGAAAACCTGGAAATCAGCAGCCCAAAAGGCCACCTCCCTCCGAAGGGAAAAGGACCCCACGTGGTGATCCTAACACCCAACCATGCCCTGAAGTTGCAGGGTTGGCTCCATGGGCACACTGACCTTGAGCGAGGAGGCCCTCCAACTCCAACCTCCATAGAGATAACTGGGGCAAAGTGGCACCATGAAGACTCGTGTGAAGGTGTCTGCACGGGCAAATTTAACGCTCATTTCCCACCAGGAAGAGGAATTAACCAAAGGCTCAGCATGCCGTGCCGGAACCAGATTAGGGCCTGAAGCAATCTTGCGGGTTTGCGGCCAGCTCACAAGAAAGCGAGTTGAAGAAAGGAGCTCAGGGACACTGTAATTCACAAACCTGCAGAGTTATAAATGACAGCTATCACCCAAAAATATATTGAAGGAAGGCTGCGAAGAGGACTTGAAAGCGGGGCAGAATTGCAAGAAAACGATTTCAGGGGGTAGAGTGGAATTGCATTTAAAGCATAGGAAAAGAGGCAGAACGTCGACAATGATGCACTTGGCCAAAAAGGGCGTATGCGTTTTTTCCTGAATATATTCAGGAAAAAACGCATACGCCCTTTTTGGCCAACCAAGCAAGCATGTTAAAGAAATCTGCACTACAATGAAGTCTCACTGCCCCCCGTTCAAAAGGGCCATCTGAAAAAAGTGTAAAATCCAGAAAGGCAGCACAGGCCATGGAGAACAGGGAGCCTTGTTATGCTGATGGGCGGGATGTAAATTGCCAACAGCCACTCTGGAGATGTGTATGGTGTTTCCTCAAAAACCTAAAAAACAAAGCAACGGAGCCTACGGCATTACCACTTATTTTCCTATAGCTTAGGGAAATTAAAATCAAAAACACAGAGCCACCGCAAAGTTTCTGTTTACCGCTCTGTTTACAAGAACCTCGTCTACGGTACAAGTTAAATATCCCAGAAAGCGAAAAATGGATAAAGAAATGTGGTACGTACGTACAAAGGAATATCACTCACCAATGAAATCTATGTCATCAGGCCCGTCGCGACATAATGAGTGGATTCAGGTACGATGATTCTAAGTGAAATAAGTCACACAGAAAATGAAACATCATAAGATATCACTAATACACGGAATGTAAACTTGGCTACACATGAACTGAATTACAAAACAGAACAGGGTCTCAAATTTAGAAAACCACCTTATGCTTGCTTAAGGGGAAAAGTGAGTTGGGGTGCTGCATAAAACCAGAGATAGAAATTAGCACAGATACCTTTCCATAAGCCAAATATTTAATAGTCAAGACCTAGCCTTTGCTCAACGAAATGGACTAAACACCCCATATTCAACGCCTAGGAATACACCTGACTAGTAAGTATCTTCAAACCCATGGATTTATATGTCTCCATAAGAGACTCAAGTGTGTGTACAGCGGCATGAATGCAGCAGAGAAAATCCGATAAATCCCATTATCAAAATGAATTACAAAAACAAACACAATGACAGTGAAATAGAGAGCAATTCTTAAAAAATTCATTCAGGGCTTGTGATGCAACCTGGATTTACCACATCTACAACCAGAGCTGAGTGAGACATAAGGCTGTACACTTCGGCCTGATAGCATTGGTGAGGTTCGTTGAGAAAATGCAGGCCCTTTGAAGTCATACTGCATGGTACCCATTCCATGGGTCCCAACTCTCCAGGTTTAAGGGATTCTTCCTTCAGCTAAAACATGGATGGGAAACCCACAGTATGGTGCACCATGTGACCGGGAAACCTTTTCAAATGCATCTCAGTTTTCATCCCCTTTTACTCGGGTTCACGATTGAAGACCCTTTACTAATACTCTCCCCACTTAGAGAGTCAGTGCCTTTAACCTCCTGTTTGGCACAGTTTGCAATTTCTGCGCAAGATGAACAAGAATAGGGAGATCCAATGAGAGACTAGCTCTAGGTGTCTGCACGTTCAAATATAACACTCATTTCCCACCAGGAAGAGGAATTTACCAAAGGATCAGCATGCTGTGCCGGAACCAGATTAGGGCATGAAGCAATCCTGCGGGTTTGCGGCCAGCTCACAAGAAAGCGAGTAGAAGAAAGGAGCTCAGGCGCACTGTCATTCACAAACCTGCAGAGTTATAAATGTCAGCTATTGTCCAAAAATGTATTGAAGTAAGGCTGCGTAGAGGACTTGAAAGCGGGGCAGAATTGCAGGAAAACGAGTTCAGGGGCAGACTGGAATTGCATTTAAAGCATAAGGAAAGAGACAGAAAGTCGACAATGATGCATTTGGTCAAAAAGGGCGTATGCGTTTTTTCCTGAATATATTCAAGAAAAAACACATACGCCCTTTTTGGCCAAACAAGCAAGCCTGTAAAGAAATCTGCATTCCAATGAAGTCTCACTGCCCCCCTGTCAAAAGGGACATCTGAAAAAAGTGAAAAATCCAGAAAGGCAGGACAGGCCATGGAGAACAGGGAGCCTTGTTATGCTGATGGGCGGGATGTAACTTGCCAACAGCCACTCTGGAGAAGTGTATGGTGTTTCCTCAAACACCTAAAAAACTAAGCAACGGAGCCTACGGCACTTCAACTTATGGTTCTATAGCTTAGGGAAATTAAAATCAAAAAGACACAGCCACCCATAAATTTTGGACGGCTCTGCTTACAAGAACCTCATTTACGGTACAATGAAATATCCCAGAAAGCAAAAAATGGATAAAGAAGTTGTTGTACGTACGTACAATGGAATATCACTCAGCAATGAAATCTATGTCATGAGGCCCGTCGCGGCATAATGAGTGGATTCAGGTACGATCATTCTAAGTTAACTAAGTCACACAGAAAAAGAAACACCATAAGATATCTCAAATACACGGAATGCAAACATGGCTGCACATGAACTCAATTACAAAACAGAAAAGGGTCTCAAATTTAGAAAACCAACTTATGCTTGCTTAAGGGGAAAGGTGAGTTGTGGGGCTGCATAAAACCAGAGATTGAAATTAGCACAGATACCTTTCCATAAGCAAATATGTAATAGTCAGGACCTACTCCTTGCTCCACGAAATGGACTCAACATCCCATATTCAATGCCTAGGAATATACCTGACTAGTAAGAATCTGAAAACCCATGGATTTATATGTCTCCATAAGAGAATCAAGCATGTGTACGGCGGCATAAACGCAGCAGTGAAAATCCGATAAATCCCATTATCAAAATAAATTACAAAAACAAAACACAATGACAGTGAAATAGAGAGCAATTCTTAAATAATTCATTCAGGGCTTGTGATGCAACGTGGATTTACCACATCTACACCCCGAGCTGAGTGAGACATAAGGCTGGACACTTCGGGCTGATAGCATTGGTGACGTTCGGTGAGCAAAGGCAACCCTTTGAAGTCATACTGCGTGGTACCCATTCCATGGGTCCCAACTCTCCAGGTTGAAGGGATTCTTCCTTCAGGTAAAACATGCATGGGCAACCCAGAATATGGTCCACCGTGTGACCGGGAAAACTTTTTAAATGCGTCTCAGTTTTCGTCCCCTCGTACTCGGTTTTACCATTCCAGACGCTTTACTAACACTCTCCCCACTTGGAGAGTCAGTGCCTTTAACCTCCTGTTTGGCACAGTTTGGAATTTCTGCGCAAGATGAACAGGAATAGGGAGAACCAATGAGAGATTAGCTGTAGGTGTGTGCACGAACAAATTTAACGCTCATTTCCCACCAGGAAGAGGAATTAGCCAAAGGCTCAGCATGCCGTGTCGGAACCAGATTAGGGCCTGAAGCAATCCTGCGGTTTTGCGGCCAGCTCACAAGAAAGCGAGTTGAAGAAAGGAGCTCAGGGGCACTGTAATTCACAAACCTGCAGAGTTATAAATGACAGCTATCGTCCAAAAATATATTGAAGTAAGGCTGCAAAGAGGACTTGAACGCGGGGCAGAATTCCAGGAATACGATTTCAGGAGGTAGACGGGAAGTCCTCTGAAAGTATAGGAGAAGAGGCAGAACCTCGACAATGATGCACTTGGTCAAAAAGGGCATATGCGTTTCTTCCAGGGCCCTTATTAAAGAGGGTAGGAGGCTCCCAGCATGCTTCAGTGGCCAACAGAGGGCCTACGTCGCCAAGGCGACATGAGCCATCCAGGCAGGAGTGACCTCACATCAGAGGGCCCACCTCACAGAAGGGTAAGGAACCCAGTCAAGATCAGACTCTCACCAGAGTGCCCACATAAGCAAGGGGCTGGGAACCAGGCAGGAGTGTCCTCACACCCGTGGGGCCACATCATCGAAAGTTGAGGTACCCAGCACATGTGGCCTCAAACCAGAGGACCCACATCACCATGGGTCTCGGAGCGAGGCAGGCAGGATTAACCTCAAAACACATGGCCCATTGTATAAAAAAGGTGAGGAATCCAGCAGTTGGAACATCCCAGCAGGCGGCCCAGAGCACCGAGGCTATGGGATCCAGGCAGTGATGAACTCACAACAGAGGGCCCTCATCGTGATACTGTAAGCAACCCAGCCTTTGTAACCTCAGAGCACAAGGCCCACATCCCCATGGGGAAGGGAACCAAGCAGGAGTGTCATCGCACCAGTGGGCACACATCAGAAAAGGTGGGGAGCCCAGCAGTTAGGGCCGGACGCCAGAGGGCATTCATCACTGAGGAGAGGAGGCTCCCAGCAAGCTCCAACTGCTACCAGAAGGCCGACGTCGCCAATGCAGGGTGTGCCAGCCAGGCAGGAGTGACCTCAGGGCAGAGGGCCAACCACACAAAAGTGTGAGGAACCCAAAGAGGATCAGACTCTCACCGGAGGGCCCACATCACCAAGGGAATGGAAACCAGGCAGGAGTGTTCTCACACCAGTGTGGTCACATCACCGAAATGTGACGGACCCAGCACACGTGGCCTCAAACTACAGGACACACATCACCAAGGGGCTGGGAGTGAGGCAGGCAGGAGTAGCCTCCAAACAGAGGGCCCATAGCGTAAAAAAGGTGAGGGATCCCGCAGTTGGAACCTCCCAGCAGGTGGCCAGGAGCAGCGAGTCTATGGGATCCAGGCCTGAGTGAACTCAAAACAGAGGACCCTCATTATGAAACTGTGAGCAACCCAGCCGTTGGGACCTTAGAGCAGAAGGCCCACATTCCCATGGGGTTGGGATCCTGGCAGGAGTGTACTCGCACCACAGGGCGCACATCAGAAAATTTTGGGAGCCCAGGAGTTAGGGTCTGACGCCAGAGGGCCCTCATTACCGAGGGGAGGAGACTCCCAGCAGGCACCAACTCCCAACTGAGGGCCCACGTCGCCACGTTGACGTGTGCCAGCCAGGCAGGAGTGACCTCACAGCAGAGGGCCTACCTCACAGAAGGGTGAGGAACCCAGCCAGGATAAGACTCTCACCAGAGGGCCCACATCACCAAGGGGATCGGAACAAGGCAGGAGTGTCCTCACACCAGTGTGGCCACATTATAGAAAGGTGAGGAACCCAGCACATGTGGCCTAAACCAGAGGACCCACATTTCCAAGGTGCTCCGAGTGAGGCAGGCAGGAGTAGCCTAACAACACAGGGCCCACAGAATAAAAAATGTGAGGAATCCAGCAGTTTGAACCTCCCAGCAGGTGGCCCAGAGCATGGAGTCTATGGGATCCAGGCCACAGTGAACTCACAGCAGAGGGCCCACATCATGAAACTGTGAGCAACCCAGCCAGTGGGACGTCAGAGCAGAAGGCCCACATCCCCATGGGGATGGGAACCTCGCAGGAGTGTCCTAGCACAACTTAGCACGTATCAGAAAATGTGGGAACCCAGCAGTTATGGCCTGGCGCCAGAGGGCCCTCATCACGGAGGAGAGGAGGCTACCAGCAGGCTCCAAATGCCACCAGAGGGCCGACGTCACCAAGGCAATGGGAGCAAGCCAGGCAGGAGTTACCTCACAGCAGAGGGCCCACCTCACAGAAGTGTGAGGAGCCCAAACAGGATCAGACTCTAACCAGAGCGCCCACATCACCAAGGGGATGGAAACCAGGCAGGAGTGTCCTCACACCAGTGGGGCCACATCAGCGAAAGGTGAGGAACACAGCACATGTGGCCTCAAACAAGGGGACACACATCACGAAAGGGCTGGGAGTGAGGCATGCAGGAGGAGACTCACAACAGAGCGCCCATAGAATAAAAAAGGTGAGGAACCCTGCAGTTGGAAGCTCCAAGCAGGTGGCCCAGAGCACCGAGGCTATGGGATCCATGCCGGAGTGAACTCACAGCAGAGGGCCCACATTCTGACACTGTGAGCAACCCAGCCGTTGGGACCTCAGGGCAGAAAGCCCACATCCCCATGGGGATGGGACCCTGGCTGGAGTGTACTCGCACGACAGGGCGCACATCAGAAAATTTTGGGAGCCCATGAGTTAGGGCCTGACGCCAGAGAGCCCTCATTACCTAGGGGAGGAGATTCCCAGGAGGCACCAACTCCCAACTGAGGGCCACATCGCCAAGGTGACGTGTGCCAGCCAGGCAGGAGTGACCTCACAGCAGAGGGCCCACCTCCCAGAAGTGTGAGGAACCCAGACAGGATCAGACTCTCACCAGAGGGCCCCCATCACCAAGGGGATGGGAACCAGGCAGGAGTGTCCTCACACCAGTGGGGCCACATCAATAAAGGTGAGGAAACCGGTACATGTGGCCTTAAACAAGAGGACCTACATCACAAATGGGCTGGGAGTGAGTCAGGAAGTAGGAGTATGAAAACACAGGACCCAAAGAATAAAAAAGGTAAGGAATCCAGCAGTAGGAACTTCCCAGCAGGCCGCTCAGAGCACAGAGGCTATGGGATCTAGGCCTGGGTGAACTAACACCAGAGAGCCAACATCATGAAAAGGTGAACAACACAGGTGTTGGGACCTTAGAGCAGAAGGCCCACATGCCCATGGGGATGGGAACCTCGCAGGAGTGTCCTCGCACCACTTAGCACGTATCAGAAAATGTGGGTACCCAGCAGTTAGGGCCTGAGGCAAGAGGGCCCCCATCACCGAGGGGAGGTTCCCAGCAGGCTCCAACTGCCACAAGAGGGCCGATGTTGCCCAGGTGGGGTGTGCCAGCCAGGCAGGAGTGACCTCACAGCAGAGGGCCCCCCTCACAGAAGGGTGAGGAACCCAGCCAGGATCAGACTCTCACCAGAGGGCCCACATCATCAAGGGGATAGGAACCAGGCAGGAGTGTCCTCACAACAGTGGGGCCACATCAGCGAAAGGCGAGGGACCCAGCACACGTGGCCTCACACCAGAGGACACACATCACCAAGGGACTGGGAATGAGGCAGGCAGGAAGAGTCTCAAAACAGAGGATCCATAGAAGAAAAAAGGTGAGGAATCCCGCAGTTGTAACCTCCCAGCAGGTGGCCAGGAGCAGCGAGGCTATGGGATCCAGGCCGGAGAGAACTCACAGCAGAGGGCCCTCATCATGAAACTGAGCAACCCACGGTTGGGACCTCAGAGCAGAAGGCCCACATTCCCATGGGGTTGGGAACCTGGCAGGAGTGTACTCGAACCACAGGGCGCATATCAGAAAATATTGGGAGCCCAGGAGTTAGGGCCTGACGCCAGAGGGCCCTCATTACCGAGGGGAGGAGACACCCAGCAGGCACCAAATCCCACCAGAGGGCCGACGTCGCCAAGGCGGGGTGTGCCAGCCAGGCAGGAGTGACCTCAGAGAAGAGGGCCCACCTCACAGAAGTGTGAGGAACCCAACCAGGATCAGACTCTCACCGGAGGGCCCACATCACCAAGGGGATGGGAACCAGGCAGGAGTGTCCTCACACCAGTGGGGCCACATCAGCCAAAGGTGAGGAACCCAGCACATGTGGCCTCAAACCAGAGGACACACATCACCAAGGGGCTAGGAGTGAGGCAGGTGTCTGGAGGGGCACATTTAACTCTAATTTCCCACCAGGAAGTGGAATGAACCAAAGTCTCAGAGTGCCGTGCCGGACCCTGATTACGGCCTGAAGCAAACCTGCGGTTCTGTGGCCAGTTTTCAAGGAAACGAGTTAAGAAAGGAAATCACGGGCACTGTAATTCACAAACCTGCAGTGTTATAAATGACAGCTAATGGCAAAATTATATGGAAGTAAGTCTGCAAAGAGGACTTGAAAACGAGGCAGAATTGCAGGAATCAAATTTCAGGAGGTAGATTGGAATTGCATTTAAAGCATGTGAAAAGCGGCAGATCTTTAACAGTGATGCACTTGGACAAAAGTGCGTAAACATTTTTTCCTGAATATATTCAGGAAAAAACACATATGCCCTTTTTGGCCAACCAAGCACTCGAGAAATGGAAATCCGCACTACAATGAAGTCTCATTTCCCATTCGTCAAAAGGGCCATCTGAAAAAAGTGTAAAATCCAGAAACACAGGACAGGCCATGGAGAACAGGGAGCCTTGTTATGCTGATGGGCGGGATGTAAATTGCCAACAGACACTCTGGAGATGTTTATGGTGTATCCTGAAACATCTGAAAAACAAAGCTACAGACCCTAGGGCACTTCCACTTTTGGCCCTATAGCTTAGGAAAATTAAAATCAACAAGACACAGCCAACAAAAAATTTAGGGCTGCTGTGTTTACAAGAACCTTGAGTCCAGTACAAATTAAATATCCCAGAAAGAAAAAAATGGATAAAGGAGTTGTGCTACTTACGTACAACGGAATATCACTCAGCAATGAAATCAATGTCATCAGGCCTGTAGCAGCAAATTGAGTGGATTTAAGTATGATGATTCTAAGAGAAATAGGTCACACAGAGAAAGAGAATTATCATAAGATATCACTAATAGAGAGAGTGTAAATTTGGCTACACATAAACTGAATTCCAAAACCGAACAGAGTCTCACATTTAGATAAAAACTTATGCTTGCTTAAGGGGAAAGTTGAGTTGGGGTGCTGTATAAAACCAGAGATTGAAATTAGCACACATACCGTTCCATAAGCCAAATATGTACTAGACAAGACCTACTCTTTGCTCAACGAAATAGACTCATCCATGGTGTATCACCTCACACCTGTTAGAATGGGCATCATCAGAAAATCTACAAACAACAAATGCTGGAAAGGGTGTGGAGATAAGGAACCCTCTTCCACTATTGTTGGGAATGTAAATTGATACAGTCACTGTGGAGAACATTATGGAGTTTCTTATAAAACTAAGAATAGAATTACCATATGATACAGCAATCCCACTACTGGGCATATACCCAGACAAAACCATAAATCAAAAAGAGACATTCACCGCAATGTTCAATGCATCACTATTTACAATATCCAGGTAATGGAAGCAACCTAAATGCCCACAGACAGACGAATGCATAAAGATGTGGTACATATATAAAATGGAATATTACTAAGCCATAAAAAGGAATGAAATTGGGTCATTTGTAGAGACGTTGATGGATCTAGAGACTGTCATACAGAGTGAAGTAAGTCAGAAAGAGAAAAACAAATCTTGTCTATTAATGCATATATGTGGAACCTAGAAAAATTGTACAGATGAACCGTTTTGCCAGGCAGAAATAGAGCAACAGATGTAGACAACAAACGTATGGACACCAAGGGGGAAAAGCTGTTGGGGGGTGGTGGTGGGAGGAGTTGAGAGATTGGGATTGGCATGTATACATTTATATGTATAAAATAGATAACCAAAAAGAACCTGCTGTATAAAAAAATAAAATAAAATTCAAATTACAAAAAGTAAAACAGAAAAAATATTCTTCCCTTCACATACATGTATTTATATGAATAAATTATTTCCATGCTTATATCTGTAAATACAAAAAAGAGGAATAAAATCTACCTTGAACCAAAAACGAAAAAAAGAAAAAAAAACAGAACCCACCAGTTACACAGAGGAAAACCGTATCAGGGCACTTGCTCCAGTTGTAAACAATTCTGAAGTTGGTCAGTGGTGGGGAATCATCTCCCATTCAGCCAGCAGGCCCCACGCAACAAGCGTCCTCATTGCAAAGCTGGGGGACCGTGCCGAGGCATCTGTGAGTAAACGTGGGCTGAGCCCCAGGCCAGCTGCTGCTGAAATGTTCCCACCTTTCCCAGGGAAAACACCTGAATATGTACAAGGACTTGAAAGCCTAGAGGAAGGGCCATGGAGCCACATGAGTGACAGCATGCCAGCCGACTTGGTGCCTGCAGGCCAGCCAGGATGGTCCTGGCCCTGGGTGCTCTTCTGGAAGCTTTCCATTTCCCTGCCTGAGATACCCCTGCTGTCCCGGCCCCCACTGCTTTCTTCCTCACTCACCTCTGCCCAGGGAGAAATTCCAGCGGCAGGTATGGGTGACACATCCTCTTCTTTAGCAGGTGGCATCTTGGCAACTGCTGCAGAAAGTCCAGCAGAGCCCCACTCACACTGGGCCACCCACAAAGCCGTGGCCTCTCACTCCCTCCCACCAGTCCAGCCCCAAGACTGCTGACAGGGCAGAGAAAATGGCGTCAGGCACAGCTGCAGGGGCTCTTGCTGCCTGGAGCGGTGTTTATATTGATCTGAACCCAGGCACACCTGGGGAGGTCTGGCCGGCACGGTCGGGCTTCCCAGGCCAGCCAATAATCACCCCTCAGGGGCTCACAGTTGCAGAAACTGGAACTTGCTGAATCGGCCAGGTCCAAGGAACAGGTGTGGGCTCCTGAGAGTCAGGATAGACAAGGGGCTGCAGCTCTGGCTTGTTTTCTAATTATATTATCTGGCCCATGAGTGGGAGACAACTTCAAGAAAACCCTCTCCTAATGAGAGGAACCCAGGAGTCAGGGAGAGGAGGGGTGGCTGGTGGGTGGAGACAGAGGCCTGGTGCCCCGGGTGCAGTGGAAGTCTCTGGAAGACCAGGTGGAGGGAGGCCACACAGAGTGATGCCCAGGGTCACAGACCTGTCGGAGCTGCTGTTTGTTAGTTCAAGTCCTGCTCTGAGGTGCTCTGTGTCAGATCTGAGTGACAGGTGAGCTGGGAGTGCTCTGCAATGAGGGCGATATGCACGGTTCCTGTGTTCCCAGCCCTGCCATGGTACCTGCAAGGGTAGCTCTGTATCCTGGGAGGGGCCTGACCACGAGAGCCTCATGGGCTGCAGGGGAACCTGCCCAGGGAACCCCATATCCTGGGAGGGGCCTGAACACGAGAGCCCCGTGGGCTGGGGTGGGGGTGGGGTACCTGCCCAGGTGAGCTCCATATCCTGGGATTGGCCTGACCTCGAGAGCCTCATGGGCTGCTGGAGTCCTGGTAAAGGATGTCAGGACAGTCAGTGAAGCCACCGAGGATATACCTCCAGTAGTTCCTAAATCCTACACCCTGCTGGTCATTCTACCAACCACCAGGACATGGTATTCTGTATTAGTCTTCAATGATGCCTTCTTTTGTATTCTATTAGTCCCAGAGTCACAAGAAATTTTGGCTTGTGAGTGGCAGGACTCAACATACAACTAAAACAATACTTCCGGGCCGTGTTGCCCCAAGGGTTCAAAAATTCCCACACCATCTTTGGGGAAAGCTCAGCTAAAGAACTAAAAGTTCTACCTCTGGAAAAGGAAACACTCCTTCAATATGCAGACGACATTCTGATCGCCAGCCCTACTAAGGAGACCTCTGAACTACCAAGCCAATAAAGGATACAAGTTGTCCAAGAAAAAGCTCAAATATCACAGACTACGGTGACCTGCCTGGGCTTCATTCTCACAGAAGGTCGGAGAAGCCCATCCCAGGAAAGGGAAGAAACAATTTACAGCCTTACCCATTTCTGAAACTAGAAGACAGCTTAGGGGTTCCTGGGGAGGCCAGGGTTTGCTGCTTCTGGATCCCTAACTACAGTCTACTAGCTCGGCCTCTATATGAAACACTGAAAGGAAAAGATGATGATCCTTTTGAATAGAATGCAGAAGTGGCCTTTCAAGAATGGAAAGAGCAGTCAATTCAGACCCTTGCCCTGGAACTCCCTAATTTAGCTAAACCCTTTGACCTTTACATTCCTGGTGAACGGTGAATCGCCATTGGAGTATTAGTGCAAAACCTGGGACCACTTGAAATGGAACAATGCAAGAATGCGATCCAGGTAGGATAAACTACGGTCACCAAGGGGCTTGGCCCACCGCCACATCTGGCCAAGATACTGGCCGTATCTGAAAACCTGGAAATCAGCAGCCCAAAAGGCCACCTCCCTCCTAAGGGAAAAGGACCCCACGTGGTGATCCTAACACCCAACCATGCCCTGGAGTTGCAGGGTTGGCTCCATGGGCACACTGACCTTGAGCGAGGAGGCCCTCCAACTCCAACCTCCATAGAGATAACCGGGGCAAAGTGGCACCATGAAGACTCGTGTGAAGGTGTCTGCACGGGCAAATTTAACGCTCATTTCCCACCAGGAAGAGGAATTAACCAAAGGCTCAGCATGCCGTGCCAGAACCAGATTAGGGCCTGAAGCAATCCTGCGGGTTTGCGGCCAGCTCACAAGAAAGCGAGTTGAAGAAAGGAGCTCAGGGACACTGTAATTCACAAACCTGCAGAGTTATAAATGACAGCTATCACCCAAAAATATATTGAAGGAAGGCTGCGAAGAGGACTTGAAAGCGGGGCAGAATTGCAAGAAAACGATTTCAGGGGGTAGACTGGAATTGCATTTAAAGCATAGGAAAAGAGGCAGAACGTCGACAATGATGCACTTGGCCAAAAAGTGCGTATGCGTTTTTTCCTGAATATATTCAGGAAAAAACGCATACGCACTTTTTGGCCAACCAAGCAAGCATGTTAAAGAAATCTGCACTACAATGAAGTCTCACTGCCCCCCGTTCAAAAGGGCCATCTGAAAAAGGTGTAAAATCCAGAAAGGCAGCACAGGCCATGGAGAACAGGGAGCCTTGTTATGCTGATGGGCGGGATGTAAATTGCCAACAGCCACTCTGGAGATGTGTATGGTGTTTCCTCAAAAACCTAAAAAACAAAGCAACGGAGCCTATGGCATTACCAATTATTTTCCTATAGCTTAGTGAAATTAAAATCAAAAACACACAGCCACCGCCAAGTTTCTGTTTACGGCTCTGTTTACAAGAACCTCGTCTACGGTACAAGTTAAATATCCCAGAAAGCGAAAAATGGATAAAGAAGTGTGGTACGTACGTACAAAGGAATATCACTCACCAATGAAATCTATGTCATCAGGCCCGTCGCGGCATAATAAGTGGATTCAGGTACGATGATTCTAAGTGAAATAAGTCACACAGAAAATGAAACATCATAAGATATCACTAATACACGGAATGTAAACTTGGCTACACATGAACTGAATTACAAAACAGAACAGGGTCTCAAATTTAGAAAACCAACTTATGCTTGCTTAAGGGGAAAGGTGAGTTGTGGTGCTGCATAAAACCAGAGATAGAAATTAGCACAGATACCTTTCCATAAGCCAAATATGTAATAGTCAAGACCTAGCCCTTGCTCAACGAAATGGACTAAACACCCCATATTCAACGCCTAGGATTACACATGACTAGTAAGAATCTTCAAACCCATGGATTTATATGTCTCCGTAAGAGACTCAAGTGTGTGTACAGCGGCATGAATGCAGCAGAGAAAATCCGATAAAACCCATTATCAAAATGAATTACAAAAACAAACACAATGACAGTGAAATAGAGAGCAATTCTTAAATAATTCATTCAGGGCTTGTGATGCAACCTGGATTTACCACATCTACACCCAGAGCTGAGTGAGACATAAGGCTGGACACTTCGGGCTGATAGCATTGATGAGGTTCGATGAGCAAATGCAGACCCTTTGAAGTCATACTGCATGGTACCCATTCCATGGGTCCCAACTCTCCAGGTTTAAGGGATTCTTCCTTCAGCTAAAACATGCATGGGAAACCCACAGTACAGTGCACTGTGTGACCGGGAAACGTTTTCAAATGCATCTCAGTTTTCGTCCCCTTTTACTCGTGTTCACCATTCCAGACCGTTTACTAACACTCTCCCCACTTGGAGAGTCAGTGCCTTTAACTTCCTGTTTGGCACAGTTTGCAATTTCTGGGCAAGATGAACAGGAATAGGGAGAACCAATGAGAAACCAGCTGTAGGTGTCTGGACGGGCAAATGGAACGCTCATTTCCCACCAGGAAGAGGAATTAACCAAAGGCTCAGCATGCCGTGCCGGAACTAGATTAGGGCCTGAAGCATTCCTGCGTGTTTGCGGCCAGCTCACAAGAAAGCGAGTTGAAGAAAGGAGCTCAGGGGCACTGTAATTCACAAACATGCAGAGTTATAAATGACAGCTATCGTCCAAAAATATATTGAAGGAAGGCTGCGAAGAGGACTGGAAAGCGGGGCAGAATTGCAGGAAAACGATTTCAGGGGGTAGACTGGAATTGCATTTAAAGCATAGGAAAAGAGGCAGAACGTCGACAATGATGCACTTGGCCAAAAAGGGCGTATGCGTTTTTTCCTGAATATATTCAGGAAAAAACGCATACGCCCTTTTTGGCCAACCAAGCCAGCATGTTAAAGAAATCTGCACTACAAAGAAGTCTTACTGCCCCCAGGTCAAAAGGGCCATCTGAAAAAAGTGTAAAATCCAGAAAGACAGCACAGGCCATGGAGAACAGGGAGCCTTGTTATGCTGATGGGCGGGATGTAAATTGCCAACAGCCACTCTGGAGAAGTGTATGGTGTTTCCTGAAACACCTAAGAAACAAAGCAACGGAGACTACGGCACTTCCACTTATGGTCTTATAGATCACGGAAATTAAAATCAAAAACAGACAGCCACCCCAAAGTTTCAGACGGCTCTGTTTACAGGAATCTCGTCTACGGTACAAGTTAAATATCCCAGAATGTGAAAAATGGATAAAGAAGTTGTGGTACACACATTCAATGGAATATCACTCAGCAATGAAATCTATGTCATCAGGCCCATCGTGGCATAATGAGTGGATTCAGGTACGATGATTCTAAGTGAAATAAGTCACACAGAAAATGAAACATCATAAGATATCACTAATACACGGAATGTAAACTTGGCTACACATGAACTGAATTACAAAACAGAACAGGGTCTCAAATTTAGAAAACCACCTTATGCTTGCTTAAGGGGAAAAGTGAGTTGGGGTGCTGCATAAAACCAGAGATAGAAATTAGCACAGATACCTTTCCATAAGCCAAATATGTAATAGTCAAGACCTAGCCCTTGCTCAACGAAATGGACTAAACACCCCATATTCAACGCCTAGGAATACACCTGACTAGTAAGTATCTTCAAACCCATGGATTTATATGTCTCCATAAGAGACTCAAGTGTGTGTACAGCGGCATGAATGCAGCAGAGAAAATCCGATAAAACCCATTATCAAAATGAATTACAAAAACAAACACAATGACAGTGAAATAGAGAGCAATTCTTAAATAATTCATTCAGGGCTTGTGATGCAACCTGGATTTACCACATCTACAACCAGAGCTGAGTGAGACATAAGGCTGTACACTTCGGCCTGATAGCATTGGTGAGGTTCGTTGAGAAAATGCAGGCCCTTTGAAGTCATACTGCATGGTACCCATTCCATGGGTCCCAACTCTCCAGGTTTAAGGGATTCTTCCTTCAGCTAAAACATGCATGGGAAACCCACAGTATGGTGCACCGTGTGACCGGGAAACCTTTTCAAATGCATCTCAGTTTTCGTCCCCTTTTACTCGGGTTCACGATTGAAGACCCTTTACTAATACTCTCCCCACTTCGAGAGTCAGTGCCTTTAACCTCCTGTTTGGCACAGTTTGCAATTTCTGCGCAAGATGAACAAGAATAGGGAGAACCAATGAGAGACTAGCTCTAGGTGTATGCACGTTCAAATATAACACTCATTTCCCACCAGGAAGAGGAATTTACCAAAGGATCAGCATGCTGTGCCGGAAACAGATTAGGGCATGAAGCAATCCTGCGGGTTTGCGGCCAGCTCACAAGAAAGCGAGTAGAAGAAAGGAGCTCAGGCGCACTGTCATTCACAAACCTGCAGAGTTATAAATGTCAGCTATTGTCCAAAAACGTATTGAAGTAAGGCTGCGTAGAGGACTTGAAAGCGGGGCAGAATTGCAGGAAAACGAGTTCAGGGGCAGACTGGAATTGCATTTAAAGCATAAGGAAAGAGACAGAAAGTCGACAATGATGCACTTGGTCAAAAAGGGCGTATGCGTTTTTTCCTGAATATATTCAAGAAAAAACACATATGCCCTTTTTGGCCAAACAAGCAAGCCTGTAAAGAAATCTGCATTCCAATGAAGTCTCACTGCCCCCCTGTCAAAAGGGACATCTGAAAAATGTGAAAAATCCAGAAAGGCAGTACAGGCCATGGAGAACTGGGAGCCTTGTTATGCTGATGGGCGGGATGTAACTTGCCAACAGCCACTCTGGAGAAGTGTATGGTGTTTCCTCAAACACCTAAAAAACTAAGCAACGGAGCCTACGGCACTTCAACTTATGGTTCTATAGCTTAGGGAAATTAAAATCAAAAAGACACAGCCACCCATAAATTTTGGACGGCTCTGCTTACAAGAACCTCATTTACGGTACAAGTGAAATATCCCAGAAAGCAAAAAATGGATAAAGAAGTTGTTGTACGTACGTACAATGGAATATCACTCAGCAATGAAATCTATGTCATGAGGCCCGTCGCGGCATAATGAGTGGATTCAGGTACGATCATTCTAAGTTAACTAAGTCACACAGAAAAAGAAACACCATAAGATATCTCAAATACACGGAATGCAAACATGGCTGCACATGAACTCAATTACAAAACAGAAAAGGGTCTCAAATTTAGAAAACCAACTTATGCTTGCTTAAGGGGAAAGGTGAGTTGTGGTGCTGCATAAAACCAGAGATTGAAATTAGCACAGATACCTTTCCATAAGCAAATATGTAATAGTCAGGACCTACTCCTTGCTCCACGAAATGGACTCAACACCCCATATTCAATGCCTAGGAATATACCTGACTAGTAAGAATCTGAAAACCCATGGATTTATATGTCTCCATAAGAGAATCAAGCATGTGTACAGCGGCATAAACGCAGCAGTGAAAATCCGATAAATCCCATTATCAAAATAAATTACAAAAACAGAACACAATGACAGTGAAATAGAGAGCAATTCTTAAATAATTCATTCAGGGCTTGTGATGCAACCTGGATTTACCACATCTACACCCCGAGCTGAGTGAGACATAAGGCTGGACACTTCGGGCTGATAGCATTGGTGACGTTTGGTGAGCAAAGGCAACCCTTTGAAGTCATACTGCTAGGTACCCATTCCATGGGTCCCAACTCTCCAGGTTTAAGGGATTCTTCCTTCAGGTAAAACATGCATGGGCAACCCAGAATATGGTCCACCGTGTGACCGTGAAAACTTTTTAAATGCGTCTCAGTTTTCGTCCCCTCGTACTCGGTTTTACCATTCCAGGCGCTTTACTAACACTCTCCCCACTTGGAGAGTCAGTGCCTTTAACCTCCTGTTTGGCACAGTTTGGAATTTCTGCGCAAGATGAACAGGAATAGGGAGAACCAATGAGAGATTAGCTGTAGGTGTGTGCACGAACAAATTTAACGCTCATTTCCCACCAGGAAGAGGAATTAGCCAAAGGCTCAGCATGCCGTGTCGGAACCAGATTAGGGCCTGAAGCAATCCTGCGGTTTTGCGGCCAGCTCACAAGAAAGCGAGTTGAAGAAAGGACCTCAGGGGCACTGTAATTCACAAACCTGCAAAGTTATAAATGACAGCTATCGTCCAAAAATATATTGAAGTAAGGCTGCAAAGAGGACTTGAACGCGGGGCAGAATTCCAGGAATACGATTTCAGGAGGTAGACGGGAAGTCCTCTGAAAGTATAGGAGAAGAGGCAGAACCTCGACAATGATGCACTTGGTCAAAAAGGGCATATGCGTTTCTTCCAGGGCCCTTATTAAAGAGGGTAGGAGGCTCCCAGCATGCTTCAGTGGCCAACAGAGGGCCTACGTCGCCAAGGCGACATGAGCCATCCAGGCAGGAGTGACCTCACATCAGAGGGCCCACCTCACAGAAGGGTAAGGAACCCAGTCAAGATCAGACTCTCACCAGAGTGCCCACATAAGCAAGGGGCTGGGAACCAGGCAGGAGTGTCCTCACACCCGTGGGGCCACATCATCGAAAGTTGAGGTACCCAGCACATGTGGCCTCAAACCAGAGGACCCACATCACCATGGGTCTCGGAGCGAGGCAGGCAGGATTAACCTCAAAACACATGGCCCATTGTATAAAAAAGGTGAGGAATCCAGCAGTTGGAACATCCCAGCAGGCGGCCCAGAGCACCGAGGCTATGGGATCCAGGCAGTGATGAACTCACAACAGAGGGCCCTCATCGTGATACTGTAAGCAACCCAGCCGTTGTAACCTCAGAGCACAAGGCCCACATCCCCATGGGGAAGGGAACCAAGCAGGAGTGTCATCGCACCAGTGGGCACACATCAGAAAAGGTGGGGAGCCCAGCAGTTAGGGCCGGACGCCAGAGGGCCCTCATCACTGAGGAGAGGAGGCTCCCAGCAAGCTCCAACTGCTACCAGAAGGCCGACGTCGCCAATGCAGGGTGTGCCAGCCAGGCAGGAGTGACCTCAGAGCAGAGGGCCAACCACACAAAAGTGTGAGGAACCCAAAGAGGATCAGACTCTCACCGGAGGGCCCACATCACCAAGGGAATGGAAACCAGGCAGGAGTGTTCTCACACCAGTGTGGTCACATCACCGAAATGTGACGGACCCAGCACACGTGGACTCAAACTACAGGACACACATCACCAAGGGGCTGGGAGTGAGGCAGGCAGGAGGAGCCTCCAAACAGAGGGCCCATAGCGTAAAAAAGGTGAGGGATCCCGCAGTTGGAACCTCCCAGCAGGTGGCCAGGAGCAGCGAGGCTATGGGATCCAGGCCTGACTGAACTCAAAACAGAGGGCCCTCATTATGAAACTGTGAGCAACCCAGCCGTTGGGACCTTAGAGCAGAAGGCCCACATTCCCATGGGGTTGGGATCCTGGCAGGAGTGTACTCGCACCACAGGGCGCACATCAGAAAATTTTGGGAGCCCAGGAGTTAGGGTCTGACGCCAGAGGGCCCTCATTACCGAGGGGAGGAGACTCCCAGCAGGCACCAACTCCCAACTGAGGGCCCACGTCGCCACGTTGACGTGTGCCAGCCAGGCAGGAGTGACCTCACAGCAGAGGGCCTACCTCACAGAAGGGTGAGGAACCCAGCCAGGATAAGACTCTCACCAGAGGGCCCACATCACCAAGGGGATCGGAACAAGGCAGGAGTGTCCTCACACCAGTGTGGCCACATTATAGAAAGGTGAGGAACCCAGCACATGTGGCCTAAACCAGAGGACCCACATTTCCAAGGTGCTCCGAGTGAGGCAGGCAGGAGTAGCCTAACAACACAGGGCCCACAGAATAAAAAATGTGAGGAATCCAGCAGTTTGAACCTCCCAGCAGGTGGCCCAGAGCATGGAGTCTATGGGATCCAGGCCACAGTGAACTCACAGCAGAGGGCCCACATCATGAAACTGTGAGCAACCCAGCCAGTGGGACCTCAGAGCAGAAGGCCCACATCCCCATGGGGATAGGAACCTCGCAGGAGTGTCCTCGCACAACTTAGCACGTATCAGAAAATGTGGGAACCCAGCAGTTATGGCCTGGCGCCAGAGGGTCCTCATCACGGAGGAGAGGAGGCTACCAGCAGGCTCCAAATGCCACCAGAGGGCCGACGTCACCAAGGCAATGGGAGCAAGCCAGGCAGGAGTTACCTCACAGCAGAGGGCCCACCTCACAGAAGTGTGAGGAGCCCAAACAGGATCAGACTCTAACCAGAGCGCCCCCATCACCAAGGGGATGGGAACCAGGCAGGAGTGTCCTCACACCAGTGGGGCCACATCAATAAAGGTGAGGAAACTGGTACATGTGGCCTTAAACAAGAGGACCTACATCACAAATGGGCTGGGAGTGAGTCAGGAAGTAGGAGCATGAAAACACAGGACCCAAAGAATAAAAAAGGTAAGGAATCCAGCAGTAGGAACCTCCCAGCAGGCCGCTCAGAGCACAGAGGCTATGGGATCTAGGCCTGGGTGAACTAACACCACAGAGCCAACATCATGAAACGGTGAACAACACAGGTGTTGGGACCTTAGAGCAGAAGGCCCACATGCCCATGGGGATGGGAACCTCGCAGGAGTGTCCTCGCACCACTTAGCACGTATCAGAAAATGTGGGTACCCAGCAGTTAGGGCCTGAGGCAAGAGGGCCCCCATCACCGAGGGGAGGTTCCCAGCAGGCTCCAACTGCCACAAGAGGGCCGATGTTGCCCAGGTGGGGTGTGCCAGCCAGGCAGGAGTGACCTCACAGCAGAGGGCCCCCCTCACAGAAGGGTGAGGAACCCAGCCAGGATCAGACTCTCACCAGAGGGCCCACATCATCAAGGGGATAGGAAGCAGGCAGGAGTGTCCTCACACCAGTGGGGCCACATCATCGAAAGGTGAGGGACCCAGCATACGTGGCCTCAAACCAGAGGACACACATCACCAAGGGGCTGGGAGTGAGGCAGGCAGGAGGAGTCTCAAAACAGAGGGTCCATAGAAGAAAAAAGGTGAGGAATCCCGCAGTTGTAACCTCCCAGCAGGTGGCCAGGAGCAGCGAGGCTATGGGATCCAGGCCGGAGAGAACTCACAGCAGAGGGCCCTCATCATGAAACTGAGCAACCCACGGTTGGGACCTCAGAGCAGAAGGCCCACATTCCCATGGGGTTGGGAACCTGGCAGGAGTGTACTCGAACCACAGGGCGCATATCAGAAAATTTTGGGAGCCCAGGAGTTAGGGTCTGACGCCAGAGGGCCCTCATTACCGAGGGGAGGAGACTCCCAGCAGGCACCAACTCCCAACTGAGGGCCCACGTCGCCACGTTGACGTGTGCCAGCCAGGCAGGAGTGACCTCACAGCAGAGGGCCTACCTCACAGAAGGGTGAGGAACCCAGCCAGGATAAGACTCTCACCAGAGGGCCCACATCACCAAGGGGATCGGAACAAGGCAGGAGTGTCCTCACACCAGTGTGGCCACATTATAGAAAGGTGAGGAACCCAGCACATGTGGCCTAAACCAGAGGACCCACATTTCCAAGGTGCTCCGAGTGAGGCAGGCAGGAGTAGCCTAACAACACAGGGCCCACAGAATAAAAAATGTGAGGAATCCAGCAGTTTGAACCTCCCAGCAGGTGGCCCAGAGCATGGAGTCTATGGGATCCAGGCCACAGTGAACTCACAGCAGAGGGCCCACATCATGAAACTGTGAGCAACCCAGCCAGTGGGACGTCAGAGCAGAAGGCCCACATCCCCATGGGGATGGGAACCTCGCAGGAGTGTCCTCGCACAACTTAGCACATATCAGAAAATGTGGGAACCCAGCAGTTATGGCCTGACGCCAGAGGGCCCTCATCACGGAGGAGAGGAGGCTACCAGCAGGCTCCAAATGCCACCAGAGGGCCGACGTCACCAAGGCAATGGGAGCAAGCCAGGCAGGAGTTACCTCACAGCAGAGGGCCCACCTCACAGAAGTGTGAGGAGCCCAAACAGGATCAGACTCTAACCAGAGCGCCCACATCACCAAGGGGATGGAAACCAGGCAGGAGTGTCCTCACACCAGTGGGGCCACATCAGCGAAAGGTGAGGAGCACAGCACATGTGGCCTCAAACAAGGGGACACACATCACGAAAGGGCTGGGAGTGAGGCATGCAGGAGGAGACTCACAACAGAGCGCCCATAGAATAAAAAAGGTGAGGAACCCCGCAGTTGGAAGCTCCAAGCAGGTGGCCCAGAGCACCGAGGCTATGGGATCCATGCCGGAGTGAACTCACAGCAGAGGGCCCACATTCTGACACTGTGAGCAACCCAGACGTTGGGACCTCAGGGCAGAAAGCCCACATCCCCATGGGGATGGGACCCTGGCTGGAGTGTACTCGCACGACAGGGCGCACATCAGAAAATTTTGGGAGCCCATGAGTTAGGGCCTGACGCCAGAGGGCGCTCATTACCGATGGGAGGAGACTCCCAGCAGGCACCAACTCCCAACTGAGGGCCCACATCGCCCAGGTGACGTGTGCCAGCCAGGCAGGAGTGACCTCACAGCAGAGGGCCCACCTCCCAGAAGTGTGAGGAATCCAGACAGGATCAGACTCTCACCAGAGGGCCCCCATCACCAAGGGGATGGGAACCAGGCAGGAGTGTCCTCACACCAGTGGGGCCACATCAATAAAGGTGAGGAAACCGGTACATGTGGCCTTAAACCAGAGGACCTACATCACAAATGGGCTGGGAGTGAGTCAGGAAGTAGGAGCATGAAAACACAGGACCCAAAGAATAAAAAAGCTAAGGAATCCAGCAGTAGGAACCTCCCAGCAGGCCGCTCAGAGCACAGAGGCTATGGGATCTAGGCCTGGGTGAACTAACACCAGAGAGCCAACATCATGAAACGGTGAACAACACAGGTGTTGGGACCTTAGAGCAGAAGGCCCACATGCCCATGGGGATGGGAACCTCGCAGGAGTGTCCTCGCACCACTTAGCACGTATCAGAAAATGTGGGTACCCAGCAGTTAGGGCCTGAGGCAAGAGGGCCCCCATCACCGAGGGGAGGTTCCCAGCAGGCTCCAACTGCCACAAGAGGGCCGATGTTGCCCAGGTGGGGTGTGCCAGCCAGGCAGGAGTGACCTCACAGCAGAGGGCCCCCCTCACAGAAGGGTGAGGAACCCAGGCAGGATCAGACTCTCACCAGAGGGCCCACATCATCAAGGGGATAGGAACCAGGCAGGAGTGTCCTCACACCAGTGGGGCCACATCATCGAAAGGCGAGGGACCCAGCATACTTGGCCTCAAACCAGAGGACACACATCACCAACGGGCAGGGAGTGAGGCAGGCAGGAGGAGTCTCAAAACAGAGGGCCCATAGAAGAAAAAAGTTGAGGAATCCCGCAGTTGTAACCTCCCAGCAGGTGGCCAGGAGCAGCGAGGCTATGGGATCCAGGCCGGAGAGAACTCACAGCAGAGGGCCCTCATCATGAAACTGAGCAACCCACGGTTGGGACCTCAGAGCAGAAGGCCCACATTCCCATGGGGTTGCGAACCTGGCAGGAGTGTACTCGAACCACAGGGCGCATATCAGAAAATATTGGGAGCCCAGGAGTTAGGGCCTGAAGCCAGAGGGCCCTCATTACCGAGGGGAGGAGACACCCAGCAGGCACCAAATCCCACCAGAGGGCCGACGTCGCCAAGGCGGGGTGTGCCAGCCAGGCAGGAGTGACCTCAGAGAAGAGGGCCCACCTCACAGAAGTGTGAGGCACCCAACCAGGATCAGACTCTCACCGGAGGGCCCACATCACCAAGGGGATGGGAACCAGGCAGGAGTGTCCTCACACCAGTGGGGCCACATCAGCCAAAGGTGAGGAACCCAGCACATGTGGCCTCAAACCACAGGACACACATCACCAAGGGGCTAGGAGTGAGGCAGGTGTCTGGAGGGGCACATTTAACTCTAATTTCCCACCAGGAAGTGGAATGAACCAAAGTCTCAGAGTGCCGTGCCGGACCCTGATTACGGCCTGAAGCAAACCTGCGGTTCTGTGGCCAGTTTTCAAGGAAACGAGTTAAGAAAGGAAATCACGGGCACTGTAATTCACAAACCTGCAGTGTTATAAATGACAGTTATTGGCAAAATTATATGGAAGTAAGTCTGCAAAGAGGACTTGAAAACGAGGCAGAATTGCAGGAATCATATTTCAGGAGGTAGATTGGAATTGCATTTAAAGCATGTGAAAAGCGGCAGATCTTTGACAGTGATGCACTTGGACAAAAGTGCGTAAACATTTTTTCCTGAATATATTCAGGAAAAAACACATATGCCCTTTTTGGCCAACCAAGCACTCGAGAAATGGAAATCCGCACTACAATGAAGTCTCATTTCCCATTCGTCAAAAGGGCCATCTGAAAAAAGTGTAAAAACCAGAAACACAGGACAGGCCATGGAGAACAGGGAGCCTTGTTATGCTGATGGGTGGGATGTAAATTGCCAACAGACACTCTGGAGATGTTTATGGTGTATCCTGAAACATCTGAAAAACAAAGCTACAGACCCTAGGGCACTTCCACTTTTGGCCCTATAGCTTAGGAAAATTAAAATCAACAAGACACAGCCAACACAAAATTCAGGGCTGCTGTGTTTACAAGAACCTTGAGTCCAGTACAAATTAAATATCCCAGAAAGAAAAAAAATGGATAAAGGAGTTGTGCTACTTACGTACAACGGAATATCACTCAGCAATGAAATCAATGTCATCAGGCCTGTAGCAGCAAATTGAGTGGATTTAAGTATGATGATTCTAAGAGAAATAGGTCACACAGAGAAAGAGAATTATCATAAGATATCACTAATAGAGAGAGTGTAAACTTGGCTACACATAAACTGAATTCCAAAACCGAACAGAGTCTCACATTTAGATAAAAACTTATGCTTGCTTAAGGGGAAAGTTGAGTTGGGGTGCTGTATAAAACCAGAGATTGAAATTAGCACACATACCGTTCCATAAGCCAAATATGTACTAGACAAGACCTACTCTTTGCTCAACGAAATAGACTCATCCATGGTGTATCACCTCACACCTGTTAGAATGGGCATCATCAGAAAATCTACAAACAACAAATGCTGGAAAGGGTGTGGAGATAAGGAACCCTCTTCCACTATTGTTGGGAATGTAAATTGATACAGTCACTGTGGAGAACATTATGGAGTTTCTTATAAAACTAAGAATAGAATTACCATATGATACAGCAATCCCACTACTGGGCATATACCCAGACAAAACCATAAATCAAAAAGAGACATTCACCGCAATGTTCACTGCATCACTATTTACAATATCCCGGTAATGGAAGCAACCTGAATGCCCACAGACAGACGAATGCATAAAGATGTGGTACATATATTAAATGGAATATTACTAAGCCATAAAAAGGAATGAAATTGGGTCATTTGTAGAGACGTTGATGGATCTAGAGACTGTCTTACAGAGTGAAGTAAGTCAGAAAGAGAAAAACAAATCTTGTCTATTAATGCATATATGTGGAACCTAGAAAAATTGTACAGATGAACCGTTTTGCCAGGCAGAAATAGAGCAACAGATGTAGACAACAAACGTATGGACACCAAGGGGGCAAAGCTGTTGGGGGGTGGTGGTGGGAGGAGTTGAGAGATTGGGATTGGCATATATACATTTATATGTATAAAATAGATAACCAAAAAGAACCTGCTGTATAAAAAAATAAAATAAAATTCAAATTACAAAAAGTAAAACAGAAAAAATATTCTTCCCTTCACATACATGTATTTATATGAATAAATTATTTCCATGCTTATATCTGTAAATACAAAAAAGAGGAATAAAATCTACCTTGAACCAAAAACGAAAAAAAGAAAAAAAAACAGAACCCACCAGTTACACAGAGGAAAACCGTATCAGGGCACTTGCTCCAGTTGTAAACAATTCTGAAGTTGGTCAGTGGTGGGGAATCATCTCCCATTCAGCCAGCAGGCCCCACGCAACAAGCGTCCTCATTGCAAAGCTGGGGGACCGTGCCGAGGCATCTGTGAGTAAACGTGGGCTGAGCCCCAGGCCAGCTGCTGCTGAAATGTTCCCACCCTTCCCAGGTAAAACACCTGAATATGTACAAGGACTTGAAAGCCTAGAGGAAGGGCCATGGAGCCACATGAGTGACAGCATGCCAGCCGACTTGGTGCCTGCAGGCCAGCCAGGATGGTCCTGGCCCTGGGTGCTCTTCTGGAAGCTTTCCATTTCCCTGCCTGAGATACCCCTGCTGTCCCGGCCCCCACTGCTTTCTTCCTCACTCACCTCTGCCCAGGGAAATATTCCAACGGCAGGTATGGGTGACACATCCTCTTCTTTAGCAGGTGGCATCTTGGCAACTGCTGCAGAAAGTCCAGCAGAGCCCCACTCACACTGGGCCACCCACAAAGCCGTGGCCTCTCACTCCCTCCCACCAGTCCAGCCCCAAGACTGCTGACAGGGCAGAGAAAATGGCGTCAGGCACAGCTGCAGGGGCTCTTGCTGCCTGGAGCGGTGTTTATATTGATCTGAACCCAGGCACACCTGGGGAGGTCTGGCCGGCACGGTCGGGCTTCCCAGGCCAGCCAATAATCACCCCTCAGGGGCTCACAGTTGCAGAAACTGGAACTTGCTGAATCGGCCAGGTCCAAGGAACAGGTGTGGGCTCCTGAGAGTCAGGATAGACAAGGGGCTGCAGCTCTGGCTTGTTTTCTAATTATATTATCTGGCCCATGAGTGGGAGACAACTTCAAGAAAACCCTCTCCTAATGAGAGGAACCCAGGAGTCAGGGAGAGGAGGGGTGGCTGGTGGGTGGAGACAGAGGCCTGGTGCCCCGGGTGCAGTGGAAGTCTCTGGAAGACCAGGTGGAGGGAGGCCACACAGAGTGATGCCCAGGGTCACAGACCTGTCGGAGCTGCTGTTTGTTAGTTCAAGTCCTGCTCTGAGGTGCTCTGTGTCAGATCTGAGTGACAGGTGAGCTGGGAGTGCTCTGCAATGAGGGCGATATGCACGGTTCCTGTGTTCCCAGCCCTGCCATGGTACCTGCAAGGGTAGCTCTGTATCCTGGGAGGGGCCTGACCACGAGAGCCCCATGGGCTGCAGGGGAACCTGCCCAGGGAACCCCATATCCTGGGAGGGGCCTGAACACGAGAGCCCCGTGGGCTGGGGTGGGGGTGGGGTACCTGCCCAGGTGAGCTCCACATCCTGGGATTGGCCTGACCTCGAGAGCCCCATGGGCTGCTGGAGTCCTGGTAAAGGATGTCAGGACAGTCAGTGAAGCCACCGAGGATATACCTCCAGTAGTTCCTAAATCCTACACCCTGCTGGTCATTCTACCAACCACCAGGACATGGTATTCTGTATTAGTCTTCAATGATGCCTTCTTTAGTATTCTATTAGTCCCAGAGTCACAAGAAATTTTGGCTTGTGAGTGGCAGGACTCAACATACAATTAAAACAATACTTCCGGGCCGTGTTGCCCCAAGGGTTCAAAAATTCCCACACCATCTTTGGGGAAAGCTCAGCTAAAGAACTAAAAGTTCTACCTCTGGAAAAGGAAACACTCCTTCAATATGCAGACGACATTCTGATCGCCAGCCCTACTAAAGAGACCTCTGAACTACCAAGCCAATAAAGGATACAAGTTGTCCAAGAAAAAGCTCAAATATCACAGACTACGGTGACCTGCCTGGGCTTCATTCTCACAGAAGGTCGGAGAAGCCCATCCCAGGAAAGGGAAGAAACAATTTACAGCCTTACCCATTTCTGAAACTAGAAGACAGCTTAGGGGTTCCTGGGGAGGCCAGGGTTTGCTGCTTCTGGATCCCTAACTACAGTCTACTAGCTGGGCCTCTATATGAAACACTGAAAGGGAAAGATGATGATCCTTTTGAATAGAATGCAGAAGAGGCCTTTCAAGAATGGAAAGAGCAGTCAATTCAGACCCTTGCCCTGGAACTCCCTAATTTAGCTAAACCCTTTGACCTTTACATTCCTGGTGAACGGTGAATCGCCATTGGAGTATTAGTGCAAAACCTGGGACCACTTGAAATGGAACAATGCAAGAATGCGATCAGGTAGGATAAACTACGGTCACCAAGTGGCTTGGCCCACCACCACATCTGGCCAAGATACTGGCAGTATCTGAAAACCTGGAAATCAGCAGCCCAAAAGGCCACCTACCTCCTAAGGGAAAAGGACCCCACGTGGTGATCCTAACACCCAACCATGCCCTGAAGTTGCAGGGTTGGCTCCATGGGCACACTGACCTTGAGTGAGGAGGCCCTCCAACTCCAACCTCCATAGAGATAACCGGGGCAAAGTGGCACCATGACGACTCGTGTGAATGTGTCTGCACGGGCAAATTTAACGCTCATTTCCCACCAGGAAGAGGAATTAACCAAAGGCTCAGCATGCCGTGCCGGAACTAGATTAGGGGCTGAAGCAATCCTGCGGGTTTGCGGCCAGCTCACATGAAAGCGAGTTGAAGAAAGGAGCTCAGGGACACTGTAATTCACAAACCTGCAGAGTTATAAATGACAGCTATCACCCAAAAATATATTGAAGGAAGGCTGCGAAAAGGACTTGAAAGCGGGGCAGAATTGCAAGAAAACGATTTCAGGGGGTAGACTGGAATTGCATTTAAAGCATAGGAAAAGAGGCAGAACTTCGACAATGATTCAGTCGGCCAAAAAGGGCGTATGCGTTTTTTCCTGAATATATTCAGGAAAAAACGCATACGCCCTTTTTGGCCAACCAAGCAAGCATGTTAAAGAAATCTGCACTAAAATGAAGTCTCACTGCCCCCCGGTCAAAAGCGCAATCTGAAAAAAGTGAAAAATCCAGAAAGACAGCACAGGCCATGGAGAACATGGAGCCTTGTTATGCTGATGGGCGAGATGTAAATTGCCAACAGCCACTCTGGAGAAGTGTATGGTGTTTCCTCAAAAACCTAAAAAACAAAGCAACGGAGCCTATAGCACTGCCACTTATGGTCCTATAGCTTAGGGAAATTAACATCAAAAACACACAGCCACCGCAAAATTTTGGACGGCTCTGTTTACAAGAACCTCGTCTACGGTACAAGTTAAATATCCCAGAAAGCGAAAAATGGATAAAGAAGTGTGGTACGTACGTACAAAGGAATATCACTCACCAATGAAATCTATGTCATCAGGCCCGTCGCGGCATAATGAGTGGCTTCACGTACGATGATTCTAAGTGAAATACGTCACACAGAAAATGAAACATCATAAGATATCACTAATACACGGAATGTAAACTTGGCTACACATGAACTGAATTACAAAACAGAACAGGGACTCAAATTTAGAAAACCAACTTATGCTTGCTTAAGGGGAAAGGTGAGTTGTGGTGCTGCATAAAACCAGAGATAGCAATTAGCACAGATACCTTTCCATAAGCCAAATATGTAATAGTCAAGACCTAGCCCTTGCTCAACGAAATGGACTAAACACCCCATATTCAACGCCTAGGATTACACATGACTAGTAAGAGCCTTCAAACCCATGGATTTATATGTCTCCGTAAGAGACTCAAGTGTGTGTACAGCGGCATGAATGCAGCAGAGAAAATCCGATAAAACCCATTATCAAAATGAATTACAAAAACAAACACAATGACAGTGAAATAGAGAGCAATTCTTAAATAATTCATTCAGGGCTTGTGATGCAACCTGGATTTACCACATCTACACCCAGAGCTGAGTGAGACATAAGGCTGGACACTTCGGGCTGATAGCATTGGTGACGTTTGGTGAGCAAAGGCAACCCTTTGAAGTCATACTGCTAGGTACCCATTCCATGGGTCCCAACTCTCCAGGTTTAAGGGATTCTTCCTTCAGGTAAAACATGCATGGGCCACCCAGAATATGGTCCACCGTGTGACCGGGAAAACTTTTTAAATGCTTCTCAGTTTTCGTCCCCTCGTACTCGGTTTTACCATTCCAGACGCTTTACTAACACTCTCCCCACTTGGAGAGTCAGTGCCTTTAACCTCCTGTTTGGCACAGTTTGGAATTTCTGCGCAAGATGAACAGGAATAGGGAGAACCAATGAGAGATTAGCTGTAGGTGTCTGCACGAACAAATTTAACGCTCATTTCCCACCAGGAAGAGGAATTAGCCAAAGGCTCAGCATGCCGTGTCGGAACCAGATTAGGGCCTGAAGCAATCCTGCGGTTTTGCGGCCAGCTCACAAGAAAGCGAGTTGAAGAAAGGAGCTCAGGGGCACTGTAATTCACAAACCTGCAGAGTTATAAATGACAGCTATCGTCCAAAAATATATTGAAGTAAGGCTGCAAAGAGGACTTGAACGCGGGGCAGAATTCCAGGAATACGATTTCAGGAGGTAGACGGGAAGTCCTCTGAAAGTATAGGAGAAGAGGCAGAACCTCGACAATGATGCACTTGGTCAAAAAGGGCATATGCGTTTCTTCCAGGGCCCTTATTAAAGAGGGTAGGAGGCTCCCAGCATGCTTCAGTGGCCAACAGAGGGCCTACGTCGCCAAGGCGACATGAGCCATCCAGGCAGGAGTGACCTCACATCAGAGGGCCCACCTCACAGAAGGGTAAGGAACCCAGTCAAGATCAGACTCTCACCAGAGTGCCCACATAAGCAAGGGGCTGGGAACCAGGCAGGAGTGTCCTCACACCCGTGGGGCCACATCATCGAAAGTTGAGGTACCCAGCACATGTGGCCTCAAACCAGAGGACCCACATCACCATGGGTCTCGGAGCGAGGCAGGCAGGATTAACCTCAAAACACATGGCCCATTGTATAAAAAAGGTGAGGAATCCAGCAGTTGGAACATCCCAGCAGGCGGCCCAGAGCACCGAGGCTATGGGATCCAGGCAGTGATGAACTCACAACAGAGGGCCCTCATCGTGATACTGTAAGCAACCCAGCCGTTGTAACCTCAGAGCACAAGGCCCACATCCCCATGGGGAAGGGAACCAAGCAGGAGTGTCATCGCACCAGTGGGCACACATCAGAAAAGGTGGGGAGCCCAGCAGTTAGGGCCGGACGCCAGAGGGCCCTCATCACTGAGGAGAGGAGGCTCCCAGCAAGCTCCAACTGCTACCAGAAGGCCGACGTCGCCAATGCAGGGTGTGCCAGCCAGGCAGGAGTGACCTCAGAGCAGAGGGCCAACCACACAAAAGTGTGAGGAACCCAAAGAGGATCAGACTCTCACCGGAGGGCCCACATCACCAAGGGAATGGAAACCAGGCAGGAGTGTTCTCACACCAGTGTGGTCACATCACCGAAATGTGACGGACCCAGCACACGTGGCCTCAAACTACAGGACACACATCACCAAGGGGCTGGGAGTGAGGCAGGCAGGAGGAGCCTCCAAACAGAGGGCCCATAGCGTAAAAAAGGTGAGGGATCCCGCAGTTGGAACCTCCCAGCAGGTGGCCAGGAGCAGCGAGGCTATGGGATCCAGGCCTGACTGAACTCAAAACAGAGGGCCCTCATTATGAAACTGTGAGCAACCCAGCCGTTGGGACCTTAGAGCAGAAGGCCCACATTCCCATGGGGTTGGGATCCTGGCAGGAGTGTACTCGCACCACAGGGCGCACATCAGAAAATTTTGGGAGCCCAGGAGTTAGGGTCTGACGCCAGAGGGCCCTCATTACCGAGGGGAGGAGACTCCCAGCAGGCACCAACTCCCAACTGAGGGCCCACGTCGCCACGTTGACGTGTGCCAGCCAGGCAGGAGTGACCTCACAGCAGAGGGCCTACCTCACAGAAGGGTGAGGAACCCAGCCAGGATAAGACTCTCACCAGAGGGCCCACATCACCAAGGGGATCGGAACAAGGCAGGAGTGTCCTCACACCACTGTGGCCACATTATAGAAAGGTGAGGAACCCAGCACATGTGGCCTAAACCAGAGGACCCACATTTCCAAGGTGCTCCGAGTGAGGCAGGCAGGAGTAGCCTAACAACACAGGGCCCACAGAATAAAAAATGTGAGGAATCCAGCAGTTTGAACCTCCCAGCAGGTGGCCCAGAGCATGGAGTCTATGGGATCCAGGCCACAGTGAACTCACAGCAGAGGGCCCACATCATGAAACTGTGAGCAACCCAGGCAGTGGGACCTCAGAGCAGAAGGCCCACATCCCCATGGGGATGGGAACCTCGCAGGAGTGTCCTCGCACAACTTAGCACGTATCAGAAAATGTGGGAACCCAGCAGTTATGGCCTGACGCCAGAGGGCCCTCATCACGGAGGAGAGGAGGCTACCAGCAGGCTCCAAATGCCACCAGAGGGCCGACGTCACCAAGGCAATGGGAGCAAGCCAGGCAGGAGTTACCTCACAGCAGAGGGCCCACCTCACAGAAGTGTGAGGAGCCCAAACAGGATCAGACTCTAACCAGAGCGCCCACATCACCAAGGGGATGGAAACCAGGCAGGAGTGTCCTCACACCAGTGGGGCCACATCAGCGAAAGTTGAGGAGCACAGCACATGTGGCCTCAAACAAGGGGACACACATCACGAAAGGGTTGGGAGTGAGGCATGCAGGAGGAGACTCAGAACAGAGGGCCCATAGAATAAAAAAGGTGAGGAACCCCGCAGTTGGAAGCTCCAAGCAGGTGGCCCAGAGCACCGAGGCTATGGGATCCATGCCGGAGTGAACTCACAGCAGAGGGCCCACATTCTGACACTGTGAGCAACCCAGACGTTGGGACCTCAGGGCAGAAAGCCCACATCCCCATGGGGATGGGACCCTGGCTGGAGTGTACTCGCACGACAGGGCGCACATCAGAAAATTTTGGGAGCCCATGAGTTAGGGCCTGACGCCAGAGGGCCCTCATTACCCAGGGGAGGAGACTCCCAGCAGGCACCAACTCCCAACTGAGGGCCCACATCGCCAAGGTGACGTGTGCCAGCCAGGCAGGAGTGACCTCACAGCAGAGGGCCCACCTCCCAGAAGTGTGAGGAATCCAGACAGGATCAGACTCTCACCAGAGGGCCCCCATCACCAAGGGGATGGGAACCAGGCAGGAGTGTCCTCACACCAGTGGGGCCACATCAATAAAGGTGAGGAAACCGGTACATGTGGCCTTAAACCAGAGGACCTACATCACAAATGGGCTGGGAGTGAGTCAGGAAGTAGGAGCATGAAAACACAGGACCCAAAGAATAAAAAAGCTAAGGAATCCAGCAGTAGGAACCTCCCAGCAGGCCGCTCAGAGCACAGAGGCTATGGGATCTAGGCCTGGGTGAACTAACACCAGAGAGCCAACATCATGAAACGGTGAACAACACAGGTGTTGGGACCTTAGAGCAGAAGGCCCACATGCCCATGGGGATGGGAACCTCGCAGGAGTGTCCTCGCACCACTTAGCACGTATCAGAAAATGTGGGTACCCAGCAGTTAGGGCCTGAGGCAAGAGGGCCCCCATCACCGAGGGGAGGTTCCCAGCAGGCTCCAACTGCCACAAGAGGGCCGATGTTGCCCAGGTGGGGTGTGCCAGCCAGGCAGGAGTGACCTCACAGCAGAGGGCCCCCCTCACAGAAGGGTGAGGAACCCAGGCAGGATCAGACTCTCACCAGAGGGCCCACATCATCAAGGGGATAGGAACCAGGCAGGAGTGTCCTCACACCAGTGGGGCCACATCATCGAAAGGCGAGGGACCCAGCATACGTGGCCTCAAACCAGAGGACACACATCACCAAGGGGCTGGGAGTGAGGCAGGCAGGAGGAGTCTCAAAACAGAGGGCCCATAGAAGAAAAAAGGTGAGGAATCCCGCAGTTGTAACCTCCCACCAGGTGGCCAGGAGCAGCGAGGCTATGGGATCCAGGCCGGAGAGAACTCGCAGCAGAGGGCCCCCATCATGAAACTGAGCAACCCACGGTTGGGACCTCAGAGCAGAAGGCCCACATTCCCATGGGGTTGGGAACCTGGCAGGAGTGTACTCGAACCACAGGGCGCATATCAGAAAATATTGGGAGCCCAGGAGTTAGGGCCTGACGCCAGAGGGCCCTCATTACCGAGGGGAGGAGACACCCAGCAGGCACCAAATCCCACCAGAGTGCCGACGTCGCCAAGGCGGGGTGTGCCAGCCAGGCAGGAGTGACCTCAGAGAAGAGGGCCCACCTCACAGAAGTGTGAGGAACCCAACCAGGATCAGACTCTCACCGGAGGGCCCACATCACCAAGGGGATGGGAACCAGGCAGGAGTGTCCTCACACCAGTGGGGCCACATCAGCCAAAGGTGAGGAACCCAGCACATGTCGCCTCAAACCAGAGGACACACATCACCAAGGGGCTAGGAGTGAGGCAGGTGTTTGGAGGGGCACATTTAACTCTAATTTCCCACCAGGAAGTGGAATGAACCAAAGTCTCAGAGTGCCCTGCCGGACCCTGATTACGGCCTGAAGCAAACCTGCGGTTCTGTGGCCAGTTTTCAAGGAAACGAGTTAAGAAAGGAAATCACGGGCACTGTAATTCACAAACCTGCAGAGTTATAAATGACAGCTATTGTCAAAAATATATGGAAGTAAGTCTGCAAAGAGGACTTGAAAACGAGGCAGAATTGCAGGAATCATATTTCAGGAGGTAGATTGGAATTGCATTTAAAGCATGTGAAAAGCGGCAGATCTTTGACAGTGATGCACTTGGACAAAAGTGCGTAAACATTTTTTCCTGAATATATTCAGGAAAAAACACATATGCCCTTTTTGGCCAACCAAGCACTCGAGAAATGGAAATCCGCACTACAATGAAGTCTCATTTCCCATTCGTCAAAAGGGCCATCTGAAAAAAGTGTAAAAACCAGAAACACAGGACAGGCCATGGAGAACAGGGAGCCTTGTTATGCTGATGGGCGGGATGTAAATTGCCAACAGACACTCTGGAGATGTTTATGGTGTATCCTGAAACATCTGAAAAACAAAGCTACAGACCCTAGGGCACTTCCACTTTTGGCCCTATAGCTTAGGAAAATTAAAATCAACAAGACACAGCCAACACAAAATTTAGGGCTGCTGTGTTTACAAGAACCTTGAGTCCAGTACAAATTAAATATCCCAGAAAGAAAAAAATGGATAAAGGAGTTGTGCTACTTACGTACAACGGAATATCACTCAGCAATGAAATCAATGTCATCAGGCCTGTAGCAGCAAATTGAGTGGATTTAAGTATGATGATTCTAAGAGAATTAGGTCACACAGAGAAAGATAATTATCATAAGATATCACTAATAGAGAGAGTGTAAACTTGGCTACACATAAACTGAATTCCAAAACCGAACAGAGTCTCACATTTAGATAAAAACTTATGCTTGCTTAAGGGGAAAGTTGAGTTGGGGTGCTGTATAAAACCAGAGATTGAAATTAGCACACATACCGTTCCATAAGCCAAATATGTAATAGACAAGACCTACTCTTTGCTCAACGAAATAGATTCATCCATGGTGTATCACCTCACACCTGTTAGAATGGGCATCATCAGAAAATCTACAAACAACAAATGCTGGAAAGGGTGTGGAGAAAATGAACCCTCTTCCACTATTGTTGGGAATGTAAATTGATACAGTCACTGTGGAGAACATTATGGAGTTTCTTATAAAACTAAGAATAGAATTACCATATGATACAGCAATCCCACTACTGGGCATATACCCAGACAAAACCATAAATCAAAAAGAGACATTCACCGCAATGTTCATTGCATCACTATTTACAATATCCAGGTAATGGAAGCAACCTAAATGCCCACAGACAGACGAATGCATAAAGATGTGGTACATATATAAAATGGAATATTACTAAGCCATAAAAAGGAATGAAATTGGGTCATTTGTAGAGACGTTGATGGATCTAGAGACTGTCATACAGAGTGAAGTAAGTCAGAAAGAGAAAAACAAATCTTGTCTATTAATGCATATATGTGGAACCTAGAAAAATTGTACAGATGAACCGTTTTGCCAGGCAGAAATAGAGCAACAGATGTAGACAACAAACGTATGGACACCAAGGGGGGAAAGCTGTTGGGGGGTGGTGGTGGGAGGAGTTGAGAGATTGGGATTGGCATGTATACATTTATATGTATAAAATAGGTAACCAAAAAGAACCTGCTGTATAAAAAAATAAAATAAAATTCAAATTACAAAAAGTAAAACAGAAAAAATATTCTTCCCTTCACATACATGTATTTATATGAATAAATTATTTCCATGCTTATATCTGTAAATACAAAAAAGAGGAATAAAATCTACCTTGAACCAAAAACGAAAAAAAGAAAAAAAAACAGAACCCACCAGTTACACAGAGGAAAACCGTATCAGGGCACTTGCTCCAGTTGTAAACAATTCTGAAGTTGGTCAGTGGTGGGGAATCATCTCCCATTCAGCCAGCAGGCCCCACGCAACAAGCGTCCTCATTGCAAAGCTGGGGGACCGTGCCGAGGCATCTGTGAGTAAACGTGGGCTGAGCCCCAGGCCAGCTGCTGCTGAAATGTTCCCACCCTTCCCAGGTAAAACACCTGAATATGTACAAGGACTTGAAAGCCTAGAGGAAGGGCCATGGAGCCACATGAGTGACAGCATGCCAGCCGACTTGGTGCCTGCAGGCCAGCCAGGATGGTCCTGGCCCTGGGTGCTCTTCTGGAAGCTTTCCATTTCCCTGCCTGAGATACCCCTGCTGTCCCGGCCCCCACTGCTTTCTTCCTCACTCACCTCTGCCCAGGGAGAAATTCCAGCGGCAGGTATGGGTGACACATCCTCTTCTTTAGCAGGTGGCATCTTGGCAACTGCTGCAGAAAGTCCAGCAGAGCCCCACTCACACTGGGCCACCCACAAAGCCGTGGCCTCTCACTCCCTCCCACCAGTCCAGCCCCAAGACTGCTGACAGGGCAGAGAAAATGGCGTCAGGCACAGCTGCAGGGGCTCTTGCTGCCTGGAGCGGTGTTTATATTGATCTGAACCCAGGCACACCTGGGGAGGTCTGGCCGGCACGGTCGGGCTTCCCAGGCCAGCCAATAATCACCCCTCAGGGACTCACAGTTGCAGAAACTGGAACTTGCTGAATCGGCCAGGTCCAAGGAACAGGTGTGGGCTCCTGAGAGTCAGGATAGACAAGGGGCTGCAGCTCTGGCTTGTTTTCTAATTATATTATCTGGCCCATGAGTGGGAGACAACTTCAAGAAAACCCTCTCCTAATGAGAGGAACCCAGGAGTCAGGGAGAGGAGGGGTGGCTGGTGGGTGGAGACAGAGGCCTGGTGCCCCGGGTGCAGTGGAAGTCTCTGGAAGACCAGGTGGAGGGAGGCCACACAGAGTGATGCCCAGGGTCACAGAACTGTCGGAGCTGCTGTTTGTTAGTTCAAGTCCTGCTCTGAGGTGCTCTGTGTCAGATCTGAGTGACAGGTGAGCTGGGAGTGCTCTGCAATGAGGGCGATATGCACGGTTCCTGTGTTCCCAGCCCTGCCATGGTACCTGCAAGGGTAGCTCTGTATCCTGGGAGGGGCCTGACCACGAGAGCCCCATGGGCTGCAGGGGAACCTGACCAGGGAACTCCATATCCTGGGAGGGGCCTGAACACGAGAGCCCCGTGGGCTGGGGTGGGGGTGGGGTACCTGCCCAGGTGAGCTCCATATCCTGGGATTGACCTGACCTCGAGAGCCCCATGGGCTGCTGGAATCCTGGTAAAGGATGTCAGGACAGTCAGTGAAGCCACCGAGGATATACCTCCAGTAGTTCCTAAATCCTACACCCTGCTGGTCATTCTACCAACCACCAGGACATGGTATTCTGTATTAGTCTTCAATGATGCCTTCTTTTGTATTCTATTAGTCCCAGAGTCACAAGAAATTTTGGCTTGTGAGTGGCAGGACTCAACATACAACTAAAAGAATACTTCCGGGCCGTGTTGCCCCAAGGGTTCAAAAATTCCCACACCATCTTTGGGGAAAGCTCAGCTAAAGAACTAAAAGTTCTACCTCTGGAAAAGGAAACACTCCTTCAATATGCAGATGACATTCTGATCGCCAGCCCTACTAAGGAGACCTCTGAACTACCAAGCCAATAAAGAATACAAGTTGTCCAAGACAAAGCTCAAATATCACAGACTACGGTGACCTGCCTGGGCTTCATTCTGACAGAAGGTCGGAGAGGCCCATCCCAGGAAAGGGAAGAAACAATTTACAGCCTTACCCATTTCTGAAACTAGAAGACAGCTTAGGGGTTCCTGGGGAGGCCAGGGTTTGCTGCTTCTGGATCCCTAACTACAGTCTACTAACTGGGCCTCTATATGAAACACTGAAAGGAAAAGATGATGATCCTTTTGAATAGAATGCAGAAGTGGCCTTTCAAGAATGGAAAGAGCAGTCAATTCAGACCCTTGCCCTGGAACTCCCTAATTTAGCTAAACCCTTTGACCTTTACATTTCTGGTGAACGGTGAATCGCCATTGGAGTATTAGTGCCAAACCTGGGACCACTTGAAATGGAACAATGCAAGAATGTGATCCAGGTAGGATAAACTACGGTCACCAAGGGGCTTGGCCCACCGCCACATCTGGCCAAGATACTGGCAGTATCTGAAAACCTGGAAATCAGCAGCCCAAAAGGCCACCTCCCTCCGAAGGGAAAAGGACCCCACGTGGTGATCCTAACACCCAACCATGCCCTGAAGTTGCAGGGTTGGCTCCATGGGCACACTGACCTTGAGCGAGGAGGCCCTCCAACTCCAACCTCCATAGAGATAACCGGGGCAAAGTGGCACCATGAAGACTCGTGTGAAGGTGTCTGCACGGGCAAATTTAACGCTCATTTCCCACCAGGAAGAGGAATTAACCAATGGCTCAGCATGCCGTGCTGGAACCAGATTAGGGCCTGAAGCAATCCTGTGGGTTTGCGGCCAGCTCACAAGAAAGCGAGTTGAAGAAAGGAGCTCAGGGACACTGTAATTCACAAACCTGCAGAGTTATAAATGACAGCTATCACCCAAAAATATATTGAAGGAAGGCTGCGAAAAGGACTTGAAAGCGGGGCAGAATTGCAAGAAAACGATTTCAGGGGGTAGACTGGAATTGCATTTAAAGCATAGGAAAAGAGGCAGAACGTCGACAATGATGCACTTGGCCAAAAAGGGCGTATGCGTTTTTTCCTGAATATATTCAGGAAAAAACGCATACGCCCTTTTTGGCCAACCAAGCAAGCATGTTAAAGAAATTTGCACTACAATGAAGTCTCACTGCCCCCCGTTCAAAAGGGCCATCTGAAAAAAGTGTAAAATCCAGAAAGGCAGCACAGGCCATGGAGAACAGGGAGCCTTGTTATGCTGATGGGCGGGATGTAAATTGCCAACAGCCACTCTGGAGAAGTGTATGGTGTTTCCTGAAACACCTAAGAAACAAAGCAAGGGAGACTATGGCACTTCCACTTATGGTCTTATAGATCACGGAAATTAAAATCAAAAACAGACAGCCACCCCAAAGTTTCAGACGGCTCTGTTTACAGGAATCTCGTCTACGGTACAAGTTAAATATCCCAGAATGTGAAAAATGGATAAAGAAGTTGTGGTACACACCTTCAATGGAATATCACTCAGCAATGAAATCTATGTCATCAGGCCCATCGTGGCATAATGAGTGGATTCAGGTACGATGATTCTAAGTGCAATAAGTCACACAGAAAATGAAACATCATAAGATATCACTAATACACAGAATGTAAACTTGGCTACACATGAACTGAATTACAAAACAGAACAGGGTCTCAAATTTAGAAAACCACCTTATGCTTGCTTAAGGGGAAAAGTGAGTTGGGGTGTTGCATAAAAACAGAGATAGAAATTAGCACAGATACCTTTCCATAAGCCAAATATGTAATAGTCAAGACCTAGCCCTTGCTCAACGAAATGGACTAAACACCCCATATTCAACGCCTAGGAATACACCTGACTAGTAAGTATCTTCAAACCCATGGATTTATATGTCTCCATAAGAGACTCAAGTGTGTGTACAGCGGCATGAATGCAGCAGAGAAAATCCGATAAATCCCATTATCAAAATGAATTACAAAAACAAACACAATGACAGTGAAATAGAGAGCAATTCTTAAATAATTCATTCAGGGCTTGTGATGCAACCTGGATTTACCACATCTACAACCAGAGCTGAGTGAGACATAAGGCTGTACACTTCGGCCTGATAGCATTGGTGAGGTTCGTTGAGAAAATGCAGGCCCTTTGAAGTCATACTGCATGGTACCCATTCCATGGGTCCCAACTCTCCAGGTTTAAGGGATTCTTCCTTCAGCTAAAACATGCATGGGAAACCCACAGTATGGTGCACCGTGTGACCGGGAAACCTTTTCAAATGCATCTCAGTTTTCGTCCCCTTTTACTCGGGTTCACGATTGAAGACCCTTTACTAATACTCTCCCCACTTCGAGAGTCAGTGCCTTTAACCTCCTGTTTGGCACAGTTTGCAATTTCTGCGCAAGATGAACAAGAATAGGGAGAACCAATGAGAGACTAGCTCTAGGTGTCTGCACGTTCAAATATAACACTCATTTCCCACCAGGAAGAGGAATTTACCAAAGGATCAGCATGTTGTGCCGGAACCAGATTAGGGCATGAAGCAATCCTGCGGGTTTGCGGTCAGCTCACAAGAAAGCGAGTAGAAGAAAGGAGCTCAGGCGCACTGTCATTCACAAACCTGCAGAGTTATAAATGTCAGCTATTGTCCAAAAATGTATTGAAGTAAGGCTGCGTAGAGGACTTGAAAGCGGGGCAGAATTGCAGGAAAACGAGTTCAGGGGCAGACTGGAATTGCATTTAAAGCATAAGGAAAGAGACAGAAAGTCGACAATGATGCACTTGGTCAAAAAGGGCGTATGCGTTTTTTCCTGAATATATTCAAGAAAAAACACATACGCCCTTTTTGGCCAAACAAGCAAGCCTGTAAAGAAATCTGCATTACAATGAAGTCTCACTGCCCCCCTGTCAAAAGGGACATCTGAAAAAAGTGAAAAATCCAGAAAGGCAGGACAGGCCATGGAGAACAGGGAGCCTTGTTATGCTGATGGGCGGGATGTAAATTGCCAACAGCCACTCTGGAGAAGTGTATGGTGTTTCCTCAAACACCTAAAAAACTAAGCAACGGAGCCTACGGCACTTCAACTTATGGTTCTATAGCTTAGGGAAATTAAAATCAAAAAGACACAGCCACCCATAAATTTTGGACGGCTCTGCTTACAAGAACCTCATTTACGGTACAAGTGAAATATCCCAGAAAGCAAAAAATGGATAAAGAAGTTGTTGTACGTACGTACAATGGAATATCACTCAGCAATGAAATCTATGTCATGAGGCCCGTCGCGGCATAATGAGTGGATTCAGGTACGATCATTCTAAGTTAACTAAGTCACACAGAAAAAGAAACACCATAAGATATCTCAAATACACGGAATGCAAACATGGCTGCATATGAACTCAATTACAAAATAGAAAAGGGTCTCAAATTTAGAAAACCAACTTATGCTTGCTTAAGGGGAAAGGTGAGTTGTGGTGCTGCATAAAACCAGAGATTGAAATTAGCACAGATACCTTTCCATAAGCTAATATGTAATAGTCAGGACCTACTCCTTGCTCCATGAAATGGACTCAACACCCCATATTCAATGCCTAGGAATATACCTGACTAGTAAGAATCTGAAAACCCATGGATTTATATGTCTCCATAAGAGAATCAAGCATGTGTACAGCGGCATAAACGCAGCAGTGAAAATCCGATAAATCCCATTATCAAAATAAATTACAAAAACAGAACACAATGACAGTGAAATAGAGAGCAATTCTTAAATAATTCATTCAGGGCTTGTGATGCAACGTGGATTTACCACATCTACACCCAGAGCTGAGTGAGACATAAGGCTGGACACTTCGGGCTGATAGCATTGGTGACGTTCGGTGAGCAAAGGCAACCCTTTGAAGTCATACTGCGTGGTACCCATTCCATGGGTCCCAACTCTCCAGGTTGAAGGGATTCTTCCTTCAGGTAAAACATGCATGGGCAACCCAGAATATGGTCCACCGTGTGACCAGGAAACCTTTTTAAATGCGTCTCAGTTTTCGTCCCCTCGTACTCGGTTTTACCATTCCAGACGCTTTACTAACACTCTCCCCACTTGGAGAGTCAGTGCCTTTAACCTCCTGTTTGGCACAGTTTGGAATTTCTGCGCAAGATGAACAGGAATAGGGAGAACCAATGAGAGATTAGCTGTAGGTGTGTGCACGAACAAATTTAACGCTCATTTCCCACCAGGAAGAGGAATTAGCCAAAGGCTCAGCATGCCGTGTCGGAACCAGATTAGGGCCTGAAGCAATCCTGCGGTTTTGCGGCCAGCTCACAAGAAAGCGAGTTGAAGAAAGGAGCTCAGGGGCACTGTAATTCACAAACCTGCAGAGTTATAAATGACAGCTATCGTCCAAAAATATATTGAAGTAAGGCTGCAAAGAGGACTTGAACGCGGGGCAGAATTCCAGGAATACGATTTCAGGAGGTAGACGGGAAGTCCTCTGAAAGTATAGGAGAAGAGGCAGAACCTCGACAATGATGCACTTGGTCAAAAAGGGCATATGCGTTTCTTCCAGGGCCCTTATTAAAGAGGGTAGGAGGCTCCCAGCATGCTTCAGTGGCCAACAGAGGGCCTACGTCGCCAAGGCGACATGAGCCATCCAGGCAGGAGTGACCTCACATCAGAGGGCCCACCTCACAGAAGGGTAAGGAACCCAGTCAAGATCAGACTCTCACCAGAGTGCCCACATAAGCAAGGGGCTGGGAACCAGGCAGGAGTGTCCTCACACCCGTGGGGCCACATCATCGAAAGTTGAGGTACCCAGCACATGTGGCCTCAAACCAGAGGACCCACATCACCATGGGTCTCGGAGCGAGGCAGGCAGGATTAACCTCAAAACACATGGCCCATTGTATAAAAAAGGTGAGGAATCCAGCAGTTGGAACATCCCAGCAGGCGGCCCAGAGCACCGAGGCTATGGGATCCAGGCAGTGATGAACTCACAACAGAGGGCCCTCATCGTGATACTGTAAGCAACCCAGCCGTTGTAACCTCAGAGCACAAGGCCCACATCCCCATGGGGAAGGGAACCAAGCAGTAGTGTCATCGCACCAGTGGGCACACATCAGAAAATGTGGGGAGCCCAGCAGTTAGGGCCGGACGCCAGAGGGCCTTCATCACTGAGGAGAGGAGGCTCCCAGCAATCTCCAACTGCTACCAGAAGGCCGACGTCGCCAATGCAGGGTGTGCCAGCCAGGCAGGAGTGACCTCAGAGCAGAGGGCCAACCACACAAAAGTGTGAGGAACCCAAAGAGGATCAGACTCTCACCGGAGGGCCCACATCACCAAGGGAATGGAAACCAGGCAGGAGTGTTCTCACACCAGTGTGGTCACATCACCGAAATGTGACGGACCCAGCACACGTGGCCTCAAACTACAGGACACACATCACCAAGGGGCTGGGAGTGAGGCAGGCAGGAGGAGCCTCCAAACAGAGGGCCCATAGCGTTAAAAAGGTGAGGGATCCCGCAGTTGGAACCTCCCAGCAGGTGGCCAGGAGCAGCGAGGCTATGGGATCCAGGCCTGACTGAACTCAAAACAGAGGGCCCTCATTATGAAACTGTGAGCAACCCAGCCGTTGGGACCTTAGAGCAGAAGGCCCACATTCCCATGGGGTTGGGATCCTGGCAGGAGTGTACTCGCACCACAGGGCGCACATCAGAAAATTTTGGGAGCCCAGGAGTTAGGGTCTGACGCCAGAGGGCCCTCATTACCGAGGGGAGGAGACTCCCAGCAGGCACCAACTCCCAACTGAGGGCCCACGTCGCCACGTTGACGTGTGCCAGCCAGGCAGGAGTGACCTCACAGCAGAGGGCCTACCTCACAGAAGGGTGAGGAACCCAGCCAGGATAAGACTCTCACCAGAGGGCCCACATCACCAAGGGGATCGGAACAAGGCAGGAGAGTCCTCACACCAGTGTGGCCACATTATAGAAAGGTGAGGAACCCAGCACATGTGGCCTAAACCAGAGGACCCACATTTCCAAGGTGCTCCGAGTGAGGCAGGCAGGAGTAGCCTAACAACACAGGGCCCACAGAATAAAAAATGTGAGGAATCCAGCAGTTTGAACCTCCCAGCAGGTGGCCCAGAGCATGGAGTCTATGGGATCCAGGCCACAGTGAACTCACAGCAGAGGGCCCACATCATGAAACTGTGAGCAACCCAGCCAGTGGGACCTCAGAGCAGAAGGCCCACATCCCCATGGGGATGAGAACATCGCAGGAGTGTCCTCGCACAACTTAGCACGTATGAGAAAATGTGGGAACCCAGCAGTTATGGCCTGACGCCAGAGGGCCCTCATCACGGAGGAGAGGAGGCTACCAGCAGGCTCCAAATGCCACCAGAGGGCCGACGTCACCAAGGCAATGGGAGCAAGCCAGGCAGGAGTTACCTCACAGCAGAGGGCCCACCTCCCAGAAGTGTGAGGAATCCAGACAGGATCAGACTCTCACCAGAGGGCCCCCATCACCAAGGGGATGGGAACCAGGCAGGAGTGTCCTCACACCAGTGGGGCCACATCAATAAAGGTGAGGAAACCGGTACATGTGGCCTTAAACCAGAGGACCTACATCACAAATGGGCTGGGAGTGAGTCAGGAAGTAGGAGCATGAAAACACAGGACCCAAAGAATAAAAAAGGTAAGGAATCCAGCAGTAGGAACCTCCCAGCAGGCCGCTCAGAGCACAGAGGCTATGGGATCTAGGCCTGGGTGAACTAACACCAGAGAGCCAACATCATGAAACGGTGAACAACACAGGTGTTGGGACCTTAGAGCAGAAGGCCCACATGCCCATGGGGATGGGAACCTCGCAGGAGTGTCCTCGCACCACTTAGCACGTATCAGAAAATGTGGGTACCCAGCAGTTAGGGCCTGAGGCAAGAGGGCCCCCATCACCGAGGGGAGGTTCCCAGCAGGCTCCAACTGCCACAAGAGGGCCGATGTTGCCCAGGTGGGGTGTGCCAGCCAGGCAGGAGTGACCTCACAGCAGAGGGCCCCCCTCACAGAAGGGTGAGGAACCCAGGCAGGATCAGACTCTCACCAGAGGGCCCACATCATCAAGGGGATAGGAACCAGGCAGGAGTGTCCTCACACCAGTGGGGCCACATCATCGAAAGGCGAGGGACCCAGCATACGTGGCCTCAAACCAGAGGACACACATCACCAAGGGGCTGGGAGTGAGGCAGGCAGGAGGAGTCTCAAAACAGAGGGCCCATAGAAGAAAAAAGGTGAGGAATCCCGCAGTTGTAACCTCCCAGCAGGTGGCCAGGAGCAGCGAGGTTATGGGATCCAGGCCGGAGAGAACTCACAGCAGAGGGCCCTCATCATGAAACTGAGCAACCCACGGTTGGGACCTCAGAGCAGAAGGCCCACATTCCCATGGGGTTGGGAACCTGGCAGGAGTGTACTCGTACCACAGGGCACATATCAGAAAATATTGGGAGCCCAGGAGTTAGGGTCTGACGCCAGAGGGCCCTCATTACCGAGGGGAGGAGACACCCAGCAGGCACCAAATCCCACCAGAGGGCCGACGTCGCCAAGGCGGGGTGTGCCAGCCAGGCAGGAGTGACCTCAGAGAAGAGGGCCCACCTCACAGAAGTGTGAGGAACCCAACCAGGATCAGACTCTCACCGGAGGGCCCACATCACCAAGGGGATGGGAACCAGGCAGGAGTGTCCTCACACCAGTGGGGCCACATCAGCCAAAGGTGATGAACCCAGCACATGTGGCCTCAAACCACAGGACACACATCACCAAGGGGCTAGGAGTGAGGCAGGTGTCTGGAGGGGCACATTTAACTCTAATTTCCCACCAGGAAGTGGAATGAACCAAAGTCTCAGAGTGCCGTGCCGGACCCTGATTACGGCCTGAAGCAAACCTGCGGTTCTGTGGCCAGTTTTCAAGGAAACGAGTTAAGAAAGGAAATCACGGGCACTGTAATTCACAAACCTGCAGTGTTATAAATGACAGTTATTGGCAAAATTATATGGAAGTAAGTCTGCAAAGAGGACTTGAAAACGAGGCAGAATTGCAGGAATCATATTTCAGGAGGTAGATTGGAATTGCATTTAAAGCATGTGAAAAGCGGCAGATCTTTGACAGTGATGCACTTGGACAAAAGTGCGTAAACATTTTTTCCTGAATATATTCAGGAAAAAACACATATGCCCTTTTTGGCCAACCAAGCACTCGAGAAATGGAAATCCGCACTACAATGAAGTCTCATTTCCCATTCGTCAAAAGGGCCATCTGAAAAAAGTGTAAAAACCAGAAACACAGGACAGGCCATGGAGAACAGGGAGCCTTGTTATGCTGATGGGCGGGATGTAAATTGCCAACAGACACTCTGGAGATGTTTATGGTGTATCCTGAAACATCTGAAAAACAAAGCTACAGACCCTAGGGCACTTCCACTTTTGGCCCTATAGCTTAGGAAAATTAAAATCAACAAGACACAGCCAACACAAAATTTAGGGCTGCTGTGTTTACAAGAACCTTGAGTCCAGTACAAATTAAATATCCCAGAAAGAAAAAAATGGATAAAGGAGTTGTGCTACTTACGTACAACGGAATATCACTCAGCAATGAAATCAATGTCATCAGGCCTGTAGCAGCAAATTGAGTGGATTTAAGTATGATGATTCTAAGAGAAATAGGTCACACAGAGAAAGAGAATTATCATAAGATATCACTAATAGAGAGAGTGTAAACTTGGCTACACATAAACTGAATTCCAAAACCGAACAGAGTCTCACATTTAGATAAAAACTTATGCTTGCTTAAGGGGAAAGTTGAGTTGGGGTGCTGTATAAAACCAGAGATTGAAATTAGCACACATACCGTTCCATAAGCCAAATATGTAATAGACAAGACCTACTCTTTGCTCAACGAAATAGACTCATCCATGGTGTATCACCTCACACCTGTTAGAATGGGCATCATCAGAAAATCTAGAAACAACAAATGCTGGAAAGGGTGTGGAGATAAGGAACCCTCTTCCACTATTGTTGGGAATGTAAATTGATACAGTCACTGTGGAGAACATTATGGAGTTTCTTATAAAACTAAGAATAGAATTACCATATGATACAGCAATCCCACTACTGGGCATATACCCAGACAAAACCATAAATCAAAAAGAGACATTCACCGCAATGTTCATTGCATCACTATTTACAATATCCAGGTAATGGAAGCAACCTAAATGCCCACAGACAGACGAATGCATAAAGATGTGGTACATATATAAAATGGAATATTACTAAGCCATAAAAAGGAATGAAATTGGGTCATTTGTAGAGACGTTGATGGATCTAGAGACTGTCATACAGAGTGAAGTAAGTCAGAAAGAGAAAAACAAATCTTGTCTATTAATGCATATATGTGGAACCTAGAAAAATTGTACAGATGAACCGTTTTGCCAGGCAGAAATAGAGCAACAGATGTAGACAACAAACGTATGGACACCAAGGGGGGAAAGCTGTTGGGGGGTGGTGGTGGGAGGAGTTGAGAGATTGGGATTGGCATATATACATTTATATGTATAAAATAGATAACTAAAAAGAACCTGCTGTATAAAAAAATAAAATAAAATTCAAATTACAAAAAGTAAAACAGAAAAAATATTCTTCCCTTCACATACATGTATTTATATGAATAAATTATTTCCATGCTTATATCTGTAAATACAAAAAAGAGGAATAAAATCTACCTTGAACCAAAAACGAAAAAAAGAAAAAAAAACAGAACTCACCAGTTACACAGAGGAAAACCGTATCAGGGCACTTGCTCCAGTTGTAAACAATTCTGAAGTTGGTCAGTGGTGGGGAATCATCTCCCATTCAGCCAGCAGGCCCCACGCAACAAGCGTCCTCATTGCAAAGCTGGGGGACCGTGCCGAGGCATCTGTGAGTAAACGTGGGCTGAGCCCCAGGCCAGCTGCTGCTGAAATGTTCCCACCCTTCCCAGGTAAAACACCTGAATATGTACAAGGACTTGAAAGCCTAGAGGAAGGGCCATGGAGCCACATGAGTGACAGCATGCCAGCCGACTTGGTGCCTGCAGGCCAGCCAGGATGGTCCTGGCCCTGGGTGCTCTTCTGGAAGCTTTCCATTTCCCTGCCTGAGATACCCCTGCTGTCCCGGCCCCCACTGCTTTCTTCCTCACTCACCTCTGCCCAGGGAGAAATTCCAGCGGCAGGTATGGGTGACACATCCTCTTCTTTAGCAGGTGGCATCTTGGCAACTGCTGCAGAAAGTCCAGCAGAGCCCCACTCACACTGGGCCACCCACAAAGCCGTGGCCTCTCACTCCCTCCCACCAGTCCAGCCCCAAGACTGCTGACAGGGCAGAGAAAATGGCGTCAGGCACAGCTGCAGGGGCTCTTGCTGCCTGGAGCGGTGTTTATATTGATCTGAACCCAGGCACACCTGGGGAGGTCTGGCCGGCACGGTCGGGCTTCCCAGGCCAGCCAATAATCACCCCTCAGGGGCTCACAGTTGCAGAAACTGGAACTTGCTGAATCGGCCAGGTCCAAGGAACAGGTGTGGGCTCCTGAGAGTCAGGATAGACAAGGGGCTGCAGCTCTGGCTTGTTTTCTAATTATATTATCTGGCCCATGAGTGGGAGACAACTTCAAGAAAACCCTCTCCTAATGAGAGGAACCCAGGAGTCAGGGAGAGGAGGGGTGGCTGGTGGGTGGAGACAGAGGCCTGGTGCCCCGGGTGCAGTGGAAGTCTCTGGAAGACCAGGTAGAGGGAGGCCACACAGAGTGATGCCCAGGGTCACAGACCTGTGGGAGCTGCTGTTTGTTAGTTCAAGTCCTGCTCTGAGGTGCTCTGTGTCAGATCTGAGTGACAGGTGAGCTGGGAGTGCTCTGCAATGAGGGCGATATGCACGGTTCCTGTGTTCCCAGCCCTGCCATGGTACCTGCAAGGGTAGCTCTGTATCCTGGGAGGGGCCTGACCACGAGAGCCCCATGGGCTGCAGGGGAACCTGCCCAGGGAACCCCATATCCTGGGAGGGGCCTGAACACGAGAGCCCCATGGGCTGGGGTGGGGGTGGGGTACCTGCCCAGGTGAGCTCCATATCCTGGGATTGGCCTGACCTCGAGAGCCCCATGGGCTGCTGGAGTCCTGGTAAAGGATGTCAGGACAGTCAGTGAAGCCACCGAGGATATACCTCCAGTAGTTCCTAAATCCTACACACTGCTGGTCATTCTACCAACCACCAGGACATGGTATTCTGTATTAGTCTTCAATGATGCCTTCTTTTGTATTCTATTAGTCCCAGAGTCACAAGAAATTTTGGCTTGTGAGTGGCAGGACTCAACATACAACTAAAACAATACTTCCGGGCCGTGTTGCCCCAAGGGTTCAAAAATTCCCACACCATCTTTGGGGAAAGCTCAGCTAAAGAACTAAAAGTTCTACCTCTGGAAAAGGAAACACTCCTTCAATATGCAGACGACATTCTGATCGCCAGCCCTACTAAGGAGACCTCTGAACTACCAAGCCAATAAAGGATACAAGTTGTCCAAGACAAAGCTCAAATTATCACAGACTACGGTGACCTGCCTGGGCTTCATTCTCACAGAAGGTCGGAGAAGCCCATCCCAGGAAAGGGAAGAAACAATTTACAGCCTTACCCATTTCTGAAACTAGAAGACAGCTTAGGGGTTCCTGGGGAGGCCAGGGTTTGCTGCTTCTGGATCCCTAACTACAGTCTACTAGCTGGGCCTCTATATGAAACACTGAAAGGAAAAGATGATGATCCTTTTGAATAGAATGCAGAAGTGGCCTTTCAAGAATGGAAAGAGCAGTCAATTCAGACCCTTGCCCTGGAACTCCCTAATTTAGCTAAACCCTTTGACCTTTACATTCCTGGTGAACGGTGAATCGCCATTGGAGTATTAGTGCAAAACCTGGGACCACTTGAAATGGAACAATGCAAGAATGCGATCCAGGTAGGATAAACTACGGTCACCAAGGGGCTTGGCCCACCGCCACATCTGGCCAAGATACTGGCAGTATCTGAAAACCTGGAAATCAGCAGCCCAAAAGGCCACCTCCCTCCTAAGGGAAAAGGACCCCACGTGGTGATCCTAACACCCAACCATGCCCTGAAGTTGCAGGGTTGGCTCCATGGGCACACTGACCTTGAGCGAGGAGGCCCTCCAACTCCAACCTCCATAGAGATAACCGGGGCAAAGTGGCACCATGAAGACTCGTGTGAAGGTGTCTGCACGGGCAAACTTAACGCTCATTTCCCACCAGGAAGAGGAATTAGCCAAAGGCTCAGCATGCCGTGTCGGAACCAGATTAGGGCCTGAAGCAATCCTGCGGGTTTGCGGCCAGCTCACAAGAAAGCGAGTTGAAGAAAGGAGCTCAGGGGCACTGTAATTCACAAACCTGCAGAGTTATAAATGACAGCTATCGTCCAAAAATATATTGAAGTAAGGCTGCAAAGAGGACTTGAACGCGGGGCAGAATTCCAGGAATACGGTTTCAGGAGGTAGACGGGAAGTCCTCTGAAAGTATAGGAGAAGAGGCAGAACCTCGACAATGATGCACTTGGTCAAAAAGGGCATATGCGTTTCTTCCAGCGCCCTTATTAAAGAGGGCAGGAGGCTCCCAGCATGCTTCAGTGGCCAACAGAGGGCCTACGTCGCCAAGGCGACATGAGCCATCCAGACAGGAGTGACCTCACATCAGAGGGCCCACCTCACAGAAGGGTAAGGAACCCAGTCAAGATCAGACTCTCACCAGAGTGCCCACATAAGCAAGGGGCTGGGAACCAGGCAGGAGTGTCCTCACACCCGTGGGGCCACATCATCGAAAGTTGAGGTACCCAGCACATGTGGCCTCAAACCAGAGGACCCACATCACCATGGGTCTCGGAGCGAGGCAGGCAGGATTAACCTCAAAACACATGGCCCATTGTATAAAAAAGGTGAGGAATCCAGCAGTTGGAACATCCCAGCAGGCGGCCCAGAGCACCGAGGCTATGGGATCCAGGCAGTGATGAACTCACAACAGAGGGCCCTCATCGTGATACTGTAAGCAACCCAGCCGTTGTAACCTCAGAGCACAAGGCCCACATCCCCATGGGGAAGGGAACCAAGCAGGAGTGTCATCGCACCAGTGGGCACACATCAGAAAAGGTGGGGAGCCCAGCAGTTAGGGCCGGACGCCAGAGGGCCCTCATCACTGAGGAGAGGAGGCTCCCAGCAAGCTCCAACTGCTACCAGAAGGCCGACGTCGCCAATGCAGGGTGTGCCAGCCAGGCAGGAGTGACCTCAGAGCAGAGGGCCAACCACACAAAAGTGTGAGGAACCCAAAGAGGATCAGACTCTCACCGGAGGGCCCACATCAGCAAGGGAATGGAAACCAGGCAGGAGTGTTCTCACACCAGTGTGGTCACATCACCGAAATGTGACGGACCCAGCACACGTGGCCTCAAACTACAGGACACACATCACCAAGGGGCTGGGAGTGAGGCAGGCAGGAGGAGCCTCCAAACAGAGGGCCCATAGCATAAAAAAGGTGAGGGATCCCGCAGTTGGAACCTCCCAGCAGGTGGCCAGGAGCAGCGAGGCTATGGGATCCAGGCCTGACTGAACTCAAAACAGAGGGCCCTCATCATGAAACTGTGAGCAACCCAGCCGTTGGGACCTTAGAGCAGAAGGCCCACATTCCCATGGGGTTGGGATCCTGGCAGGAGTGTACTCACACCACAGGGCGCACATCAGAAACTTTTGGGAGCCCAGGAGTTAGGGTCTGACGCCAGAGGGCCCTCATTACCGAGGGGAGGAGACTCCCAGCAGGCACCAACTCCCAACTGAGGGCCCACATCGCCACGTTGACGTGTGCCAGCCAGGCAGGAGTGACCTCACAGCAGAGGGCCTACCTCACAGAAGGGTGAGGAACCCAGCCAGGATAAGACTCTCACCAGAGGGCCCACATCACCAAGGGGATCGGAACAAGGCAGGAGTGTCCTCACACCAGTGTGGCCACATTATAGAAAGGTGAGGAACCCAGCACATGTGGCCTAAACCAGAGGACCCACATTTCCAAGGTGCTCCGAGTGAGGCAGGCAGGAGTAGCCTAACAACACAGGGCCCACAGAATAAAAAATGTGAGGAATCCAGCAGTTTGAACCTCCCAGCAGGTGGCCCAGAGCATGGAGTCTATGGGATCCAGGCCACAGTGAACTCACAGCAGAGGGCCCACATCATGAAACTGTGAGCAACCCAGCCAGTGGGACCTCAGAGCAGAAGGCCCACATCCCCATGGGGATGGGAACCTCGCAGGAGTGTCCTCGCACCACTTAGCACGTATCAGAAAATGTGGGAACCCAGCAGTTATGGCCTGGCGCCAGAGGGCCCACATCACGGAGGAGAGGAGGCTACCAGCAGGCTCCAAATGCCACCAGAGGGCCGACGTCACTAAGGCAATGGGAGCAAGCCAGGCAGGAGTTACCTCACAGCAGAGGGCCCACCTCCCAGAAGTGTGAGGAATCCAGACAGGATCAGACTCTCACCAGAGGGCCCCCATCACCAAGGGGATGGGAACCAGGCAGGAGTGTCCTCACACCAGTGGGGCCACATCAATAAAGGTGAGGAAACTGGTACATGTGGCCTTAAACCAGAGGACCTACATCACAAATGGGCTGGGAGTGAGTCAGGAAGTAGGAGCATGAAAACACAGGACCCAAAGAATAAAAAAGGTAAGGAATCCAGCAGTAGGAACCTCCCAGCAGGCCGCTCAGAGCACAGAGGCTATGGGATCTAGGCCTGGGTGAACTAACACCAGAGAGCCAACATCATGAAACGGTGAACAACACAGGTGTTGGGACCTTAGAGCAGAAGGCCCACATGCCCATGGGGATGGGAACCTCGCAGGAGTGTCCTCGCACCACTTAGCACGTATCAGAAAATGTGGGTACCCAGCAGTTAGGGCCTGAGGCAAGAGGGACCCCATCACCGAGGGGAGGTTCCCAGCAGGCTCCAACTGCCACAAGAGGGCCTTTGTTGCCCAGGTGGGGTGTGCCAGCCAGGCAGGAGTGACCTCACAGCAGAGGGCCCCCCTCACAGAAGGGTGAGGAACCCAGCCAGGATCAGACTCTTACCAGAGGGCCCACATCATCAAGGGGATAGGAACCAGGCAGGAGTGTCCTCACACCAGTGGGGCCACATCATCGAAAGGCGAGGGACCCAGCATACGTGGCCTCAAACCAGAGGACACACATCACCAAGGGGCTGGGAGTGAGGAGGCAGGAGGAGTCTCAAAACAGAGGGCCCATAGAAGAAAAAAGGTGAGGAATCCCGCAGTTGGAACCTCCCAGCAGGTGGCCAGGAGCAGCGAGGCTATGGGATCCAGGCCGGAGAGAACTCACAGCAGAGGGCCCTCATCATGAAACTGAGCAACGCACGGTTGGGACCTCAGAGCAGAAGGCCCACATTCCCATGGGGTTGGGAACCTGGCAGGAGTGTACTCGAACCACAGGGCGCATATCAGAAAATATTGGGAGCCCAGGAGTTAGGCTCTGACGCCAGAAGGCCCTCATTACCGAGGGGAGGAGACACCCAGCAGGCACCAAATCCCACCAGAGGGCCGACGTCGCCAAGGCGGGGTGTGCCCGCCAGGCAGGAGTGACCTCAGAGAAGAGGGCCCACCTCACAGAAGTGTGAGGAACCCAACCAGGATCAGACTCTCACCGGAGGGCCCACATCACCAAGGGGATGGGAACCAGGCAGGAGTGTCCTCACACCAGTGGGGCCACATCAGCCAAAGGTGAGGAACCCAGCACATGTGGCCTCAAACCACAGGACACACATCACCAAGGGGCTAGGAGTGAGGCAGGTGTCTGGAGGGGCACATTTAACTCTAATTTCCCACCAGGAAGTGGAATGAACCAAAGTCTCAGAGTGCCGTGCCGGACCCTGATTACGGCCTGAAGCAAACCTGCGGTTCTGTGGCCAGTTTTCAAGGAAACGAGTTAAGAAAGGAAATCACGGGCACTGTAATTCACAAACCTGCAGTGTTATAAATGACAGCTATTGGCAAAATTATATGGAAGTAAGTCTGCAAAGAGGACTTGAAAACGAGGCAGAATTGCAGGAATCATATTTCAGGAGGTAGATTGGAATTGCATTTAAAGCATGTGAAAAGCGGCAGATCTTTGACACTGATGCACTTGGACAAAAGTGCGTAAACATTTTTTCCTGAATATATTCAGGAAAAAACACATATGCCCTTTTTGGCCAACCAAGCACTCGAGAAATGGAAATCCGCACTACAATGAAGTCTCATTTCCCATTCGTCAAAGGGCCATCTGAAAAAAGTGTAAAAACCAGAAACACAGGACAGGCCATGGAGAACAGGGAGCCTTGTTATGCTGATGGGCGGGATGTAAATTGCCAACAGACACTCTGGAGATGTTTATGGTGTATCCTGAAACATCTGAAAAACAAAGCTACAGACCCTAGGGCACTTCCACTTTTGGCCCTATAGCTTAGGAAAATTAAAATCAACAAGACACAGCCAACACAAAATTTAGGGCTGCTGTGTTTACAAGAACCTTGAGTCCAGTACAAATTAAATATCCCAGAAAGAAAAAAATGGATAAAGGAGTTGTGCTACTTACGTACAATGGAATATCACTCAGCAATGAAATCAATGTCATCAGGCCTGTAGCAGCAAATTGAGTGGATTTAAGTATGATGATTCTAAGAGAAATAGGTCACACAGAGAAAGAGAATTATCATAAGATATCACTAATAGAGAGAGTGTAAACTTGGCTACACATAAACTGAATTCCAAAACCGAACAGAGTCTCACATTTAGATAAAAACTTATGCTTGCTTAAGGGGAAAGTTGAGTTGGGGTGCTGTATAAAACCAGAGATTGAAATTAGCACACATACCGTTCCATAAGCCAAATATGTAATAGACAAGACCTACTCTTTGCTCAACGAAATAGACTCATCCATGGTGTATCACCTCACACCTGTTAGAATGGGCATCATCAGAAAATCTACAAACAACAAATGCTGGAAAGGGTGTGGAGATAAGGAACCCTCTTCCACTATTGTTGGGAATGTAAATTGATACAGTCACTGTGGAGAACATTATGGAGTTTCTTATAAAACTAAGAATAGAATTACCATATGATACAGCAATCCCACTACTGGGCATATACCCAGACAAAACCATAAATCAAAAAGAGACATTCACCGCAATGTTCATTGCATCACTATTTACAATATCCAGGTAATGGAAGCAACCTAAATGCCCACAGACAGACGAATGCATAAAGATGTGGTACATATATAAAATGGAATATTACTAAGCCATAAAAAGGAATGAAATTGGGTCATTTGTAGAGACGTTGATGGATCTAGAGACTGTCATACAGAGTGAAGTAAGTCAGAAAGAGAAAAACAAATCTTGTCTATTAATGCATATATGTGGAACCTAGAAAAATTGTACAGATGAACCGTTTTGCCAGGCAGAAATAGAGCAACAGATGTAGACAACAAACGTATGGACACCAAGGGGGGAAAGCTGTTGGGGTGTGGTGGTGGGGGGAGTTGAGAGATTGGGATTGGCATGTATACATTTATATGTATAAAATAGATAACCAAAAAGAACCTGCTGTATAAAAAAATAAAATAAAATTCAAATTACAAAAAGTAAAACAGAAAAAATATTCTTCCCTTCACATACATGTATTTATATGAATAAATTATTTCCATGCTTATATCTGTAAATACAAAAAAGAGGAATAAAATCTACCTTGAACCAAAAACGAAAAAAAGAAAAAAAAACAGAACCCACCAGTTACACAGAGGAAAACCGTATCAGGGCACTTGCTCCAGTTGTAAACAATTCTGAAGTTGGTCAGTGGTGGGGAATCATCTCCCATTCAGCCAGCAGGCCCCACGCAACAAGCGTCCTCATTGCAAAGCTGGGGGACGGTGCCGAGGCATCTGTGAGTAAACGTGGGCTGAGCCCCAGGCCAGCTGCTGCTGAAATGTTCCCACCCTTCCCAGGTAAAACACCTGAATATGTACAAGGACTTGAAAGCCTAGAGGAAGGGCCATGGAGCCACATGAGTGACAGCATGCCAGCCGACTTGGTGCCTGCAGGCCAGCCAGGATGGTCCTGGCCCTGGGTGCTCTTCTGGAAGCTTTCCATTTCCCTGCCTGAGATACCCCTGCTGTCCCGGCCCCCACTGCTTTCTTCCTCACTCACCTCTGCCCAGGGAGATATTCCAGCGGCAGGTATGGGTGACACATCCTCTTCTTTAGCAGGTGGCATCTTGGCAACTGCTGAAGAAAGTCCAGCAGAGCCCCACTCACACTGGGCCACCCACAAAGCCGTGGCCTCTCACTCCCTCCCACCAGTCCAGCCCCAAGACTGCTGACAGGGCAGAGAAAATGGCGTCAGGCACAGCTGCAGGGGCTCTTGCTGCCTGGAGCGGTGTTTATATTGATCTGAACCCAGGCACACCTGGGGAGGTCTGGCCGGCACAGTCGGGCTTCCCAGGCCAGCCAATAATCACCCCTCAGGGGCTCACAGTTGCAGAAACTGGAACTTGCTGAATCGGCCAGGTCCAAGGAACAGGTGTGGGCTCCTGAGAGTCAGGATAGACAAGGGGCTGCAGCTCTGGCTTGTTTTCTAATTATATTATCTGGCCCATGAGTGGGAGACAACTTCAAGAAAACCCTCTCCTAATGAGAGGAACCCAGGAGTCAGGGAGAGGAGGGGTGGCTGGTGGGTGGAGACAGAGGCCTGGTGCCCCGGGTGCAGTGGAAGTCTCTGGAAGACCAGGTGGAGGGAGGCCACACAGAGTGATGCCCAGGGTCACAGACCTGTCGGAGCTGCTGTTTGTTAGTTCAAGTCCTGCTCTGAGGTGCTCTGTGTCAGATCTGAGTGACAGGTGAGCTGGGAGTGCTCTGCAATGAGGGCGATATGCACGGTTCCTGTGTTCCCAGCCCTGCCATGGTACCTGCAAGGGTAGCTCTGTATCCTGGGAGGGGCCTGACCACGAGAGCCCCATGGGCTGCAGGGGAACCTGCCCAGGGAACCCCATATCCTGGGAGGGGCCTGAACACGAGAGCCCCATGGGCTGGGGTGGGGGTGGGGTACCTGCCCAGGTGAGCTCCATATCCTGGGATTGGCCTGACCTCGAGAGCCCCATGGGCTGCTGGAGTCCTGGTAAAGATGTCAGGACAGTCAGTGAAGCCACCGAGGATATACCTCCAGTAGTTCCTAAATCCTACACCCTGCTGGTCATTCTACCAACCACCAGGACATGGTATTCTGTATTAGTCTTCAATGATGCCTTCTTTTGTATTCTATTAGTCCCAGAGTCACAAGAAATTTTGGCTTGTGAGTGGCAGGACTCAACATACAACTAAAACAATACTTCCGGGCCGTGTTGCCCCAAGGGTTCAAAAATTCCCACACCATCTTTGGGGAAAGCTCAGCTAAAGAACTAAAAGTTCTACCACTGGAAAAGGAAACACTCCTTCAATATGCAGACGACATTCTGATCGCCAGCCCTACTAAGGAGACCTCTGAACTACCAAGCCAATAAAGGATACAAGTTGTCCAAGAAAAAGCTCAAATATCACAGACTACGGTGACCTGCCTGGGCTTCATTCTCACAGAAGGTCGGAGAAGCCCATCCCAGGAAAGGGAAGAAACAATTTACAGCCTTACCCATTTCTGAAACTAGAAGACAGCTTAGGGGTTCCTGGGGAGGCCAGGGTTTGCTGCTTCTGGATCCCTAACTACAGTCTACTAGCTGGGCCTCTATATGAAACACTGAAAGGAAAAGATGATGATCCTTTTGAATAGAATGCAGAAGTGGCCTTTCAAGAATGGAAAGAGCAGTCAATTCAGACCCTTGCCCTGGAACTCCCTAATTTAGCTAAACCCTTTGACCTTTACATTCCTGGTGAATGGTGAATCGCCATTGGAGTATTAGTGCAAAACCTGGGACCACTTGAAATGGAACAATGCAAGAATGCGATCCAGGTAGGATAAACTACGGTCACCAAGGGGCTTGGCCCACCGCCACATCTGGCCAAGATACTGGCAGTATCTGAAAACCTGGAAATCAGCAGCCCAAAAGGCCACCTCCCTCCGAAGGGAAAAGGACCCCACGTGGTGATCCTAACACCCAACCATGCCCTGAAGTTGCAGGGTTGGCTCCATGGGCACACTGACCTTGAGCGAGGAGGCCCTCCAACTCCAACCTCCATAGAGATAACCGGGGCAAAGTGGCACCATGAAGACTCGTGTGAAGGTGTCTGCACGGGAAAATGTAACGCTCATTTCCCACCAGGAAGAGGAATTAACCAAAGGCTCAGCATGCCGTGCCGGAACCAGATTAGGGCCTGAAGCAATCCTGCGGGTTTGCGGCCAGCTCACAAGAAAGCGAGTTGAAGAAAGGAGCTCAGGGACACTGTAATTCACAAACCTGCAGATTTATAAATGACAGCTATCACCCAAAAATATATTGAAGGAAGGCTGCGAAGAGGACTTGAAAGCGGGGCAGAATTGCAAGAAAACGATTTCAGGGGGTAGACTGGAATTGCATTTAAAGCATAGGAAAAGAGGCAGAACGTCGACAATGATGCACTTGGCCAAAAAGGGCGTATGCGTTTTTTCCTGAATATATTCAGGAAAAAACGCATACGCCCTTTTTGGCCAACCAAGCAAGCATGTTAAAGAAATCTGCACTACAATGAAGTCTCACTGCCCCCCGTTCAAAAGGGCCATCTGAAAAAAGTGTAAAATCCAGAAAGGCAGCACAGGCCATGGAGAACAGGGAGCGTTGTTATGCTGATGGGCGGGATGTAAATTGCCAACAGCCACTCTGGAATTGTGTATGGTGTTTCCTCAAAAACCTAAAAAACAAAGCAACGGAGCCTACGGCATTACCACTTATTTTCCTATAGCTTAGGGAAATTAAAATCAAAAACACACAGCCACCGCAAAGTTTCTGTTTACGGCTCTGTTTACAAGAACCTCGTCTACGGTACAAGTTAAATATCCCAGAAAGCGAAAAATGGATAAAGAAGTGTGGTATGTACATACAAAGGAATATCACTCACCAATGAAATCTATGTCATCAGGCCCGTCGCGGCATAATGAGTGGATTCAGGTACGATGATTCTAAGTGAAATAAGTCACACAGAAAATGAAACATCATAAGATATCACTAATACACGGAATGTAAACTTGGCTACACATGAACTGAATTACAAAACAGAACAGGGTCTCAAATTTAGAAAACCAACTTATGCTTGCTTAAGGGGAAAGGTGAGTTGTGGTGCTGCATAAAACCAGAGATAGAAATTAGCACAGATAACTTTCCATAAGCCAAATATGTAATAGTCAAGACCTAGCCCTTGCTCAACGAAATGGACTAAACACCCCATATTCAACGTCTAGGATTACACATGACTAGTAAGAACCTTCAAACCCATGGATTTATATGTCTCCATAAGACACTCAAGTGTGTGTAGAGCGGCATGAATGCAGCAGAGAAAATCCGATAAAACCCATTATCAAAATGAATTACAAAAACAAACACAATGACAGTGAAATAGAGAGCAATTCTGAAATAATTCATTCAGGGCTTGTGATGCAACCTGGATTTACCACATCTACACCCAGAGCTGAGTGAGACATAAGGCTGGACACTTCGGGCTGATAGCATTGGTGAGGTTTGATGAGCAAATGCAGACCCTTTGAAGTCATACTGCATGGTACCCATTCCATGGTTCCCAACTCTCCAGGTTTAAGGGATTCTTCCTTCAGCTAAAACATGCATGGGAAACCCACAGTACAGTGCACTGTGTGACTGGGAAACGTTTTCAAATGCATCTCAGTTTTCGTCCCCTTTTACTCGGGTTCACCATTCCAGACCGTTTACTAACACTCTCCCCACTTGGAGAGTCAGTGCCTTTAACCTCCTGTTTGGCACAGTTTGCAATTTCTGCGCAAGATGAACAGGAATAGGGAGAACCAATGAGAGACTAGCTGTAGGTGTCTGGACGGGCAAATGGAACGCTCATTTCCGACCAGGAAGAGGAATTAACCAAAGGCACAGCATGCCGTGCCGGAACCAGATTAGGGCCTGAAGCAATCCTGCGGGTTTGCGGCCAGCTCACAAGAAAGCGAGTTGAAGAAAGGAGCTCAGGGGCACTGTAATTCACAAACCTGCAGAGTTATAAATGACAGCTATCGTCCAAAAATATATTGAAGGAAGGCTGCGAAGAGGACTGGAAAGCGGGGCAGAATTGCAGGAAAACGATTTCAGGGGGTAGACTGGAATTGCATTTAAAGCATAGGAAAAGAGGCAGAACGTCGACAATGATGCACTTGGCCAAAAAGGGCGTATGCGTTTTTTCCTGAATATATTCAGGAAAAAACGCATACGCCCTTTTTGGCCAACCAAGCCAGCATGTTAAAGAAATCTGCACTACAAAGAAGTCTCACTGCCCCCAGGTCAAAAGGGCCATCTGAAAAAAGTGTAAAATCCAGAAAGACAGCACAGGCCATGGAGAACAGGGAGCCTTGTTATGCTGATGGGCGGGATGTAAATTGCCAACAGCCACTCTGGAGAAGTGTATGGTGTTTCCTGAAACACCTAAGAAACAAAGCAACGGAGACTACGGCACTTCCACTTATGGTCTTATAGATCACGGAAATTAAAATCAAAAACAGACAGCCACCCCAAAGTTTCAGACGGCTCTGTTTACAGGAATCTCGTCTACGGTACAAGTTAAATATCCCAGAATGTGAAAAATGGATAAAGAAGTTGTGGTACACACATTCAATGGAATATCACTCAGCAATGAAATCTATGTCATCAGGCCCATCGCGGCATAATGAGTGGATTCAGGTACGATGATTCTAAGTGAAATAAGTCACACAGAAAATGAAACATCATAAGATATCACTAATACACGGAATGTAAACTTGGCTACACATGAACTGAATTACAAAACAGAACAGGGTCTCAAATTTAGAAAACCACCTTATGCTTGCTTAAGGGGAAAAGTGAGTTGGGGTGCTGCATAAAACCAGAGATAGAAATTAGCACAGATACCTTTCCATAAGACAAATATGTAATAGTCAAGACCTAGCCCTTGCTCAACGAAATGGACTAAACACCCCATATTCAACGCCTAGGAATACACCTGACTAGTAAGTATCTTCAAACCCATGGATTTATATGTCTCCATAAGAGACTCAAGTGTGTGTACAGCGGCATGAATGCAGCAGAGAAAATCCGATAAATCCCATTATCAAAATGAATTACAAAAACAAACACAATGACAGTGAAATAGAGAGCAATTCTTAAATAATTCATTCAGGGCTTGTGATGCAACCTGGATTTACCACATCTACAACCAGAGCTGAGTGAGACATAAGGCTGTACACTTCGGCCTGATAGCATTGGTGAGGTTCGTTGAGAAAATGCAGGCCCTTTGAAGTCATACTGCATGGTACCCATTCCATGGGTCCCAACTCTCCAGGTTTAAGGGATTCTTCCTTCAGCTAAAACATGCATGGGAAACCCACAGTATGGTGCACCGTGTGACCGGGAAACCTTTTCAAATGCATCTCAGTTTTCCTCCCCTTTTACTCGGGTTCACGATTGAAGACCCTTTACTAATACTCTCCCCACTTAGAGAGTCAGTGCCTTTAACCTCCTGTTTGGCACAGTTTGCAATTTCTGCGCAAGATGAACAAGAATAGGGAGAACCAATGAGAGACTAGCTCTAGGTGTCTGCACGTTCAAATATAACACTCATTTCCCACCAGGAAGAGGAATTTACCAAAGGATCAGCATGCTGTGCCGGAACCAGATTAGGGCATGAAGCAATCCTGCGGGTTTGCGGCCAGCTCACAAGAAAGCGAGTAGAAGAAAGGAGCTCAGGCGCACTGTCATTCACAAACCTGCAGAGTTATAAATGTCAGCTATTGTCCAAAAATGTATTGAAGTAAGGCTGCGTAGAGGACTTGAAAGCGGGGCAGAATTGCAGGAAAACGAGTTCAGGGGCAGACTGGAATTGCATTTAAAGCATAAGGAAAGAGACAGAAAGTCGACAATGATGCACTTGGTCTAAAAGGGCGTATGCGTTTTTTCCTGAATATATTCAAGAAAAAACACATACGCCCTTTGTGGCCAAACAAGCAAGCCTGTAAAGAAATCTGCATTACAATGAAGTCTCACTGCCCCCCTGTCAAAAGGGACATCTGAAAAAAGTGAAAAATCCAGAAAGGCAGGACAGGCCATGGAGAACAGGGAGCCTTGTTATGCTGATGGGCGGGATGTAAATTGCCAACAGCCACTCTGGAGAAGTGTATGGTGTTTCCTCAAACACCTAAAAAACTAAGCAACGGAGCCTACGGCATTACCACTTATTTTCCTATAGCTTAGGGAAATTAAAATCAAAAACACACAGCCACCCCAAAGTTTCTGTTTACAAGAACCTCGTCTACGGTACAAGTTAAATATCCCAGAAAGCGAAAAATGGATAAAGAAGTGTGGTACGTACGTACAAAGGAATATCACTCACCAATGAAATCTATGTCATCAGGCCCGTCGCGGCATAATGAGTGGATTCAAGTACGATGATTCTAAGTGAAATAAGTCACACAGAAAATGAAACATCATAAGATATCACTAATACACGGAATGTAAACTTGGCTACACATGAACTGAATTACAAAACAGAACAGGGTCTCAAATTTAGAAAACCAACTTATGCTTGCTTAAGGGGAAAGGTGAGTTGTGGTGCTGCATAAAACCAGAGATAGAAATTAGCACAGATACCTTTCCATAAGCCAAATATGTAATAGTCAAGACCTAGCCCTTGCTCAACGAAATGGACTAAACACCCCATATTCAACGTCTAGGATTACACATGACTAGTAAGAACCTTCAAACCCATGGATTTATATGTCTCCATAAGAGAATCAAGCTTGTGTACAGCGGCATAAACGCAGCAGTGAAAATCCGATAAATCCCATTATCAAAATAAATTACAAAAACAAAACACAATGACAGTGAAATAGAGAGCAATTCTTAAATAATTCATTCAGGGCTTGTGATGCAACGTGGATTTACCACATCTACACCCCGAGCTGAGTGAGACATAAGGCTGGACACTTCGGGCTGATAGCATTGGTGACGTTCGGTGAGCAAAGGCAACCCTTTGAAGTCATACTGCGTGGTACCCATTCCATGGGTCCCAGCTCTCCAGGTTGAAGGGATTCTTCCTTCAGGTAAAACATGCATGGGCAACCCAGAATATGGTCCACCGTGTGACCGGGAAAACTTTTTAAATGCGTCTCAGTTTTCGTCCCCTCGTACTCGGTTTTACCATTCCAGACGCTTTACTAACACTCTCCCCACTTGGAGAGTCAGTGCCTTTAACCTCCTGTTTGGCACAGTTTGGAATTTCTGCGCAAGATGAACAGGAATAGGGAGAACCAATGAGAGATTAGCTGTAGGTGTGTGCACGAACAAATTTAACGCTCATTTCCCACCAGGAAGAGGAATTAGCCAAAGGCTCAGCATGCCGTGTCGGAACCAGATTAGGGCCTGAAGCAATCCTGCGGTTTTGCGGCCAGCTCACAAGAAAGCGAGTTGAAGAAAGGAGCTCAGGGGCACTGTAATTCACAAACCTGCAGAGTTATAAATGACAGCTATCGTCCAAAAATATATTGAAGTAAGGCTGCAAAGAGGACTTGAACGTGGGGCAGAATTCCAGGAATACGATTTCAGGAGGTAGACGGGAAGTCCTCTGAAAGTATAGGAGAAGAGGCAGAACCTCGACAATGATGCACTTGGTCAAAAAGGGCATATGCGTTTCTTCCAAGGCCCTTATTAAAGAGGGTAGGAGGCTCCCAGCATGCTTCAGTGGCCAACAGAGGGCCTACGTCGCCAAGGCGACATGAGCCATCCAGGCAGGAGTGACCTCACATCAGAGGGCCCACCTCACAGAAGGGTAAGGAACCCAGTAAAGATCAGACTCTCACCAGAGTGCCCACATAAGCAAGGGGCTGGGAACCAGGCAGGAGTGTCCTCACACCCGTGGGGCCACATCATCGAAAGTTGAGGTACCCAGCACATGTGGCCTCAAACCAGAGGACCCACATCACCATGGGTCTCGGAGCGAGGCAGGCAGGATTAACCTCAAAACACATGGTCCATTGTATAAAAAAGGTGAGGAATCCAGCAGTTGGAACATCCCAGCAGGCGGCCCAGAGCACCGAGGCTATGGGATCCAGGCAGTGATGAACTCACAACAGAGGGCCCTCATCGTGATACTGTAAGCAACCCAGCCGTTGTAACCTCAGAGCACAAGGCCCACATCCCCATGGGGAAGGGAACCAAGCAGGAGTGTCATCGCACCAGTGGGCACACATCAGAAAAGGTGGGGAGCCCAGCAGTTAGGGCCGGACGCCAGAGGGCCCTCATCACTGAGGAGAGGAGGCTCCCAGCAAGCTCCAACTGCTACCAGAAGGCCGACGTCGCCAATGCAGGGTGTGCCAGCCAGGCAGGAGTGACCTCAGAGCAGAGGGCCAACCACACAAAAGTGTGAGGAACCCAAAGAGGATCAGACTCTCACCGGAGGGCCCACATCACCAAGGGAATGGAAACCAGGCAGGAGTGTTCTCACACCAGTGTGGTCACATCACCGAAATGTGACGGACCCAGCACACGTGGCCTCAAACTACAGGACACACATCACCAAGGGGCTGGGAGTGAGGCAGGCAGGAGGAGCCTCCAAACAGAGGGCCCATAGCGTAAAAAAGGTGAGGGATCCCGCAGTTGGAACCTCCCAGCAGGTGGCCAGGAGCAGCGAGGCTATGGGATGCAGGCCTGACTGAACTCAAAACAGAGGGCCCTCATTATGAAACTGTGAGCAACCCAGCCGTTGGGACCTTAGAGCAGAAGGCCCACATTCCCATGGGGTTGGGATCCTGGCAGGAGTGTACTCGCACCACAGGGCGCACATCAGAAAATTTTGGGAGCCCAGGAGTTAGGGTCTGACGCCAGAAGGCCCTCATTACCGAGGGGAGGAGACTCCCAGCAGGCACCAACTCCCAACTGAGGGCCCACGTCGCCACGTTGACGTGTGCCAGCCAGGCAGGAGTGACCTCACAGCAGAGGGCCTACCTCACAGAAGGGTGAGGAACCCAGCCAGGATAAGACTCTCACCAGAGGGCCCACATCACCAAGGGGATCGGAACAAGGCAGGAGTGTCCTCACACCAGTGTGGCCACATTATAGAAAGGTGAGGAACCCAGCACATGTGGCCTAAACCAGAGGACCCACATTTCCAAGGTGCTCCGAGTGAGGCAGGCAGGAGTAGCCTAACAACACAGGGCCCACAGAATAAAAAATGTGAGGAATCCAGCAGTTTGAACCTCCCAGCAGGTGGCCCAGAGCATGGAGTCTATGGGATCCAGGCCACAGTGAACTCACAGCAGAGGGCCCACATCATGAAACTGTGAGCAACCCAGCCAGTGGGACCTCAGAGCAGAAGGCCCACATCCCCATGGGGATGGGAACCTCGCAGGAGTGTCCTCGCACAACTTAGCACGTATCAGAAAATGTGGGAACCCAGCAGTTATGGCCTGACGCCAGAGGGCCCTCATCACGGAGGAGAGGAGGCTACCAGCAGGCTCCAAATACCACCAGAGGGCCGACGTCACCAAGGCAATGGGAGCAAGCCAGGCAGGAGTTACCTCACAGCAGAGGGCCCACCTCCCAGAAGTGTGAGGAATCCAGACAGGATCAGACTCTCACCAGAGGGCCCCCATCACCAAGGGGATGGGAACCAGGCAGGAGTGTCCTCACACCAGTGGGGCCACATCAATAAAGGTGAGGAAACCGGTACATGTGGCCTTAAACCAGAGGACCTACATCACAAATGGGCTGGGAGTGAGTCAGGAAGTAGGAGCATGAAAACACAGGACCCAAAGAATAAAAAAGGTAAGGAATCCAGCAGTAGGAACCTCCCAGCAGGCCGCTCAGAGCACAGAGGCTATGGGATCTAGGCCTGGGTGAACTAACACCAGAGAGCCAACATCATGAAACGGTGAACAACACAGGTGTTGGGACCTTAGAGCAGAAGGCCCACATGCCCATGGGGATGGGAACCTCGCAGGAGTGTCCTCGCACCACTTAGCACGTATCAGAAAATGTGGGTACCCAGCAGTTAGGGCCTGAGGCAAGAGGGCCCCCATCACCGAGGGGAGGTTCCCAGCAGGCTCCAACTGCCACAAGAGGGCCGATGTTGCCCAGGTGGGGTGTGCCAGCCAGGAAGGAGTGACCTCACAGCAGAGGGCCCCCCTCACAGAAGGGTGAGGAACCCAGCCAGGATCAGACTCTCACCAGAGGGCCCACATCATCAAGGGGATAGGAACCAGGCAGGAGTGTCCTCACACCAGTGGGGCCACATCATCGAAAGGCGAGGGACCCAGCATACGTGGCCTCAAACCAGAGGACACACATCACCAAGGGGCTGGGAGTGAGGCAGGCAGGAGGAGTCTCAAAACAGAGGGCCCATAGAAGAAAAAAGGTGAGGAATCCCGCAGTTGTAACCTCCCAGCAGGTGGCCAGGAGCAGCGAGGCTATGGGATCCAGGCCGGAGAGAACTCACAGCAGAGGGCCCTCATCATGAAACTGAGCAACCCACGGTTGGGATTTCAGAGCAGAAGGCCCACATTCCCATGGGGTTGGGAACCTGGCAGGAGTGTACTCGAACCACAGGGCGCATATCAGAAAATATTGGGAGCCCAGGAGTTAGGGTCTGACGCCAGAGGGCCCTCATTACCGAGGGGAGGAGACACCCAGCAGGCACCAAATCCCACCAGAGGGCCGACGTCGCCAAGGCGGGGTGTGCCAGCCAGGCAGGAGTGACCTCAGAGAAGAGGGCCCACCTCACAGAAGTGTGAGGAACCCAACCAGGATCAGACTCTCACCGGAGGGCCCACATCAGCAAGGGGATGGGAACCAGGCAGGAGTGTCCTCACACCAGTGGGGCCACATCAGCCAAAGGTGAGGAACCCAGCACATGTGGCCTCAAACCACAGGACACACATCACCAAGGGGCTAGGAGTGAGGCAGGTGTCTGGAGGGGCACATTTAACTCTAATTTCCCACCAGGAAGTGGAATGAACCAAAGTCTCAGAGTGCCGTGCCGGACCCTGATTACGGCCTGAAGCAAACCTGCGGTTCTGTGGCCAGTTTTCAAGGAAACGAGTTAAGAAAGGAAATCACGGGCACTGTAATTCACAAACCTGCAGTGTTATAAATGACAGTTATTGGCAAAATTATATGGAAGTAAGTCTGCAAAGAGGACTTGAAAACGAGGCAGAATTGCAGGAATCATATTTCAGGAGGTAGATTGGAATTGCATTTAAAGCATGTGAAAAGCGGCAGATCTTTGACAGTGATGCACTTGGACAAAAGTGCGTAAACATCTTTTCCTGAATATATTCAGGAAAAAACACATATGCCCTTTTTGGCCAACCAAGCACTCGAGAAATGGAAATCCGCACTACAATGAAGTCTCATTTCCCATTCGTCAAAAGGGCCATCTGAAAAAAGTGTAAAAACCAGAAACACAGGACAGGCCATGGAGAACAGGGAGCCTTGTTATGCTGATGGGCGGGATGTAAATTGCCAACAGACACTCTGGAGATGTTTATGGTGTATCCTGAAACATCTGAAAATCAAAGCTACAGACCCTAGGGCACTTCCACTTTTGGCCCTATAGCTTAGGAAAATTAAAATCAACAAGACACAGCCAACACAAAATTTAGGGCTGCTGTGTTTACAAGAACCTTGAGTCCAGTACAAATTAAATATCCCAGAAAGAAAAAAATGGATAAAGGAGTTGTGCTACTTACGTACAACGGAATATCACTCAGCAATGAAACCAATGTCATCAGGCCTGTAGCAGCAAATTGAGTGGATTTAAGTATGATGACTCTAAGAGAAATAGGTCACACAGAGAAAGATAATTATCATAAGATATCACTAATAGAGAGAGTGTAAACTTGGCTACACATAAACTGAATTCCAAAACCGAACAGAGTCTCACATTTAGATAAAAACTTATGCTTGCTTAAGGGGAAAGTTGAGTTGGGGTGCTGTATATAACCAGAGATTGAAATTAGCACACATACCGTTCCATAAGCCAAATATGTAATAGACAAGACCTACTCTTTGCTCAACGAAATAGACTCATCCATGGTGTATCACCTCACACCTGTTAGAATGGACATCATCAGAAAATCTAGAAACAACAAATGCTGGAAAGGGTGTGGAGATAAGGAACCCTCTTCCACTATTGTTGGGAATGTAAATTGATACAGTCACTGTGGAGAACATTATGGAGTTTCTTATAAAACTAAGAATAGAATTACCATATGATACAGCAATCCCACTACTGGGCATATACCCAGACAAAACCATAAATCAAAAAGAGACATTCACCGCAATGTTCATTGCATCACTATTTACAATATCCAGGTAATGGAAGCAACCTAAATGCCCACAGACAGACGAATGCATAAAGATGTGGTACATATATAAAATGGAATATTACTAAGCCATAAAAAGGAATGAAATTGGGTCATTTGTAGAGACGTTGATGGATCTAGAGACTGTCATACAGAGTGAAGTAAGTCAGAAAGAGAAAAACAAATCTTGTCTATTAATGCATATATGTGGAACCTAGAAAAATTGTACAGATTAACCGTTTTGCCAGGCAGAGATAGAGCAACAGATGTAGACAACAAACGTATGGACACCAAGGGGGGAAAGCTGTTGGGGGGTGGTGGTGGGAGGAGTTGAGAGATTGGGATTGGCATATATACATTTATATGTATAAAATAGATAACTAAAAAGAACCTGCTGTATAAAAAAATAAAATTCAAATTACAAAAAGTAAAACAGAAAAAATATTCTTCCCTTCACATACATGTATTTATATGAATAAATTATTTCCATGCTTATATCTGTAAATACAAAAAAGAGGAATAAAATCTACCTTGAACCAAAAACGAAAAAAAGAAAAAAAAACAGAACTCACCAGTTACACAGAGGAAAACCGTATCAGGGCACTTGCTCCAGTTGTAAACAATTCTGAAGTTGGTCAGTGGTGGGGAATCATCTCCCATTCAGCCAGCAGGCCCCACGCAACAAGCGTCCTCATTGCAAAGCTGGGGGACCGTGCCGAGGCATCTGTGAGTAAACGTGGGCTGAGCCCCAGGCCAGCTGCTGCTGAAATGTTCCCACCCTTCCCAGGTAAAACACCTGAATATGTACAAGGACTTGAAAGCCTAGAGGAAGGGCCATGGAGCCACATGAGTGACAGCATGCCAGCCGACTTGGTGCCTGCAGGCCAGCCAGGATGGTCCTGGCCCTGGGTGCTCTTCTGGAAGCTTTCCATTTCCCTGCCTGAGATACCCCTGCTGTCCCGGCCCCCACTGCTTTCTTCCTCACTCACCTCTGCCCAGGGAGAAATTCCAGCGGCAGGTATGGGTGACACATCCTCTTCTTTAGCAGGTGGCATCTTGGCAACTGCTGCAGAAAGTCCAGCAGAGCCCCACTCACACTGGGCCACCCACAAAGCCGTGGCCTCTCACTCCCTCCCACCAGTCCAGCCCCAAGACTGCTGACAGGGCAGAGAAAATGGCGTCAGGCACAGCTGCAGGGGCTCTTGCTGCCTGGAGCGGTGTTTATATTGATCTGAACACAGGCACACCTGGGGAGGTCTGGCCGGCACGGTCGGGCTTCCCAGGCCAGCCAATAATCACCCCTCAGGGGCTCACAGTTGCAGAAACTGGAACTTGCTGAATCGGCCAGGTCCAAGGAACAGGTGTGGGCTCCTGAGAGTCAGGATAGACAAGGGGCTGCAGCTCTGGCTTGTTTTCTAATTATATTATCTGGCCCATGAGTGGGAGACAACTTCAAGAAAACCCTCTCCTAATGAGAGGAACCCAGGAGTCAGGGAGAGGAGGGGTGGCTGGTGGGTGGAGACAGAGGCCTGGTGCCCCGGGTGCAGTGGAAGTCTCTGGAAGACCAGGTGGAGGGAGGCCACACAGAGTGATGCCCAGGGTCACAGACCTGTGGGAGCTGCTGTTTGTTAGTTCAAGTCCTGCTCTGAGGTGCTCTGTGTCAGATCTGAGTGACAGGTGAGCTGGGAGTGCTCTGCAATGAGGGCGATATGCACGGTTCCTGTGTTCCCAGCCCTGCCATGGTACCTGCAAGGGTAGCTCTGTATCCTGGAAGGGGCCTGACCACGAGAGCCCCATGGGCTGCAGGGGAACCTGCCCAGGGAACCCCATATCCTGGGAGGGGCCTGAACACGAGAGCCCCATGGGCTGGGGTGGGGGTGGGGTACCTGCCCAGGTGAGCTCCATATCCTGGGATTGGCCTGACCTCGAGAGCCCCATGGGCTGCTGGAGTCCTGGTAAAGGATGTCAGGACAGTCAGTGAAGCCACCGAGGATATACCTCCAGAAGTTCCTAAATCCTACACCCTGCTGGTCATTCTACCAACCACCAGGACATGGTATTCTGTATTAGTCTTCAATGATGCCTTCTTTTGTATTCTATTAGTCCCAGAGTCACAAGAAATTTTGGCTTGTGAGTGGCAGGACTCAACATACAACTAAAACAATACTTCCGGGCCGTGTTGCCCCAAGGGTTCAAAAATTCCCACACCATCTTTGGGGAAAGCTCAGCTAAAGAACTAAAAGTTCTACCTCTGGAAAAGGAAACACTCCTTCAATATGCAGACGACATTCTGATCGCCAGCCCTACTAAGGAGACCTCTGAACTACCAAGCCAATAAAGGATACAAGTTGTCCAAGAAAAAGCTCAAATATCACAGACTACGGTGACCTGCCTGGGCTTCATTCTCACAGAAGGTCGGAGAAGCCCATCCCAGGAAAGGGAAGAAACAATTTACAGCCTTACCCATTTCTGAACCTAGAAGACAGCTTAGGGGTTCCTGGGGAGGCCAGGGTTTGCTGCTTCTGGATCCCTAACTACAGTCTACTAGCTGGGCCTCTATATGAAACACTGAAAGGAAAAGATGATGATCCTTTTGAATAGAATGCAGAAGTGGCCTTTCAAGAATGGAAAGAGCAGTCAATTCAGACCCTTGCCCTGGAACTCCCTAATTTAGCTAAACCCTTTGACCTTTACATTCCTGGTGAACGGTGAATCGCCATTGGAGTATTAGTGCAAAACCTGGGACCACTTGAAATGGAACAATGCAAGAATGCGATCCAGGTAGGATAAACTACGGTCACCAAGGGGCTTGGCCCACCGCCACATCTGGCCAAGATACTGGCAGTATCTGAAAACCTGGAAATCAGCAGCCCAAAAGGCCACCTCCCTCCTAAGGGAAAAGGACCCCACGTGGTGATCCTAACACCCAACCATGCCCTGAAGTTGCAGGGTTGGCTCCATGGGCACACTGACCTTGAGCGAGGAGGCCCTCCAACTCCAACCTCTATAGAGATAACCGGGGCAAAGTGGCACCATGAAGAGTCGTGTGAAGGTGTCTGCACGGGCAAACTTAACGCTCATTTCCCACCAGGAAGAGGAATTAACCAAAGGCCCAGCATGCCGTGTCGGAACCAGATTAGGGCCTGAAGCAATCCTGCGGGTTTGCGGCCAGCTCACAAGAAAGCGAGTTGAAGAAAGGAGCTCAGGGACACTGTAATTCACAAACCTGCAGAGTTATAAATGACAGCTATCACCCAAAAATATATTGAAGGAAGGCTGCGAAGAGGACTTGAAAGCGGGGCAGAATTGCAAGAAAACGATTTCAGGGGGTAGACTGGAATTGCATTTAAAGCATAGGAAAAGAGGCAGAACGTCGACAATGATGCACTTGGCCAAAAAGGGCGTATGCGTTTTTTCCTGAATATATTCAGGAAAAAACGCATACGCCCTTTTTGGCCAACCAAGCAAGCATGTTAAAGAAATCTGCACTACAATGAAGTCTCACTGCCCCCCGTTCAAAAGGGCCATCTGAAAAAAGTGTAAAATCCAGAAAGGCAGCACAGGCCATGGAGAACAGGGAGCCTTGTTATGCTGATGGGCGGGATGTAAATTGCCAACAGCCACTCTGGAGATGTGTATGGTGTTTCCTCAAAAACCTAAAAAACAAAGCAACGGAGCCTACGGCATTACCACTTATTTTCCTATAGCTTAGGGAAATTAAAATCAAAAACACACAGCCACCGCAAAGTTTCTGTTTACCGCTCTGTTTACAAGAACCTCGTCTACGGTACAAGTTAAATATCCCAGAAAGCGAAAAATGGATAAAGAAGTGTGGTACGTACGTACAAAGGAATATCACTCACCAATGAAATCTATGTCATCAGGCCCGTCGCGGCATAATGAGTGGATTCAGGTACGATGATTCTAAGTGAAATAAGTCACACAGAAAATGAAACATCATAAGATATCACTAATACACGGAATGTAAACTTGGCTACACATGAACTGAATTACAAAACAGAACAGGGTCTCAAATTTAGAAAACCAACTTATGCTTGCTTAAGGGGAAAGGTGAGTTGTGGTGCTGCATAAAACCAGAGATAGAAATTAGCACAGATACCTTTCCATAAGCCAAATATGTAATAGTCAAGACCTAGCCCTTGCTCAACGAAATGGACTAAACACCCCATATTCAACACCTAGGATTACACATGACTAGTAAGAACCTTCAAACCCATGGATTTATATGTCTCCGTAAGAGACTCAAGTGTGTGTACAGCGGCATGAATGCAGCAGAGAAAATCCGATAAAACCCATTATCAAAATGAATTACAAAAACAAACACAATGACAGTGAAATAGAGAGCAATTCTTAAATAATTCATTCAGGGCTTGTGATGCAACCTGGATTTACCACATCTACACCCAGAGCTGAGTGAGACATAAGGCTGGACACTTCGGGCTGATAGCATTGGTGAGGTTCGATGAGCAAATGCAGACCCTTTGAAGTCATACTGCATGGTACCCATTCCATGGGTCCCAACTCTCCAGGTTTAAGGGATTCTTCCTTCAGCTAAAACATGCATGGGAAACCCACAGTACAGTGCACTGTGTGACCGGGAAACGTTTTCAAATGCATCTCAGTTTTCGTCCCCTTTTACTCGGGTTCACCATTCCAGACCGTTTACTAACACTCTCCCCACTTGGAGAGTCAGTGCCTTTAACCTCCTGTTTGGCACAGTTTGCAATTTCTGCGCAAGATGAACAGGAATAGGGAGAACCAATGAGAGACTAGCTGTAGGTGTCTGGACGGGCAAATGGAACGCTCATTTCCCACCAGGAAGAGGAATTAACCAAAGGCTCAGCATGCCGTGCCGGAACCAGATTAGGGCCTGAAGCATTCCTGCGGGTTTGCGGCCAGCTCACAAGAAAGCGAGTTGAAGAAAGGAGCTCAGGGGCACTGTAATTCACAAACCTGCAGAGTTATAAATGACAGCTATCGTCCAAAAATATATTGAAGGAAGGCTGCGAAGAGGACTGGAAAGCGGGGCAGAATTGCAGGAAAACGATTTCAGGGGGTAGACTGGAATTGCATTTAAAGCATAGGAAAAGAGGCAGAACGTCGACAATGATGCACTTGGCCAAAAAGGGCGTATGCGTTTTTTCCTGAATATATTCAGGAAAAAACGCATACGCCCTTTTTGGCCAACCAAGCCAGCATGTTAAAGAAATCTGCACTACAAAGAAGTCTCACTGCCCCCAGGTCAAAAGGGCCATCTGAAAAAAGTGTAAAATCCAGAAAGACAGCACAGGCCATGGAGAACAGGGAGCCTTGTTATGCTGATGGGCGGGATGTAAATTGCCAACAGCCACTCTGGGGAAGTGTATGGTGTTTCCTGAAACACCTAAGAAACAAAGCAACGGAGACTACGGCACTTCCACTTATGGTCTTATAGATCACGGAAATTAAAATCAAAAACAGACAGCCACCCCAAAGTTTCAGACGGCTCTGTTTACAGGAATCTCGTCTACGGTACAAGTTAAATATCCCAGAATGTGAAAAATGGATAAAGAAGTTGTGGTACACACATTCAATGGAATATCACTCAGCAATGAAATCTATGTCATCAGGCCCATCGTGGCATAATGAGTGGATTCAGGTACGATGATTCTAAGTGAAATAAGTCACACAGAAAATGAAACATCATAAGATATCACTAATACACGGAATGTAAACTTGGCTACACATGAACTGAATTACAAAACAGAACAGGGTCTCAAATTTAGAAAACCACCTTATGCTTGCTTAAGGGGAAAAGTGAGTTGGGGTGCTGCATAAAACCAGAGATAGAAATTAGCACAGATACCTTTCCATAAGCCAAATATGTAATAGTCAAGACCTAGCCCTTGCTCAACGAAATGGACTAAACACCCCATATTCAACGCCTAGGAATACACCTGACTAGTAAGTATCTTCAAACCCATGGATTTATATGTCTCCATAAGAGACTCAAGTGTGTGTACAGCGGCATGAATGCAGCAGAGAAAATCCGATAAATCCCATTATCAAAATGAATTACAAAAACAAACACAATGACAGTGAAATAGAGAGCAATTCTTAAATAATTCATTCAGGGCTTGTGATGCAACCTGGATTTACCACATCTACAACCAGAGCTGAGTGAGACATAAGGCTGTACACTTCAGCCTGATAGCATTGGTGAGGTTCGTTGCGAAAATGCAGGCCCTTTGAAGTCATACTGCATGGTACCCATTCCATGGGTCCCAACTCTCCAGGTTTAAGGGATTCTTCCTTCAGCTAAAACATGCATGGGAAACCCACAGTATGGTGCACCGTGTGACCGGGAAACCTTTTCAAATGCATCTCAGTATTCGTCCCCTTTTACTCGGGTTCACGATTGAAGACCCTTTACTAATACTCTCCCCACTTAGAGAGTCAGTGCCTTTAACCTCCTGTTTGGCACAGTTTGCAATTTCTGCGCAAGATGAACAAGAATAGGGAGAACCAATGAGAGACTAGCTCTAGGTGTCTGCACGTTCAAATATAACACTCATTTCCCACCAGGAAGAGGAATTTACCAAAGGATCAGCATGCTGTGCCGGAACCAGATTAGGGCATGAAGCAATCCTGCGGGTTTGTGGCCAGCTCACAAGAAAGCGAGTAGAAGAAAGGAGCTCAGGCGCACTGTCATTCACAAACCTGCAGAGTTATAAATGTCAGCTATTGTCCAAAAATGTATTGAAGTAAGGCTGCGTAGAGGAATTGAAAGCGGGGCAGAATTGCAGGAAAACGAGTTCAGGGGCAGACTGGAATTGCATTTAAAGCATAAGGAAAGAGACAGAAAGTCGACAATGATGCACTTGGTCTAAAAGGGCGTATGCGTTTTTTCCTGAATATATTCAAGAAAAAACACATACGCCCTTTGTGGCCAAACAAGCAAGCCTGTAAAGAAATCTGCATTACAATGTAGTCTCACTGCCCCCCTGTCAAAAGGGACATCTGAAAAAAGTGAAAAATCCAGAAAGGCAGGACAGGCCATGGAGAACAGGGAGCCTTGTTATGCTGATGGGCGGGATGTAAATTGCCAACAGCCACTCTGGAGAAGTGTATGGTGTTTCCTCAAACACCTAAAAAACTAAGCAACGGAGCCTACGGCACTTCAACTTATGGTTCTATAGCTTAGGGAAATTAAAATCAAAAAGACACAGCCACCCATAAATTTTGGACGGCTCTGCTTACAAGAACCTCATTTACGGTACAAGTGAAATATCCCAGAAAGCAAAAAATGGATAAAGAAGTTGTTGTACGTACGTACAATGGAATATCACTCAGCAATGAAATCTATGTCATGAGGCCCGTCGCGGCATAATGAGTGGATTCAGGTACGATCATTCTAAGTTAACTAAGTCACACAGAAAAAGAAACACCATAAGATATCTCAAATACACGGAATGCAAACATGGCTGCACATGAACTCAATTACAAAACAGAAAAGGGTCTCAAATTTAGAAAACCAACTTATGCTTGCTTAAGGGGAAAGATGAGTTGTGGTGCTGCATAAAACCAGAGATTGAAATTAGCACAGATACCTTTCCATAAGCAAATATGTAATAGTCAGGACCTACTCCTTGCTCCACGAAATGGACTCAACACCCCATATTCAATGCCTAGGAATATACCTGACTAGTAAGAATCTGAAAACCCATGGATTTATATGTCTCCATAAGAGAATCAAGCATGTGTACAGCGGCATAAACGCAGCAGTGAAAATCCGATAAATCCCATTATCAAAATAAATTACAAAAACAAAACACAATGACAGTGAAATAGAGAGCAATTCTTAAATAATTCATTCAGGGCTTGTGATGCAATGTGGATTTACCACATCTACACCCCGAGCTGAGTGAGACATAAGGCTGGACACTTCGGGCTGATAGCATTGGTGACGTTCGGTGAGCAAAGGCAACCCTTTGAAGTCATACTGCGTGGTACCCATTCCATGGGTCCCAACTCTCCAGGTTGAAGGGATTCTTCCTTCAGGTAAAACATGCATGGGCAACCCAGAATATGGTCCACCGTGTGACCGGGAAAACTTTTTAAATGCGTCTCAGTTTTCGTCCCCTCGTACTTGGTTTTACCATTCCAGACGCTTTACTAACACTCTCCCCACTTGGAGAGTCAGTGCCTTTAACCTCCTGTTTGGCACAGTTTAGAATTTCTGCGCAAGATGAACAGGAATAGGGAGAACCAATGAGAGATTAGCTGTAGGTGTGTGCACGAACAAATTTAACGCTCATTTCCCACCAGGAAGAGGAATTAGCCAAAGGCTCAGCATGCCGTGTCGGAACCAGATTAGGGCCTGAAGCAATCCTGCAGTTTTGCGGCCAGCTCACAAGAAAGCGAGTTGAAGAAAGGAGCTCAGGGGCACTGTAATTCACAAACCTGCAGAGTTATAAATGACAGCTATCGTCCAAAAATATATTGAAGTAAGGCTGCAAAGAGGACTTGAACGCGGGGCAGAATTCCAGGAATACGATTTCAGGAGGTAGACGGGAAGTCCTCTGAAAGTATAGGAGAAGAGGCAGAACTTCGACAATGATGCACTTGGTCAAAAAGGGCATATGCGTTTCTTCCAGGGCCCTTATTAAAGAGGGTAGGAGGCTCCCAGCATGCTTCAGTGGCCAACAGAGGGCCTACGTCGCCAAGGCGACATGAGCCATCCAGGCAGGAGTGACCTCACATCAGAGGGCCCACCTCACAGAAGGGTAAGGAACCCAGTCAAGATCAGACTCTCACCAGAGTGCCCACATAAGCAAGGGGCTGGGAATCAGGCACGAGTGTCGTCACACCCGTGGGGCCACATAATCGAAAGTTGAGGTACCCAGCACATGTGGCCTCAAACCAGAGGACCCACATCACCATGGGTCTCGGAGCGAGGCAGGCAGGATTAACCTCAAAACACATGGCCCATTGTATAAAAAAGGTGAGGAATCCAGCAGTTGGAACATCCCAGCAGGCGGCCCAGAGCACTGAGGCTATGGGATCCAGGCAGTGATGAACTCACAACAGAGGACCCTCATCGTGATACTGTAAGCAACCCAGCCTTTGTAACCTCAGAGCACAAGGCCCACATCCCCATGGGGAAGGGAACCAAGCAGGAGTGTCATCGCACCAGTGGGCACACATCAGAAAAGGTGGGGAGCCCAGCAGTTAGGGCCGGACGCCAGAGGGCCCTCATCACTGGGGAGAGGAGGCTCCCAGCAAGCTCCAACTGCTACCAGAAGGCCGACGTCGCCAATGCAGGGTGTGCCAGCCAGGCAGGAGTGACCTCAGAGCAGAGGGCCAACCACACAAAAGTGTGAGGAACCCAAAGAGGATCAGACTCTCACCGGAGGGCCCACATCACCAAGGGAATGGAAAGCAGGCAGGAGTGTTCTCACACCAGTGTGGTCACATCACCGAAATGTGACGGACCCAGCACACGTGGGCTCAAACTACAGGACACACATCACCAAGGGGCTGGGAGTGAGGCAGGCAGGAGGAGCCTCCAAACAGAGGGCCCATAGCATAAAAAAGGTGAGGGATCCCGCAGTTGGAACCTCCCAGCAGGTGGCCAGGAGCAGCGAGGCTATGGGGTGCAGGCCTGACTGAACTCAAAACAGAGGGCCCTCATTATGAAACTGTGAGCAACCCAGCCGTTGGGACCTTAGAGCAGAAGGCCCACATCCCCATGGGGGTGGGATCCTGGCAGGAGTGTACTCGCACCACAGGGCGCACATCAGAAACATTTGGGAGCCCAGGAGTTAGGGTCTGACGCCAGAGGGCCCTCATTACCGAGGGGAGGAGACTCCCAGCAGGCACCAACTCCCAACTGAGGGCCCACGTCGCCACGTTGACGTGTGCCAGCCAGGCAGGAGTGACCTCACAGCAGAGGGCCTACCTCACAGAAGGGTGAGGAACCCAGCCAGGATAAGACTCTCACCAGAGGGCCCACATCACCAAGGGGATCGGAACAAGGCAGGAGTGTCCTCACACCAGTGTGGCCACATTATAGAAAGGTGAGGAACCCAGCACATGTGGCCTAAACCAGAGGACCCACATTTCCAAGGTGCTCCGAGTGAGGCAGGCAGGAGTAGCCTAACAACACAGTGCCCACAGAATAAAAAATGTGAGGAATCCAGCAGTTTGAACCTCCCAGCAGGTGGTCCAGAGCATGGAGTCTATGGGATCCAGGCCACAGTGAACTCACAGCAGAGGGCCCACATCATGAAACTGTGAGCAACCCAGCCAGTGGGACCTCAGAGCAGAAGGCCCACATCCCCATGGGGATGGGAACCTCGCAGGAGTGTCCTCGCACAACTTAGCACGTATCAGAAAATGTGGGAACCCAGCAGTTATGGCCTGAAGCCAGAGGGCCCTCATCACGGAGGAGAGGAGGCTACCAGCAGGCTCCAAATTCCAACAGAGGGCCGACGTCACCAAGGCAATGGGAGCAAGCCAGGCAGGAGTTACCTCACAGCAGAGGGCCCACCTCACAGAAGTGTGAGGAGCCCAAACAGGATCAGACTCTAACCAGAGCGCCCACATCACCAAGGGGATGGAAACCAGGCAGGAGTGTCCTCACACCAGTGGCCCCACATCAGCGAAAGGTGAGGAACACAAAACATGTGGCCTCAAACAAGGGGACACACATCACGAAAGGGCTGGGAGTGAGGCATGCAGGAGGAGACTCACAACAGAGCGCCCATAGAATAAAAAAGGTGAGGAACCCCGCAGTTGGAAGCTCCAAGCAGGTGGCCCAGAGCACCGAGGCTATGGGATCCATGCCGGAGTGAACTCACAGCAGAGGGCCCACATTCTGACACTGTGAGAAACCCAGCCGTTGGGACCTCAGGGCAGAAAGCCCACATCCCCATGGGGATGGGACCCTGGCTGGAGTGTACTCGCACGACAGGGCGCACATCAGAAAATTTTGGGAGCCCATGAGTTAGGGCCTGACGCCAGAGGGCCCTCATTACCGAGGGGAGGAGACTCCCAGCAGGCACCAACTCCCAACTGAGGGCCCACATCGCCAAGGTGACGTGTGCCAGCCAGGCAGGAGTGACCTCACAGCAGAGGGCCCACCTCACAGAAGTGTGAGGAATCCAGACAGGATCAGACTCTCACCAGAGGGCCCCCATCACCAAGGGGATGGGAACCAGGCAGGAGTGTCCTCACACCAGTGGGGCCACATCAATAAAGGTGAGGAAACTGGTACATGTGGCCTTAAACAAGAGGACCTACATCACAAATGGGCTGGGAGTGAGTCAGGAAGTAGGAGCATGAAAACACAGGACACAAAGAATAAAAAAGGTAAGGAATCCAGCAGTAGGAACCTCCCAGCAGGCCGCTCAGAGCACAGAGGCTATGGGATCTAGGCCTGGGTGAACTAACACCAGAGAGCCAACATCATGAAACGGTGAACAACACAGGTGTTGGGACCTTAGAGCAGAAGGCCCACATGTCCATGGGGATGGGAACCTCGCAGGAGTGTCCTCGCACCACTTAGCACGTATCAGAAAATGTGGGTACCCAGCAGTTAGGGCCTGAGGCAAGAGGGCCCCCATCACCGAGGGGAGGTTCCCAGCAGGCTCCAACTGCCACAAGAGGGCCGATGTTGCCCAGGTGGGGTGTGCCAGCCAGGAAGGAGTGACCTCACAGCAGAGGGCCCCCCTCACAGAAGGGTGAGGAACCCAGCCAGGATCAGACTCTCACCAGAGGGCCCACATCATCAAGGGGATAGGAACCAGGCAGGAGTGTCCTCACACCAGTGGGGCCACATCATCGAAAGGCGAGGGACCCAGCATACGTGGCCTCAAACCAGAGGACACACATCACCAAGGGGCTGGGAGTGAGGCAGGCCGGAGGAGTCTTAAAACAGAGGGCACATAGAAGAAAAAAGGTGAGGAATCCCGCAGTTGTAACCTCCCAGCAGGTGGCCAGGAGCAGCGAGGCTATGGGATCCAGGCCGGAGAGAACTCACAGCAGAGGGCCCTCATCATGAAACTGAGCAACCCACGGTTGGGACCTCAGAGCAGAAGGCCCATATTCCCATGGGGTTGGGAACCTGGCAGGAGTGTACTCGAACCACAGGGCGCATATCAGAAAATATTGGGAGCCCAGGAGTTAGGGCCTGACGCCAGAGGGCCCTCATTACCGAGGGGAGGAGACACCCAGCAGGCACCAAATCCCACCAGAGGGCCGACGTCGCCAAGGCGGGGTGTGCCAGCCAGGCAGGAGTGACCTCAGAGAAGAGGGCCCACCTCACAGAAGTGTGAGGAACCCAACCAGGATCAGACTCTCACCGGAGGGCCCACATCACCAAGGGGATGGGAACCAGGCAGGAGTGTCCTCACACCAGTGGGGCCACATCAGCCAAAGGTGAGGAACCCAGCACATGTGGCCTCAAACCACAGGACACACATCACCAAGGGGCTAGGAGTGAGGCAGGTGTCTGGAGGGGCACATTTAACTCTAATTTCCCACCAGGAAGTGGAATGAACCAAAGTCTCAGAGTGCCGTGCCGGACCCTGATTACGGCCTGAAGCAAACCTGCGGTTCTGTGGCCAGTTTTCAAGGAAACGAGTTAAGAAAGGAAATCACGGGCACTGTAATTCACAAACCTGCAGTGTTATAAATGACAGCTATTGGCAAAATTATATGGAAGTAAGTCTGCAAAGAGGACTTGAAAACGAGGCAGAATTGCAGGAATCATATTTCAGGAGGTAGATTGGAATTGCATTTAAAGCATGTGAAAAGCGGCAGATCTTTGACAGTGATGCACTTGGACAAAAGTGCGTAAACATTTTTTCCTGAATATATTCAGGAAAAAACACATATGCCCTTTTTGGCCAACCAAGCACTCGAGAAATGGAAATCCGCACTACAATGAAGTCTCATTTCCCATTCGTCAAAAGGGCCATCTGAAAAAAGTGTAAAAACCAGAAACACAGGACAGGCCATGGAGAACAGGGAGCCTTGTTATGCTGATGGGCGGGATGTAAATTGCCAACAGACACTCTGGAGATGTTTATGGTGTATCCTGAAACATCTGAAAAACAAAGCTACAGACCCTAGGGCACTTCCACTTTTGGCCCTATAGCTTAGGAAAATTAAAATCAACAAGACACAGCCAACACAAAATTTAGGGCTGCTGTGTTTACAAGAACCTTGAGTCCAGTGCAAATTAAATATCCCAGAAAGAAAAAAATGGATAAAGGAGTTGTGCTACTTACGTACAACGGAATATCACTCAGCAATGAAATCAATGTCATCAGGCCTGTAGCAGCAAATTGAGTGGATTTAAGTATGATGATTCTAAGAGAAATAGGTCACACAGAGAAAGAGAATTATCATAAGATATCACTAATAGAGAGAGTGTAAACTTGGCTACACATAAACTGAATTCCAAAACCGAACAGAGTCTCACATTTAGATAAAAACTTATGCTTGCTTAAGGGGAAAGTTGAGTTGGGGTGCTGTATAAAACCAGAGATTGAAATTAGCACACATACCGTTCCATAAGCCAAATATGTAATAGACAAGACCTACTCTTTGCTCAACGAAATAGACTCATCCATGGTGTATCACCTCACACCTGTTAGAATGGGCATCATCAGAAAATCTACAAACAACAAATGCTGGAAAGGGTGTGGAGATAAGGAACCCTCTTCCACTATTGTTGGGAATGTAAATTGATACAGTCACTGTGGAGAACATTATGGAGTTTCTTATAAAACTAAGAATAGAATTACCATATGATACAGCAATCCCACTACTGGGCATATACCCAGACAAAACCATAAATCAAAAAGAGACATTCACCGCAATGTTCATTGCATCACTATTTACAATATCCAGGTAATGGAAGCAACCTAAATGCCCACAGACAGACGAATGCATAAAGATGTGGTACATATATAAAATGGAATATTACTAAGCCATAAAAAGGAATGAAATTGGGTCATTTGTAGAGACGTTGATGGATCTAGAGACTGTCATACAGAGTGAAGTAAGTCAGAAAGAGAAAAACAAATCTTGTCTATTAATGCATATATGTGGAACCTAGAAAAATTGTACAGATGAACCGTTTTGCCAGGCAGAAATAGAGCAACAGATGTAGACAACAAACGTATGGACACCAAGGGGGGAAAGCTGTTGGGGGGTGGTGGTGGGGGGAGTTGAGAGATTGGGATTGGCATGTATACGTTTATATGTATAAAATAGATAACCAAAAAGAACCTGCTGTATAAAAAAATAAAATAAAATTCAAATTACAAAAAGTAAAACAGAAAAAATATTCTTCCCTTCACATACATGTATTTATATGAATAAATTATTTCCATGCTTATATCTGTAAATACAAAAAAGAGGAATAAAATCTACCTTGAACCAAAAACGAAAAAAAGAAAAAAAAACAGAACCCACCAGTTACACAGAGGAAAACCGTATCAGGGCACTTGCTCCAGTTGTAAACAATTCTGAAGTTGGTCAGTGGTGGGGAATCATCTCCCATTCAGCCAGCAGGCCCCACGCAACAAGCGTCCTCATTGCAAAGCTGGGGGACCGTGCCGAGGCATCTGTGAGTAAACGTGGGCTGAGCCCCAGGCCAGCTGCTGCTGAAATGTTCCCACCCTTCCCAGGTAAAACACCTGAATATGTACAAGGACTTGAAAGCCTAGAGGAAGGGCCATGGAGCCACATGAGTGACAGCATGCCAGCCGACTTGGTGCCTGCAGGCCAGCCAGGATGGTCCTGGCCCTGGGTGCTCTTCTGGAAGCTTTCCATTTCCCTGCCTGAGATACCCCTGCTGTCCCGGCCCCCACTGCTTTCTTCCTCACTCACCTCTGCCCAGGGAGAAATTCCAGCGGCAGGTATGGGTGACACATCCTCTTCTTTAGCAGGTGACATCTTGGCAACTGCTGCAGAAAGTCCAGCAGAGCCCCACTCACACTGGGCCACCCACAAAGCCGTGGTCTCTCACTCCCTCCCACCAGTCCAGCCCCAAGACTGCTGACAGGGCAGAGAAAATGGCGTCAGGCACAGCTGCAGGGGCTCTTGCTGCCTGGAGCGGTGTTTATATTGATCTGAACCCAGGCACACCTGGGGAGGTCTGGCCGGCACGGTCGGGCTTCCCAGGCCAGCCAATAATCACCCCTCAGGGGCTCACAGTTGCAGAAACTGGAACTTGCTGAATCGGCCAGGTCCAAGGAACAGGTGTGGGCTCCTGAGAGTCAGGATAGACAAGGGGCTGCAGCTCTGGCTTGTTTTCTAATTATATTATCTGGCCCATGAGTGGGAGACAACTTCAAGAAAACCCTCTCCTAATGAGAGGAACCCAGGAGTCAGGGAGAGGAGGGGTGGCTGGTGGGTGGAGACAGAGGCCTGGTGCCCCGGGTGCAGTGGAAGTCTCTGGAAGACCAGGTGGAGGGAGGCCACACAGAGTGATGCCCAGGGTCACAGACCTGTCGGAGCTGCTGTTTGTTAGTTCAAGTCCTGCTCTGAGGTGCTCTGTGTCAGATCTGAGTGACAGGTGAGCTGGGAGTGCTCTGCAATGAGGGCGATATGCAGGGTTCCTGTGTTCCCAGCCCTGCCATGGTACCTGCAAGGGTAGCTCTGTATCCTGGGAGGGGCCTGACCACGAGAGCCCCATGGGCTGAGGGGAACCTGCCCAGGGAACCCCATATCCTGGGAGGGGCCTGACCTCGAGAGCCCCATGGGCTGCTGGAGTCCTGGTAAATGATGTCAGGACAGTCAGTGAAGCCACCGAGGATATACCTCCAGTAGTTCCTAAATCCTACACCCTGCTGGTCATTCTACCAACCACCAGGACATGGTATTCTGTATTAGTCTTCAATGATGCCTTCTTTTGTATTCTATTAGTCCCAGAGTCACAAGAAATTTTGGCTTGTGAGTGGCAGGACTCAACATACAACTAAAACAATACTTCCGGGCCGTGTTGCCCCAAGGGTTCAAAAATTCCCACACCATCTTTGGGGAAAGCTCAGCTAAAGAACTAAAAGTTCTACCTCTGGAAAAGGAAACACTCCTTCAATATGCAGACGACATTCTGATCGCCAGCCCTACTAAGGAGACCTCTGAACTACCAAGCCAATAAAGGATACAAGTTGTCCAAGACAAAGCTCAAATATCACAGACTACGGTGACCTGCCTGGGCTTCATTCTCACAGAAGGTCGGAGAAGCCCATCCCAGGAAAGGGAAGAAACAATTTACAGCCTTACCCATTTCTGAAACTAGAAGACAGCTTAGGGGTTCCTGGGAGGCCAGGGTTTGCTGCTTCTGGATCCCTAACTACAGTCTACTAGCTGGGCCTCTATATGAAACACTGAAAGGAAAAGATGATGATCCTTTTGAATAGAATGCAGAAGTGGCCTTTCAAGAATGGAAAGAGCAGTCAATTCAGACCCTTGCCCTGGAACTCCCTAATTTAGCTAAACCCTTTGACCTTTACATTCCTGGTGAACGGTGAATCGCCATTGGAGTATTAGTGCAAAACCTGGGACCACTTGAAATGGAACAATGCAAGAATGCGATCCAGGTAGGATAAACTACGGTCACCAAGGGGCTTGGCCCACCGCCACATCTGGCCAAGATACTGGCAGTATCTGAAAACCTGGAAATCAGCAGCCCAAAAGGCCACCTCCCTCCGAAGGGAAAAGGACCCCACGTGGTGATCCTAACACCCAACCATGCCCTGAAGTTGCAGGGTTGGCTCCATGGGCACACTGACCTTGAGCGAGGAGGCCCTCCAACTCCAACCTCCATAGAGATAACCGGGGCAAAGTGGCACCATGAAGACTCGTGTGAAGGTGTCTGCACGGGCAAATTTAACGCTCATTTCCCACCAGGAAGAGGAATTAACCAAAGGCTCAGCATGCCGTGCCGGAACCAGATTAGGGCCTGAAGCAATCCTGCGGGTTTGCGGCCAGCTCACAAGAAAGCGAGTTGAAGAAAGGAGCTCAGGGACACTGTAATTCACAAACCTGCAGAGTTATAAATGACAGCTATCACCCAAAAATATATTGAAGGAAGGCTGCGAAGAGGACTTGAAAGCGGGGCAGAATTGCAAGAAAACGATTTCAGGGGGTAGACTGGAATTGCATTTAAAGCATAGGAAAAGAGGCAGAACGTCGACAATGATGCACTTGGCCAAAAAGGGCGTATGCGTTTTTTCCTGAATATATTCAGGAAAAAACGCATACGCCCTTTTTGGCCAACCAAGCAAGCATGTTAAAGAAATCTGCACTACAATGAAGTCTCACTGCCCCCCGTTCAAAAGGGCCATCTGAAAAAAGTGTAAAATCCAGAAAGGCAGCACAGGCCATGGAGAACAGGGAGCCTTGTTATGCTGATGGGCGGGATGTAAATTGCCAACAGCCACTCTGGAGATGTGTATGGTGTTTCCTCAAAAACCTAAAAAACAAAGCAACGGAGCCTACGGCATTACCACTTATTTTCCTATAGCTTAGGGAAATTAAAATCAAAAACACACAGCCACCGCAAAGTTTCTGTTTACGGCTCTGTTTACAAGAACCTCGTCTACGGTACAAGTTAAATATCCCAGAAAGCGAAAAATGGATAAAGAAGTGTGGTACGTACGTACAAAGGAATATCACTCACCAATGAAATCTATGTCATCAGGCCCATCGCGGCATAATGAGTGGATTCACGTACGATGATTCTAAGTGAAATAAGTCACACAGAAAATGAAACATCATAAGATATCACTAATACACGGAATGTAACTTGGCTACACATGAACTGAATTACAAAACAGAACAGGGTCTCAAATTTAGAAAACCAACTTATGCTTGCTTAAGGGGAAAGGTGAGTTGTGGTGCTGCATAAAACCAGAGATAGAAATTAGCACAGATACCTTTCCATAAGCCAAATATGTAATAGTCAAGACCTAGCCCTTGCTCAACGAAATGGACTAAACACCCCATATTCAACGCCTAGGATTACACATGACTAGTAAGAACCTTCAAACCCATGGATTTATATGTCTCCGTAAGAGACTCAAGTGTGTGTACAGCGGCATGAATGCAGCAGAGAAAATCCGATAAAACCCATTATCAAAATGAATTACAAAAACAAACACAATGACAGTGAAATAGAGAGCAATTCTTAAATAATTCATTCAGGGCTTGTGATGCAACCTGGATTTACCACATCTACACCCAGAGCTGAGTGAGACATAAGGCTGGACACTTCGGGCTGATAGCATTGGTGAGGTTTGATGAGCAAATGCAGACCCTTTGAAGTCATACTGCATGGTACCCATTCCATGGGTCCCAACTCTCCAGGTTTAAGGGATTCTTCCTTCAGCTAAAACATGCATGGGAAACCCACAGTACAGTGCACTGTGTGACCGGGAAACGTTTTCAAATGCATCTCAGTTTTCGTTCCCTTTTACTCGGGTTCACCATTCCAGACCGTTTACTAACACTCTCCCCACTTGGAGAGTCAGTGCCTTTAACCTCCTGTTTGGCACAGTTTGCAATTTCTGCGCAAGATGAACAGGAATAGGGAGAACCAATGAGAGACTAGCTGTAGGTGTCTGGACGGGCAAATGGAACGCTCATTTCCCACCAGGAAGAGGAATTAACCAAAGGCTCAGCATGCCGTGCCGGAACCAGATTAGGGCCTGAAGCATTCCTGCGGGTTTGCGGCCAGCTCACAAGAAAGCGAGTTGAAGAAAGGAGCTCAGGGGCACTGTAATTCACAAACCTGCAGAGTTATAAATGACAGCTATCGTCCAAAAATATATTGAAGGAAGGCTGCGAAGAGGACTGGAAAGCGGGGCAGAATTGCAGGAAAACCATTTCAGGGGGTAGACTGGAATTGCATTTAAAGCATAGGAAAAGAGGCAGAACGTCGACAATGATGCACTTGGCCAAAAAGGGCGTATGCGTTTTTTCCTGAATATATTCAGGAAAAAATGCATACGCCCTTTTTGGCCAACCAAGCCAGCATGTCAAAGAAATCTGCACTACAAAGAAGTCTCACTGCCCCCCGTTCAAAAGGGCCATCTGAAAAAAGTGTAAAATCCAGAAAGGCAGCACAGGCCATGGAGAACAGGGAGCCTTGTTATGCTGATGGGCGGGATGTAAATTGCCAACAGCCACTCTGGGGAAGTGTATGGTGTTTCCTGAAACACCTAAGAAACAAAGCAACGGAGACTACGGCACTTCCACTTATGGTCTTATAGATCACGGAAATTAAAATCAAAAACAGACAGCCACCCCAAAGTTTCAGACGGCTCTGTTTACAGGAATCTCGTCTACGGTACAAGTTAAATATCCCAGAATGTGAAAAATGGATAAAGAAGTTGTGGTACACACATTCAATGGAATATCACTCAGCAATGAAATCTATGTCATCAGGCCCATCGTGGCATAATGAGTGGATTCAGGTACGATGATTCTAAGTGAAATAAGTCACACAGAAAATGAAACATCATAAGATATCACTAATACAAGGAATGTAAACTTGGCTACACATGAACTGAATTACAAAATAGAACAGGGTCTCAAATTTAGAAAACCACCTTATGCTTGCTTAAGGGGAAAAGTGAGTTGGGGTGCTGCATAAAACCAGAGATAGAAATTAGCACAGATACCTTTCCATAAGCCAAATATGTAATAGTCAAGACCTAGCCCTTGCTCAACGAAATGGACTAAACACCCCATATTCAACGCCTAGGAATACACCTGACTAGTAAGTATCTTCAAACCCATGGATTTATATGTCTCCATAAGAGACTCAAGTGTGTGTACAGCGGCATGAATGCAGCAGAGAAAATCCGATAAATCCCATTATCAAAATGAATTACAAAAACAAACACAATGACAGTGAAATAGAGAGCAATTCTTAAATAATTCATTCAGGGCTTGTGATGCAACCTGGATTTACCACATCTACAACCAGAGCTGAGTGAGACATAAGGCTGTACACTTCAGCCTGATAGCATTGGTGAGGTTCGTTGAGAAAATGCAGGCCCTTTGAAGTCATACTGCATGGTACCCATTCCATGGGTCCCAACTCTCCAGGTTTAAGGGATTCTTCCTTCAGCTAAAACATGCATGGGAAACCCACAGTATGGTGCACCGTGTGACCGGGAAACCTTTTCAAATGCATCTCAGTTTTCGTCCCCTTTTACTCGGGTTCACGATTGAAGACCCTTTACTAATACTCTCCCCACTTAGAGAGTCAGTGCCTTTAACCTCCTGTTTGGCACAGTTTGCAATTTCTGCGCAAGATGAACAAGAATAGGGAGAACCAATGAGAGACTAGCTCTAGGTGTCTGCACGTTCAAATATAACACTCATTTCCCACCAGGAAGAGGAATTTACCAAAGGATCAGCATGCTGTGCCGGAACCAGATTAGGGCATGAAGCAATCCTGCGGGTTTGCGGCCAGCTCACAAGAAAGCGAGTAGAAGAAAGGAGCTCAGGCGCACTGTCATTCACAAACCTGCAGAGTTATAAATGTCAGCTATTGTCCAAAAATGTATTGAAGTAAGGCTGCGTAGAGGACTTGAAAGCGGGGCAGAATTGCAGGAAAACGAGTTCAGGGGCAGACTGGAATTGCATTTAAAGCATAAGGAAAGAGACAGAAAGTCGACAATGATGCACTTGGTCAAAAAGGGCGTATGCGTTTTTTCCTGAATATATTCAAGAAAAAACACATACGCCCTTTTTGGCCAAACAAGCAAGCCTGTAAAGAAATCTGCATTACAATGAAGTCTCACTGCCCCCCTGTCAAAAGGGACATCTGAAAAAAGTGAAAAATCCAGAAAGGCAGGACAGGCCATGGAGAACAGGGATCCTTGTTATGCTGATGGGCGGGATGTAACTTGCCAACAGCCACTCTGGAGAAGTGTGTGGTGTTTCCTCAAACACCTAAAAAACTAAGCAACGGAGCCTACGGCACTTCAACTTATGGTTCTATAGCTTAGGGAAATTAAAATCAAAAAGACACAGCCACCCATAAATTTTGGACGGCTCTGCTTACAAGAACCTCATTTACGGTACAAGTGAAATATCCCAGAAAGCAAAAAATGGATAAAGAAGTTGTTGTACGTACGTACAATGGAATATCACTCAGCAATGAAATCTATGTCATGAGGCCCGTCGCGGCATAATGAGTGGATTCAGGTACGATCATTCTAAGTTAACTAAGTCACACAGAAAAAGAAACACCATAAGATATCTCAAATACACGGAATGCAAACATGGCTGCACATGAACTCAATTACAAAACAGAAAAGGGTCTCAAATTTAGAAAACCAACTTATGCTTGCTTAAGGGGAAAGGTGAGTTGTGGTGCTGCATAAAACCAGAGATTGAAATTAGTACAGATACCTTTCCATAAGCAAATATGTAATAGTCAGGACCTACTCCTTGCTCCACGAAATGGACTCAACACCCCATATTCAATGCCTAGGAATATACCTGACTAGTAAGAATCTGAAAACCCATGGATTTATATGTCTCCATAAGAGAATCAAGCATGTGTACAGCGGCATAAACGCAGCAGTGAAAATCCGATAAATCCCATTATCAAAATAAATTACAAAAACAAAACACAATGACAGTGAAATAGAGAGCAATTCTTAAATAATTCATTCAGGGCATGTGATGCAACCTGGATTTACCACATCTACACCCAGAGCTGAGTGAGACATAAGGCTGGACACTTTGGGCTGATAGCATTGGTGACGTTCGGTGAGCAAAGGCAACCCTTTGAAGTCATACTGCGTGGTACCCATTCCATGGGTCCCAACTCTCCAGGTTGAAGGGATTCTTCCTTCAGGTAAAACATGCATGGGCAACCCAGAATATGGTCCACCGTGTGACCGGGAAAACTTTTTAAATGCGTCTCAGTTTTCGTCCCCTCGTACTCGGTTTTACCATTCCAGACGCTTTACTAACACTCTCCCCACTTGGAGAGTCAGTGCCTTTAACCTCCTGTTTGGCACAGTTTGGAATTTCTGCGCAAGATGAACAGGAATAGGGAGAACCAATGAGAGATTAGCTGTAGGTGTGTGCACGAACAAATTTAACGCTCATTTCCCACCAGGAAGAGGAATTAGCCAAAGGCTCAGCATGCCGTGTCGGAACCAGATTAGGGCCTGAAGCAATCCTGCGGTTTTGCGGCCAGCTCACAAGAAAGCGAGTTGAAGAAAGGAGCTCAGGGGCACTGTAATTCACAAACCTGCAGAGTTATAAATGACAGCTATCGTCCAAAAATATATTGAAGTAAGGCTGCAAAGAGGACTTGAACGCGGGGCAGAATTCCAGGAATACGATTTCAGGAGGTAGACGGGAAGTCCTCTGAAAGTATAGGAGAAGAGGCAGAACCTCGACAATGATGCACTTTGTCAAAAAGGGCATATGCGTTTCTTCCAGGGCCCTTATTAAAGAGGGTAGGAGGCTCCCAGCATGCTTCAGTGGCCAACAGAGGGCCTACGTCGCCAAGGCGACATGAGCCATCCAGGCAGGAGTGACCTCACATCAGAGGGCCCACCTCACAGAAGGGTAAGGAACCCAGTCAAGATCAGACTCTCACCAGAGTGCCCACATAAGCAAGGGGCTGGGAACCAGGCAGGAGTGTCCTCACACCCGTGGGGCCACATCATCGAAAGTTGAGGTACCCAGCACATGTGGCCTCAAACCAGAGGACCCACATCACCATGGGTCTCGGAGCGAGGCAGGCAGGATTAACCTCAAAACACATGGCCCATTGTATAAAAAAGGTGAGGAATCCAGCAGTTGGAACATCCCAGCAGGCGGCCCAGAGCACTGAGGCTATGGGATCCAGGCAGTGATGAACTCACAACAGAGGGCCCTCATCGTGATACTGTAAGCAACCCAGCCGTTGTAACCTCAGAGCACAAGGCCCACATCCCCATGGGGAAGGGAAACAAGCAGGAGTGTCATCGCACCAGTGGGCACACATCAGAAAGTGTGGGGAGCCCAGCAGTTAGGGCCGGACGCCAGAGGGCCCTCATCACTGAGGAGAGGAGACTCCCAGCAAGCTCCAACTGCTACCAGAAGGCCGACGTCGCCAATGCAGGGTGTGCCAGCCAGGCAGGAGTGACCTCAGAGCAGAGGGCCAACCACACAAAAGTGTGAGGAACCCAAAGAGGATCAGACTCTCACCGGAGGGCCCACATCACCAAGGGAATGGAAAGCAGGCAGGAGTGTTCTCACACCAGTGTGGTCACATCACCGAAATGTGACGGACCCAGCACACGTGGCCTCAAACTACAGGACACACATCACCAAGGGGCTGGGAGTGAGGCAGGCAGGAGGAGCCTCCAAACAGAGGGCCCATAGCGTAAAAAAGGTGAGGGATCCCGCAGTTGGAACCTCCCAGCAGGTGGCCAGGAGCAGCGAGGCTATGGGATCCAGGCCTTACTGAACTCAAAACAGAGGGCCCTCATTATGAAACTGTGAGCAACCCAGCCGTTGAGACCTTAGAGCAGAAGGCCCACATCCCCATGGGGTTGGGATCCTGGCAGGAGTGTACTCGCACCACAGGGCGCACATCAGAAAATTTTGGGAGCCCAGGAGTTAGGGTCTGACGCCAGAGGGCCCTCATTACCGAGGGGAGGAGACTCCCAGCAGGCACCAACTCCCAACTGAGGGCCCACGTCGCCACGTTGACGTGTGCCAGCCAGGCAGGAGTGACCTCACAGCAGAGGGCCTACCTCACAGAAGGGTGAGGAACCCAGCCAGGATAAGACTCTCACCAGAGGGCCCACATCACCAAGGGGATCGGAACAAGGCAGGAGTGTCCTCACACCAGTGTGGCCACATTATAGAAAGGTGAGGAACCCAGCACATGTGGCCTAAACCAGAGGACCCACATTTCCAAGGTGCTCCGAGTTAGGCAGGCAGGAGTAGCCTAACAACACAGGGCCCACAGAATAAAAAATGTGAGGTATCCAGCAGTTTGAACCTCCCAGCAGGTGGCCCAGAGCATGGAGTCTATGGGATCCAGGCCACAGTGAACTCACAGCAGAGGGCCCACATCATGAAACTGTGAGCAACCCAGCCAGTGGGACCTCAGAGCAGAAGGCCCACATCCCCATGGGGATGGGAACCTCGCAGGAGTGTCCTCGCACAACTTAGCACGTATCAGAAAATGTGGGAACCCAGCAGTTATGGCCTGGCGCCAGAGGGCCCTCATCACGGAGGAGAGGAGGCTACCAGCAGGCTCCAAATGCCACCAGAGGGCCGACGTCACCAAGGCAATGGGAGCAAGCCAGGCAGGAGTTACCTCACAGCAGAGGGCCCACCTCACAGAAGTGTGAGGAATCCAGACAGGATCAGACTCTCACCAGAGGGCCCACATCACCAAGGGGATGGGAACCAGGCAGGAGTGTCCTCACACCAGTGGGGCCACATCAATAAAGGTGAGGAAACCGGTACATGTGGCCTTAAACCAGAGGACCTACATCACAAATGGGCTGGGAGTGAGTCAGGAAGTAGGAGCATGAAAACACAGGACCCAAAGAATAAAAAAGGTAAGGAATCCAGCAGTAGGAACCTCCCAGCAGGCCGCTCAGAGCACAGAGGCTATGGGATCTAGGCCTGGGTGAACTAACACCAGAGAGCCAACATCATGAAACGGTGAACAACACAGGTGTTGGGACCTTAGAGCAGAAGGCCCACATGTCCATGGGGATGGGAACCTCGCAGGAGTGTCCTCGCACCACTTAGCACGTATCAGAAAATGTGGGTACCCAGCAGTTAGGGCCTGAGGCAAGAGGGCCCCCATCACCGAGGGGAGGTTTCCAGCAGGCTCCAACTGCCACAAGAGGGCCGATGTTGCCCAGGTGGGGTGTGCCAGCCAGGCAGGAGTGACCTCACAGCAGAGGGCCCCCCTCACAGAAGGGTGAGGAACCCAGCCAGGATCAGACTCTCACCAGAGGGCCCACATCATCAAGGGGATAGGAACCAGGCAGGAGTGTCCTCACACCAGTGGGGCCACATCATCGAAAGGCGAGGGACCCAGCATACGTGGCCTCAAACCAGAGGACACACATCACCAATGGGCTGGGAGTGAGGCAGGCAGGAGGAGTCTCAAAACAGAGGGTCCATAGAAGAAAAAAGGTGAGGAATCCCGCAGTTGGAACCTCCCAGCAGGTGGCCAGGAGCAGCGAGGCTATGGGATCCAGGCCGGAGAGAACTCACAGCAGAGGGCCCTCATCATGAAACTGAGCAACCCATGGTTGGGACCTCAGAGCAGAAGGCCCACATTCCCATGGGGTTGGGAACCTGGCAGGAGTGTACTCGAACCACAGGGCGCATATCAGAAAATATTGGGAGCCCAGGAGTTAGGGCCTGACGCCAGAGGGCCCTCATTACCGAGGGGAGGAGACACCCAGCAGGCACCAAATCCCACCAGAGGGCCGACGTCGCCAAGGCGGGGTGTGCCAGCCAGGCAGGAGTGACCTCAGAGAAGAGGGCCCACCTCACAGAAGTGTGAGGAACCCAACCAGGATCAGACTCTCACCGGAGGGCCCACATCACCAAGGGGATGGGAACCAGGCAGGAGTGTCCTCACACCAGTGGGGCCACATCAGCCAAAGGTGAGGAACCCAGCACATGTGGCCTCAAACCACAGGACACACATCACCAAGGGGCTAGGAGTGAGGCAGGTGTCTGGAGGGGCACATTTAACTCTAATTTCCCACCAGGAAGTGGAATGAACCAAAGTCTCAGAGTGCCGTGCCGGACCCTGATTACGGCCTGAAGCAAACCTGCGGTTCTGTGGCCAGTTTTCAAGGAAACGAGTTAAGAAAGGAAATCACGGGCACTGTAATTCACAAACCTGCAGTGTTATAAATGACAGCTATTGGCAAAATTATATGGAAGTAAGTCTGCAAAGAGGACTTGAAAACGAGGCAGAATTGCAGGAATCATATTTCAGGAGGTAGATTGGAATTGCATTTAAAGCATGTGAAAAGCGGCAGATCTTTGACAGTGATGCACTTGGACAAAAGTGCGTAAACATTTTTTCCTGAATATATTCAGGAAAAAACACATATGCCCTTTTTGGCCAACCAAGCACTCGAGAAATGGAAATCCGCACTACAATGAAGTCTCATTTCCCATTCGTCAAAAGGGCCATCTGAAAAAAGTGTAAAAACCAGAAACACAGGACAGGCCATGGAGAACAGGGAGCCTTGTTATGCTGATGGGCGGGATGTAAATTGCCAACAGACACTCTGGAGATGTTTATGGTGTATCCTGAAACATCTGAAAAACAAAGCTACAGACCCTAGGGCACTTCCACTTTTGGCCCTATAGCTTAGGAAAATTAAAATCAACAAGACACAGCCAACACAAAATTTAGGGCTGCTGTGTTTACAAGAACCTTGAGTCCAGTACAAATTAAATATCCCAGAAAGAAAAAAATGGATAAAGGAGTTGTGCTACTTACGTACAACGGAATATCACTCAGCAATGAAATCAATGTCATCAGGCCTGTAGCAGCAAATTGAGTGGATTTAAGTATGATGATTCTAAGAGAAATAGGTCACACAGAGAAAGAGAATTATCATAAGATATCACTAATAGAGAGAGTGTAAACTTGGCTACACATAAACTGAATTCCAAAACCGAACAGAGTCTCACATTTAGATAAAAACTTATGCTTGCTTAAGGGGAAAGTTGAGTTGGGGTGCTGTATAAAACCAGAGATTGAAATTAGCACACATACCGTTCCATAAGCCAAATATGTAATAGACAAGACCTACTCTTTGCTCAACGAAATAGACTCATCCATGGTGTATCACCTCACACCTGTTAGAATGGGCATCATCAGAAAATCTACAAACAACAAATGCTGGAAAGGGTGTGGAGATAAGGAACCCTCTTCCACTATTGTTGGGAATGTAAATTGATACAGTCACTGTGGAGAACATTATGGAGTTTCTTATAAAACTAAGAATAGAATTACCATATGATACAGCAATCCCACTACTGGGCATATACCCAGACAAAACCATAAATCAAAAAGAGACATTCACCGCAATGTTCATTGCATCACTATTTACAATATCCAGGTAATGGAAGCAACCTAAATGCCCACAGACAGACGAATGCATAAAGATGTGGTACATATATAAAATGGAATATTACTAAGCCATAAAAAGGAATGAAATTGGGTCATTTGTAGAGACGTTGATGGATCTAGAGACTGTCATACAGAGTGAAGTAAGTCAGAAAGAGAAAAACAAATCTTGTCTATTAATGCATATATGTGGAACCTAGAAAAATTGTACAGATGAACCGTTTTGCCAGGCAGAAATAGAGCAACAGATGTAGACAACAAACGTATGGACACCAAGGGGGGAAAGCTGTTGGGGGGTGGTGGTGGGAGGAGTTGAGAGATTGGGATTGGCATGTATACGTTTATATGTATAAAATAGATAACCAAAAAGAACCTGCTGTATAAAAAAATAAAATAAAATTCAAATTACAAAAAGTAAAACAGAAAAAATATTCTTCCCTTCACATACATGTATTTATATGAATAAATTATTTCCATGCTTATATCTGTAAATACAAAAAAGAGGAATAAAATCTACCTTGAACCAAAAACGAAAAAAAGAAAAAAAAACAGAACCCACCAGTTACACAGAGGAAAACCGTATCAGGGCACTTGCTCCAGTTGTAAACAATTCTGAAGTTGGTCAGTGGTGGGGAATCATCTCCCATTCAGCCAGCAGGCCCCACGCAACAAGCGTCCTCATTGCAAAGCTGGGGGACCGTGCCGAGGCATCTGTGAGTAAACGTGGGCTGAGCCCCAGGCCAGCTGCTGCTGAAATGTTCCCACCCTTCCCAGGTAAAACACCTGAATATGTACAAGGACTTGAAAGCCTAGAGGAAGGGCCATGGAGCCACATGAGTGACAGCATGCCAGCCGACTTGGTGCCTGCAGGCCAGCCAGGATGGTCCTGGCCCTGGGTGCTCTTCTGGAAGCTTTCCATTTCCCTGCCTGAGATACCCCTGCTGTCCCGGCCCCCACTGCTTTCTTCCTCACTCACCTCTGCCCAGGGAGAAATTCCAGCGGCAGGTATGGGTGACACATCCTCTTCTTTAGCAGGTGACATCTTGGCAACTGCTGCAGAAAGTCCAGCAGAGCCCCACTCACACTGGGCCACCCACAAAGCCGTGGCCTCTCACTCCCTCCCACCAGTCCAGCCCCAAGACTGCTGACAGGGCAGAGAAAATGGCGTCAGGCACAGCTGCAGGGGCTCTTGCTGCCTGGAGCGGTGTTTATATTGATCTGAACCCAGGCACACCTGGGGAGGTCTGGCCGGCACGGTCGGGCTTCCCAGGCCAGCCAATAATCACCCCTCAGGGGCTCACAGTTGCAGAAACTGGAACTTGCTGAATCGGCCAGGTCCAAGGAACAGGTGTGGGCTCCTGAGAGTCAGGATAGACAAGGGGCTGCAGCTCTGGCTTGTTTTCTAATTATATTATCTGGCCCATGAGTGGGAGACAACTTCAAGAAAACCCTCTCCTAATGAGAGGAACCCAGGAGTCAGGGAGAGGAGGGGTGGCTGGTGGGTGGAGACAGAGGTCTGGTGCCCCGTGTGCAGTGGAAGTCTCTGGAAGACCAGGTGGAGGGAGGCCACACAGAGTGATGCCCAGGGTCACAGACCTGTCGGAGCTGCTGTTTGTTAGTTCAAGTCCTGCTCTGAGGTGCTCTGTGTCAGATCTGAGTGACAGGTGAGCTGGGAGTGCTCTGCAATGAGGGCGATATGCACGGTTCCTGTGTTCCCAGCCCTGCCATGGTACCTGCAAGGGTAGCTCTGTATCCTGGGAGGGGCCTGACCACGAGAGCCCCATGGGCTGCAGGGGAACCTGCCCAGGGAACCCCATATCCTGGGAGGGGCCTGAACACGAGAGCCCCATGGGCTGGGGTCGGATGGGGTACCTGCCCAGGTGAGCTCCATATCCTGGGATTGGCCTGACCTCGAGAGCCCCATGGGCTGCTGGAGTCCTGGTAAAGGATGTCAGGACAGTCAGTGAAGCCACCGAGGATATACCTCCAGTAGTTCCTAAATCCTACACCCTGCTGGTCATTCTACCAACCACCAGGACATGGTATTCTGTATTAGTCTTCAATGATGCCTTCTTTTGTATTCTATTAGTCCCAGAGTCACAAGAAATTTTGGCTTGTGAGTGGCAGGACTCAACATACAACTAAAACAATACTTCCGGGCCGTGTTGCCCCAAGGGTTCAAAAATTCCCACACCATCTTTGGGGAAAGCTCAGCTGAAGAACTAAAAGTTCTACCTCTGGAAAAGGAAACACTCCTTCAATATGCAGACGACATTCTGATCGCCAGCCCTACTAAGGAGACCTCTGAACTACCAAGCCAATAAAGGATACAAGTTGTCCAAGACAAAGCTCAAATATCACAGACTACGGTGACCTGCCTGGGCTTCATTCTCACAGAAGGTCGGAGAAGCCCATCCCAGGAAAGGGAAGAAACAATTTACAGCCTTACCCATTTCTGAAACTAGAAGACAGCTTAGGGGTTCCTGGGGAGGCCAGGGTTTGCTGCTTCTGGATCCCTAACTACAGTCTACTAGCTGGGCCTCTATATGAAACACTGAAAGGAAAAGATGATGATCCTTTTGAATAGAATGCAGAAGTGGCCTTTCAAGAATGGAAAGAGCAGTCAATTCAGACCCTTGCCCTGGAACTTCCTAATTTAGCTAAACCCTTTGACCTTTACATTCCTGGTGAACGGTGAATCGCCATTGGAGTATTAGTGCAAAACCTGGGACCACTTGAAATGGAACAATGCAAGAATGCGATCCAGGTAGGATAAACTACGGTCACCAAGGGGCTTGGCCCACCGCCACATCTGGCCAAGATACTGGCAGTATCTGAAAACCTGGAAATCAGCAGCCCAAAAGGCCACCTCCCTCCGAAGGGAAAAGGACCCCACGTGGTGATCCTCACGCCCAACCATGCCCTGAAGTTGCAGGGTTGGCTCCATGGGCACACTGACCTTGAGCGAGGAGGCCCTCCAACTCCAACCTCCATAGAGATAACCGGGGCAAAGTGGCACCATGAAGACTCGTGTGAAGGTGTCTGCACGGGCAAATTTAACGCTCATTTCCCACCAGGAAGAGGAATTAACCAAAGGCTCAGCATGCCGTGCCGGAACCAGATTAGGGCCTGAAGCAATCCTGCGGGTTTGCGGCCAGCTCACAAGAAAGCGAGTTGCAGAAAGGAGCTCAGGGACACTGTAATTCACAAACCTGCAGAGTTATAAATGACAGCTATCACCCAAAAATATATTGAAGGAAGGCTGCGAAGAGGACTTGAAAGCGGGACAGAATTGCAAGAAAACGATTTCAGGGGGTAGACTGGAATTGCATTTAAAGCATAGGAAAAGAGGCAGAATGTCGACAATGAAGCACTTGGCCAAAAAGGGCGTATGCGTTTTTTCCTGAATATATTCAGGAAAAAACGCATACGCCCTTTTTGGCCAACCAAGCAAGCATGTTAAAGAAATCTGCACTACAATGAAGTCTCACTGCCCCCCGTTCAAAAGGGCCATCTGAAAAAAGTGTAAAATCCAGAAAGGCAGCACAGGCCATGGAGAACAGGGAGCCTTGTTATGCTGATGGGCGGGATGTAAATTGCCAACAGCCACTCTGGAGATGTGTATGGTGTTTCCTCAAAAACCTAAAAAACAAAGCAACGGAGCCTACGGCATTACCACTTATTTTCCTATAGCTTAGGGAAATTAAAATCAAAAACACACAGCCACCGCAAAGTTTCTGTTTACGGCTCTGTTTACAAGAACCTCGTCTACGGTACAAGTTAAATATCCCAGAAAGCGAAAAATGGATAAAGATGTGTGGTACGTAGGTACAAAGGAATATCACTCACCAATGAAATCTATGTCATCAGGCCCGTCGCGGCATAATGAGTGGATTCAGGTACGATGATTCTAGGTGAAATAAGTCACACAGAAAATGAAACATCATAAGATATCACTAATACACGGAATGTAAACTTGGCTACACATGAACTGAATTACAAAACAGAACAGGGTCTCAAATTTAGAAAACCAACTTATGCTTGCTTAAGGGGAAAGGTGAGTTGTGGTGCTGCATAAAACCAGAGTTAGAGATTAGCACAGATAACTTTCCATAAGCCAAATATATAATAGTCAAGACCTAGCCCTTGCTCAACGAAATGGACTAAACACCCCATATTCAACGCCTAGGATTACACATGACTAGTAAGAATCTTCAAACCCATGGATTTATATGTCTCCGTAAGAGACTCAAGTGTGTGTACAGCGGCATGAATGTAGCAGAGAAAATCCGATAAAACCCATTATCAAAATGAATTACAAAAACAAACACAATGACAGTGAAATAGAGAGCAATTCTTAAATAATTCATTCAGGGCTTGTGATGCAACCTGGATTTACCACATCTACACCCAGAGCTGGGTGACATATAAGGCTGGACACTTCGGGCTGATAGCTTTGGTGAGGTTCGGTGAGCTAACGCAGACCCTTTGAAGTCATACTGCATGGTACCCATTCCATGGCTCCCAACTCTCCAGGTTTAAGGGATTATTCCTTCAGCTAAAACATGCATGGGAAACCCACAGTACAGTGCACTGTGTGACCGGGAAACGTTTTCAAATGCATCTCAGTTTTCGTCCCCTTTTACTCCGGTTCACCATTCCAGACCATTTACTAACACTCTCCCCACTTGGAGAGTCAGTGCCTTTAACCTCCTGTTTGGCACAGTTTGCAATTTCTGCGCAAGATGAACAGGAATAGGGAGAACCAATGAGAGACTAGCTGTAGGTGTCTGGACGGGCAAATGGAATGCTCATTTCCCACCAGGAAGAGGAATTAACCAAAGGCTCAGCATGCCGTGCCAGAACCAGATTAGGGCCTGAAGCATTCCTGCGGGTTTGTGGCCAGCTCACAAGAAAGCGAGTTGAAGAAAGGAGCTCAGGGGCACTGTAATTCACAAACCTGCAGAGTTATAAATGACAGCTATCGTCCAAAAATATATTGAAGGAAGGCTGCGAAGAGGACTGGAAAGCGGGGCAGAATTGCAGGAAAACGATTTCAGGGGGTAGACTGGAATTGCATTTAAAGCATAGGAAAAGAGGCAGAACGTCGACAATGATGCACTTGGCCAAAAAGGGCGTATGCGTTTTTTCCTGAATATATTCAGGAAAAAACGCATACGCCCTTTTTGGCCAACCAAGCCAGCATGTTAAAGAAATCTGCACTACAAAGTAGTCTCACTGCCCCCAGGTCAAAAGGGCCATCTGAAAAAAGTGTAAAATCCAGAAAGACAGCACAGGCCATGGAGAACAGGGAGCCTTGTTATGCTGATGGGCGGGATGTAAATTGCCAACAGCCACTCTGGAGAAGTGTATGGTGTTTCCTGAAACACGTAGGAAACAAAGCAACACAGCCTATGGCACTTCCACTTATGGTCCTATAGATTACGGAAATTAAAATCAAAAACACACAGCCACCCCAATGTTTGGGACGTCTATGTTTACAAGAACCTCGTCTACGGTACAAGTTAAATATCCGAGAAAGCAAAAAATTCATAAAGAAGTTGTGGTATGCAAGTACAATGGAATATCACTCAGCTATGAAATCTACGTCATCAGGCCCGTAGCGGCATAATGAGTGGATTCAGGTATGATAATTCTACGAGAAATAAGTCACACAGAAAAAGAAACCTCATAAGATATCACTAATACACGGAATGTAAACTTGGCTACACATGAACAGAAATACCAACAGAACAGGGTCTCAAATTTAGAAAACCAACTTATGCTTGCTTATGGGGAAAGGTGAGTTGGGGTGCTGCATAAAACCAGAGATTGAAATTAGCACAGATACCTTTCCATAAGCCAAATATATAATAGACAAGACCTACTCCTTGCTCAACGAAATGGACTCAGCACTCCATATTCAACGCCTGGGAATATACCTGACAAGTAAGAATCTTAAAACCCATGGATTTATATGTCTCCACAAGGAAATAAAGCGTGTGTACAGCGGCATAAACGCAGCAGTGAAAATCCAATAAATCCCATGATCAAAATAAATGTCAAAAACAAAACACAATGACAGTGAAATAGAGAGCAATTCTTAAATAATTCATTCAGGGCTTGTGATGAAACCTGGATTTACCACATCTACACCCAGAGCTGGGTGACACATAAGGCTGGACACTTCGGGCTGATAGCTTTGTTGAGGTTCGGTGAGCAAACGCAGACCCTTTGAAGTCATACTGCATGGTACCCATTCCATGGGTCCCAACTCTCCAGGTTTAAGGGATTCTTCCTTCAGCTAAAACATGCATGGGAAACCCAGAGTATGGTCCACCGTGTGATTGGGAAACATTTTCAAATGCATCTCAGTTTTCGAACGCTGGTACTCGGGTTCACCATTCCAGACGCTTTACTAACACTCTCCCCACTTGGAGAGTCAGTGCCTTTAAACTCCTGTTTGGCACAGTTTGCAATTTCTGCGCAAGATGAACAGGAATAGGGAGAACCAATGAGAGATTAGCTGTAGGTGTCTGCACGGGCAAATGGAACGCTCATTTCCCACCAGGAAGACGAATTAACCAAAGGCTCAGCATGCCCTGCCGGAAAAAGATTAGGGCCTGAAGCAATCCTGCGGTTTTGCAGCCAGCTCACAAGAAAGTGAGTTGAAGAAAGGAGCTCAGGGCCACTGAAATTCACAAACCTGCAGAGTTATGAATGATAGCTATCGTCCAAAAATGTATTGAAGAAGGCTTCGAAGAGGACTTGAAAGCGGGACAGAATTTCTGGAAAACGATTTCAGGGGGTAGACTGGAATTGCACTTAAAGCATAGGAAATGAGGCAGAATGTCGACAATGATGCACTTGGCCAAAAAGTGGGTATTCGTTTTTTCCTGAATATATTCAGGAAAAAACGCATACGCACTTTTTGGCAACCAAGCAAGCGAGTAAAGGAAATATGTACTACAATGAAGTCTCACTGCCCCCCGGTCAAAAGGGCCATCTGAAAAAAGTGTAAAATCCAGAAAGGCAGGACAGGTCATGGAGAACAGGGAGCCTTGTTATGCTGATGGGCAGGATGTAAATTGCCAACAGCCACTCTGGAGTAGTGTATGGTGTTTCCTGAAACACGTAGGAAACAAAACAACACAGCCTATGGCACTTCCACTTATGGATCTATAGCTTAGGGAAATTAAAATCAAAAACACACAGCCACCCCAAAATTTGGGACGGCTCCGTTTACAGGAACCTCGTCTATGGTACAAGTTAAATATCCGAGAAAGCAAAAAATGGATAAAGAATTAGTGCTACGTACGTACAATGGAATATCACACAGCAATGAAATCTACGTCATCAGGCCCGTAGCGCCATAATGAGTGGATTCAGGTACGATGATTCTACGAGAAATAAGTCACACAGAAAAAGAAACATCATAAGATATGACTAATACACGGAATGTAAACTTGGCTACACATGAACTGAATTACAAAACAGAAAAGGGTCTCAAATTGAGACAACCAACTTATGCTTGCTTATGGGGAAAGGTGAGTTGGGGTGCTGCATAAAAACAGAGATTGAAATTAGCACAGATACCGTTCCATAAGCCAAATATATAATAGACAAGACCTACTCCTTGCTCAGCGAAATAGACTCAACACCCCATATTCAACGCCTGGGAATATACCTGACAAGTAAGAATCTTCAAACCCATGGATTTATATGTCTCCATAAGAGACTCAAGTGTGTGTACAGCGGCATGAATGCAGCAGAGAAAATCCGATAAATCCCATTATCAAAATGAATTACAAAAACAAACACAATGACAGTGAAATAGAGAGCAATTCTTAAATAATTCATTCAGGGCTTGTGATGCAACCTGGATTTACCACATCTACAACCAGAGCTGAGTGAGACATAAGGCTGTACACTTCAGCCTGATAGCATTGGTGAGGTTCGTTGAGAAAATGCAGGCCCTTTGAAGTCATACTGCATGGTACCCATTCCATGGGTCCCAACTCTCCAGGTTTAAGGGATTCTTCCTTCAGCTAAAACATGCATGGGAAACCCACAGTATGGTGCACCGTGTGACCGGGAAACCTTTTCAAATGCATCTCAGTTTTCGTCCCCTTTTACTCGGGTTCACGATTGAAGACCCTTTACTAATACTCTCCCCACTTAGAGAGTCAGTGCCTTTAACCTCCTGTTTGGCACAGTTTGCAATTTCTGCGCAAGATGAACAAGAATAGGGAGAACCAATGAGAGACTAGCTCTAGGTGTCTGCACGTTCAAATATAACACTCATTTCCCACCAGGAAGAGGAATTTACCAAAGGATCAGCATGCTGTGCCGGAACCAGATTAGGGCATGAAGCAATCCTGCGGGTTTGCGGCCAGCTCACAAGAAAGCGAGTAGAAGAAAGGAGCTCAGGCGCACTGTCATTCACAAACCTGCAGAGTTATAAATGTCAGCTATTGTCCAAAAATGTATTGAAGTAAGGCTGCGTAGAGGACTTGAAAGCGGGGCAGAATTGCAGGAAAACGAGTTCAGGGGCAGACTGGAATTGCATTTAAAGCATAAGGAAAGAGACAGAAAGTCGACAATGATGCACTTGGTCAAAAAGGGCGTATGCGTTTTTTCCTGAATATATTCAAGAAAAAACACATACGCCCTTTTTGGCCAAACAAGCAAGCCTGTAAAGAAATCTGCATTACAATGAAGTCTCACTGCCCCCCTGTCAAAAGGGACATCTGAAAAAAGTGAAAAATCCAGAAAGGCAGGAGAGGCCATGGAGAACAGGGAGCCTTGTTATGCTGATGGGCGGGATGTAACTTGCCAACAGCCACTCTGGAGAAGTGTATGGTGTTTCCTCAAACACCTAAAAAACTAAGCAACGGAGCCTACGGCACTTCATCTTATGATTCTACAGCTTAGGGAAATTAAAATCAAAAAGACACAGCCACCCATAAATTTTGGACGGCTCTGCTTACAAGAACCTCATTTACGGTACAAGTGAAATATCCCAGAAAGCAAAAAATGGATAAAGAAGTTGTTGTACGTACGTACAATGGAATATCACTCAGCAATGAAATCTATGTCATGAGGCCCGTAGCGGCATAATGAGTGGATTCAGGTACGATCATTCTAAGTTAACTAAGTCACACAGAAAAAGAAACACCATAAGATATCTCAAATACACGGAATGCAAACATGGCTGCACATGAACTCAATTACAAAACAGAAAAGGGTCTCAAATTTAGAAAACCAACTTATGCTTGCTTAAGGGGAAAGGTGAGTTGTGGTGCTGCATAAAACCAGAGATTGAAATTAGCACAGATACCTTTCCATAAGCAAATATGTAATAGTCAGGACCTACTCCTTGCTCCACGAAATGGACTCAACACCCCATATTCAATGCCTAGGAATATACCTGACTAGTAAGAATCTGAAAACCCATGGATTTATATGTCTCCATAAGAGAATCAAGCATGTGTACAGCGGCATAAACGCAGCAGTGAAAATCCGATAAATCCCATTATCAAAATAAATTACAAAAACAAAACACAATGACAGTGAAATAGAGAGCAATTCTTAAATAATTCATTCAGGGCTTGTGATGCAACGTGGATTTACCACATCTACACCCCGAGCTGAGTGAGACATAAGGCTGGACACTTCGGGCTGATAGCATTGGTGACGTTCGGTGAGCAAAGGCAACCCTTTGAAGTCATACTGCGTGGTACCCATTCCATGGGTCCCAACTCTCCAGGTTGAAGGGATTCTTCCTTCAGGTAAAACATGCATGGGCAACCCAGAATATGGTCCACCGTGTGACCGGGAAAACTTTTTAAATGCGTCTCAGTTTTCGTCCCCTCGTACTCGGTTTTACCATTCCAGACGCTTTACTAACACTCTCCCCACTTGGAGAGTCAGTGCCTTTAACCTCCTGTTTGGCACAGTTTGGAATTTCTGCACAAGATGAACCCGAATAGGGAGAACCAATGAGAGATTAGCTGTAGGTGTCTGCACGAACAAATTTAACGCTCATTTCCCACCAGGAGGAGAAATTAACCAAAGGCTCAGCATGCCGTGCCGGAACCAGATTAGGGCCTGAAGCAATCCTGCGGTTTTGCGGCCAGCTCACAAGAAAGCGAGTTGAAGAAAGGAGCTCAGGGGCACTGTAATTCACAAACCTGCAGAGTTATAAATGACAGCTATCATCCAAAAATATATTGAAGTAAGGCTGCAAAGAGGACTTGAACGCGGGGCAGAATTCCAGGAATACGATTTCAGGAGGTAGACGGGAAGTCCTCTGAAAGTATAGGAGAAGAGGCAGAACCTCGACAATGATGCACTTGGTCAAAAAGGGCATATGCGTTTCTTCCAGGGCCCTTATTAAAGAGGGTAGGAGGCTCCCAGCATGCTTCAGTGGCCAACAGAGGGCCTACGTCGCCAAGGCGACATGAGCCATCCAGACAGGAGTGACCTCACATCAGAGGGCCCACCTCACAGAAGGGTAAGGAACCCAGTCAAGATCAGACTCTCACCAGAGTGCCCACATAAGCAAGGGGCTGGGAACCAGGCAGGAGTGTCCTCACACCCGTGGGGCCACATCATTGAAAGTTGAGGTACCCAGCACATGTGGCCTCAAACCAGAGGACCCACATCACCATGGGTCTCGGAGCGAGGCAGGCAGGATTAACCTCAAAACACATGGCCCATTGTATAAAAAAGGTGAGGAATCCAGCAGTTGGAACATCCCAGCAGGCGGCCCAGAGCACCGAGGCTATGGGATCCAGGCAGTGATGAACTCACAACAGAGGGCCCTCATCGTGATACTGTAAGCAACCCAGCCGTTGTAACCTCGAGCACAAGGCCCACATCCCCATGGGGAAGGGAACCAAGCAGGAGTGTCATCGCACCAGTGGGCACACATCAGAAAAGGTGGGGAGCCCAGCAGTTAGGGCCGGACGCCAGAGGGCCCTCATCACTGAGGAGAGGAGGCTCCCAGCAAGCTCCAACTGCTACCAGAAGGCCGACGTCGCCAATGCAGGGTGTGCCAGCCAGGCAGGAGTGACCTCAGAGCAGAGGGCCAACCACACAAAAGTGTGAGGAACCCAAAGAGGATCAGACTCTCACCGGAGGGCCCACATCAGCAAGGGAATGGAAACCAGGCAGGAGTGTTCTCACACCAGTGTGGTCACATCACCGAAATGTGACGGACCCAGCACACGTGGCCTCAAACTACAGGACACACATCACCAAGGGGCTGGGAGTGAGGCAGGCAGGAGGAGCCTCCAAACAGAGGGCCCATAGCGTAAAAAAGGTGAGGGATCCCGCAGTTGGAACCTCCCAGCAGGTGGCCAGGAGCAGCGAGGCTATGGGATCCAGGCCTGACTGAACTCAAAACAGAGGGCCCTCATCATGAAACTGTGAGCAACCCAGCCGTTGGGACCTTAGAGCAGAAGGCCCACATTCCCATGGGGTTGGGATCCTGGCAGGAGTGTACTCGCACCACAGGGCGCACATCAGAAAATTTTGGGAGCCCAGGAGTTAGGGTCTGACGCCAGAGGGCCCTCATTACCGAGGGGAGGAGACTCCCAGCAGGCACCAACTCCCAACTGAGGGCCCACGTCGCCACGTTGACGTGTGCCAGCCAGGCAGGAGTGACCTCACAGCAGAGGGCCTACCTCACAGAAGGGTGAGGAACCCAGCCAGGATAAGACTCTCACCAGAGGGCCCACATCACCAAGGGGATCGGAACAAGGCAGGAGTGTCCTCACACCAGTGTGGCCACATTATAGAAAGGTGAGGAACCCAGCACATGTGGCCTAAACCAGAGGACCCACATTTCCAAGGTGCTCCGAGTGAGGCAGGCAGGAGTAGCCTAACAACACAGGGCCCACAGAATAAAAAATGTGAGGAATCCAGCAGTTTGTACCTCCCAGCAGGTGGCCCAGAGCATGGAGTCTATGGGATCCAGGCCACAGTGAACTCACAGCAGAGGGCCCACATCATGAAACTGTGAGCAACCCAGCCAGTGGGACCTCAGAGCAGAAGGCCCACATCCCCATGGGGATGGGAACCTCGCAGGAGTGTCTTCGCACAATTTAGCACGTATCAGAAAATGTGGGAAACCAGCAGTTATGGCCTGGCGCCAGAGGGCCCTCATCACGGAGGAGAGGAGGCTACCAGCAGGCTCCAAATGCCACCAGAGGGCCGACGTCACCAAGGCAATGGGAGCAAGCCAGGCAGGAGTTACCTCACAGCAGAGGGCCCACCTCACAGAAGTGTGAGGAGCCCAAACAGGATCAGACTCTAACCAGAGCGCCCACATCACCAAGGGGATGGAAACCAGGCAGGAGTGTCCTCACACCAGTGGGGCCACATCAGCGAAAGGTGAGGAACACAGCACATGTGGCCTCAAACAAGGGGACACACATCACGAAAGGGCTGGGAGTGAGGCATGCAGGAGGAGACTCACAACAGAGCGCCCATAGAATAAAAAAGGTGAGGAACCCCGCAGTTGGAAGCTCCAAGCAGGTGGCCCAGAGCACCGAGGCTATGGGATCCATGCAGGAGTGAACTCACAGCAGAGGGCCCACATTCTGACACTGTGAGCAACCCAGCCGTTGGGACCTCAGGGCAGAAAGCCCACATCCTCATGGGGATGGGACCCTGGCTGGAGTGTACTCGCCCGACAGGGCGCACATCAGAAAATTTTGGGAGCCCATGAGTTAGGGCCTGACGCCAGAGGGCCCTCATTACCGAGGGGAGGAGATTCCCAGCAGGCACCAACTCCCAACTGAGGGCCCACATCGCCAAGGTGACGTGTGCCAGCCAGGCAGGAGTGACCTCACAGCAGAGGGCCCACCTCCCAGAAGTGTGAGGAATCCAGACAGGATCAGACTCTCACCAGAGGGCCCCCATCACCAAGGGGATGGGAACCAGGCAGGAGTGTCCTCACACCAGTGGGGCCACATCAATAAAGGTGAGGAAACTGGTACATGTGGCCTTAAACCAGAGGACCTACATCACAAATGGGCTGGGAGTGAGTCAGGAAGTAGGAGCATGAAAACACAGGACCCAAAGAATAAAAAAGGTAAGGAATCCAGCAGTAGGAACCTCCCAGCAGGCCGCTCAGAGCACAGAGGCTATGGGATCTAGGCCTGGGTGAACTAACACCAGAGAGCCAACATCATGAAACGGTGAACAACACAGGTGTTGGGACCTTAGAGCAGAAGACCCACATGCCCATGGGGATGGGAACCTCGCAGGAGTGTCCTCGCACCACTTAGCACGTATCAGAAAATGTGGGTACCCAGCAGTTAGGGCCTGAGGCAAGAGGGCCCCCATCAACGAGGGGCGGTTCCCAGCAGGCTCCAACTGCCACAAGAGGGCCGATGTTGCCCAGGTGGGGTGTGCCAGCCAGGCAGGAGTGACCTCAGAGCAGAGGGCCCCCCTCACAGAAGGGTGAGGAACCCAGCCAGGATCAGACTCTCACCAGAGGGCCCACATCATCAAGGGGATAGGAACCAGGCAGGAGTGTCCTCACACCAGTGGGGCCACATCATCGAAAGGCAAGGGACCCAGCATACGTGGCCTCAAACCACAGGACACACATCACCAAGGGGCTGGGAGTGAGGCAGGCAGGCGGAGTCTCAAAACAGAGGGTCCATAGAAGAAAAAAGGTGAGGAATCCCGCAGTTGTAACCTCCCAGCAGGTGGCCAGGAGCAGCGAGGCTATGGGATCCAGGCCGGAGAGAACTCACAGCAGAGGGCCCTCATCATGAAACTGAGCAACCCACGGTTGGGACCTCAGAGCAGAAGGCCCACATTCCCATGGGGTTGGGAACCTGGCAGGAGTGTACTCGAACCACAGGGCGCATATCAGAAAATATTGGGAGCCCAGGAGTTAGGGTCTGACGCCAGAGGGCCCTCATTACCGAGGGGAGGAGACACCCAGCAGGCACCAAATCCCACCAGAGGGCCGACGTCGCCAAGGCGGGGTGTGCCAGCCAGGCAGGAGTGACCTCAGAGAAGAGGGCCCACCTCACAGAAGTGTGAGGAACCCAACCAGGATCAGACTCTCACCGGAGGGCCCACATCAGCAAGGGGATGGGAACCAGGCAGGAGTGTCCTCACACCAGTGGGGCCACATCAGCCAAAGGTGAGGAACCCAGCACATGTGGCCTCAAACCACAGGACACACATCACCAAGGGGCTAGGAGTGAGGCAGGTGTCTGGAGGGGCACATTTAACTCTAATTTCCCACCAGGAAGTGGAATGAACCAAAGTCTCAGAGTGCCGTGCCGGACCCTGATTACGGCCTGAAGCAAACCTGTGGTTCTGTGGCCAGTTTTCAAGGAAACGAGTTAAGAAAGGAAATCACGGGCACTGTAATTCACAAACCTGCAGTGTTATAAATGACAGCTATTGGCAAAATTCTATGGAAGTAAGTCTGCAAAGAGGACTTGAAAACGAGGCAGAATTGCAGGAATCATATTTCAGGAGGTAGATTGGAATTGCATTTAAAGCATGTGAAAAGCGGCAGATCTTTGACAGTGATGCACTTGGACAAAAGTGCGTAAACATTTTTTCCTGAATATATTCAGGAAAAAACACATATGCCCTTTTTGGCCAACCAAGCACTCGAGAAATGGAAATCCGCACTACAATGAAGTCTCATTTCCCATTCGTCAAAAGGGCCATCTGAAAAAAGTGTAAAAACCAGAAACACAGGACAGGCCATGGAGAACAGGGAGCCTTGTTATGCTGATGGGCGGGATGTAAATTGCCAACAGACACTCTGGAGATGTTTATGGTGTATCCTGAAACATCTGAAAAACAAAGCTACAGACCCTAGGGCACTTCCACTTTTGGCCCTATAGCTTAGGAAAATTAAAATCAACAAGACACAGCCAACACAAAATTTAGGGCTGCTGTGTTTACAAGAACCTTGAGTCCAGTACAAATTAAATATCCCAGAAAGAAAAAAATGGATAAAGGAGTTGTGCTACTTACGCACAACGGAATATCACTCAGCAATGAAATCAATGTCATCAGGCCTGTAGCAGCAAATTGAGTGGATTTAAGTATGATGATTCTAAGAGAAATAGGTCACACAGAGAAAGAGAATTATCATAAGATATCACTAATAGAGAGAGTGTAAACTTGGCTACACATAAACTGAATTCCAAAACCGAACAGAGTCTCACATTTAGATAAAAACTTATGCTTGCTTAAGGGGAAAGTTGAGTTGGGGTGCTGTATAAAACCAGAGATTGAAATTAGCACACATACCGTTCCATAAGCCAAATATGTACTAGACAAGACCTACTCTTTGCTCAACGAAATAGACTCATCCATGGTGTATCACCTCACACCTGTTAGAATGGGCATCATCAGAAAATCTACAAACAACAAATGCTGGAAAGGGTGTGGAGATAAGGAACCCTCTTCCACTATTGTTGGGAATGTAAATTGATACAGTCACTGTGGAGAACATTATGGAGTTTCTTATAAAACTAAGAATAGAATTACCATATGATACAGCAATCCCACTACTGGGCATATACCCAGACAAAACCATAAATCAGAAAGAGACATTCACCGCAATGTTCATTGCATCACTATTTACAATATCCAGGTAATGGAAGCAACCTAAATGCCCACAGACAGACGAATGCATAAAGAAGTGGTACATATATAAAATGGAATATTACTAAGCCATAAAAAGGAATGAAATTGGGTCATTTGTAGAGATGTTGATGGATCTAGAGACTGTCATACAGAGTGAAGTAAGTCAGAAAGAGAAAAACAAACCTTGTCTATTAATGCATATATGTGGAACCTAGAAAAATTGTACAGATGAACCGTTTTGCCAGGCAGAAATAGAGCAACAGATGTAGACAACAAACGTATGGACACCAAGGGGGGAAAGCTGTTGGGGGGTGGTGGTGGGAGGAGTTGAGAGATTGGGATTGGCATGTATACATTTATATGTATAAAATAGATAACCAAAAAGAACCTGCTGTATAAAAAAATAAAATAAAATTCAAATTACAAAAAGTAAAACAGAAAAAATATTCTTCCCTTCACATACATGTATTTATATGAATAAATTATTTCCATGCTTATATCTGTAAATACAAAAAAGAGGAATAAAATCTACCTTGAACCAAAAACGAAAAAAAGAAAAAAAAACAGAACCCACCAGTTACACAGAGGAAAACCGTATCAGGGCACTTGCTCCAGTTGTAAACAATTCTGAAGTTGGTCAGTGGTGGGGAATCATCTCCCATTCAGCCAGCAGGCCCCACGCAACAAGCGTCCTCATTGCAAAGCTGGGGGACCGTGCCGAGGCATCTGTGAGTAAACGTGGGCTGAGCCCCAGGCCAGCTGCTGCTGAAATGTTCCCACCCTTCCCAGGTAAAACACCTGAATATGTACAAGGACTTGAAAGCCTAGAGGAAGGGCCATGGAGCCACATGAGTGACAGCATGCCAGCCGACTTGGTGCCTGCAGGCCAGCCAGGATGGTCCTGGCCCTGGGTGCTCTTCTGGAAGCTTTCCATTTCCCTGCCTGAGATACCCCTGCTGTCCCGGCCCCCACTGCTTTCTTCCTCACTCACCTCTGCCCAGGGAGAAATTCCAGCGGCAGGTATGGGTGACACATCCTCTTCTTTAGCAGGTGGCATCTTGGCAACTGCTGCAGAAAGTCCAGCAGAGCCCCACTCACACTGGGCCACCCACAAAGCCGTGGCCTCTCACTCCCTCCCACCAGTCCAGCCCCAAGACTGCTGACAGGGCAGAGAAAATGGCGTCAGGCACAGCTGCAGGGGCTCTTGCTGTCTGGAGCGGTGTTTATATTGATCTGAACCCAGGCACACCTGGGGAGGTCTGGCCGGCACGGTCGGGCTTCCCAGGCCAGCCAATAATCACCCCTCAGGGGCTCACAGTTGCAGAAACTGGAACTTGCTGAATCGGCCAGGTCCAAGGAACAGGTGTGGGCTCCTGAGAGTCAGGATAGACAAGGGGCTGCAGCTCTGGCTTGTTTTCTAATTATATTATCTGGCCCATGAGTGGGAGACAACTTCAAGAAAACCCTCTCCTAATGAGAGGAACCCAGGAGTCAGGGAGAGGAGGGGTGGCTGGTGGGTGGAGACAGAGGCCTGGTGCCCCGTGTGCAGTGGAAGTCTCTGGAAGACCAGGTGGAGGGAGGCCACACAGAGTGATGCCCAGGGTCACAGACCTGTCGGAGCTGCTGTTTGTTAGTTCAAGTCCTGCTCTGAGGTGCTCTGTGTCAGATCTGAGTGACAGGTGAGCTGGGAGTGCTCTGCAATGAGGGCGATATGCACGGTTCCTGTGTTCCCAGCCCTGCCATGGTACCTGCAAGGGTAGCTCTGTATCCTGGGAGGGGCCTGACCACGAGAGCCCCATGGGCTGCAGGGGAACCTGCCCAGGGAACCCCATATCCTGGGAGGGGCCTGAACACGAGAGCCCCATGGGCTGGGGTGGGGATGGGGTACCTGCCCATGTGAGCTCCATATCCTGGGATTGGCCTGACCTCGAGAGCCCCATGGGCTGCTGGAGTCCTGGTGAAGGATGTCAGGACAGTCAGTGAAGCCACCGAGGATATACCTCTAGTATTTCCTAAATCCTACACCCTGCTGGTCATTCTACCAACCACCAGGACATGGTATTCTGTATTAGTCTTCAATGATGCCTTCTTTTGTATTCTATTAGTCCCAGAGTCACAAGAAATTTTGGCTTGTGAGTGGCAGGACTCAACATACAACTAAAACAATACTTCCGGGCCGTGTTGCCCCAAGGGTTCAAAAATTCCCACACCATCTTTGGGGAAAGCTCAGCTAAAGAACTAAAAGTTCTACCTCTGGAAAAGGAAACACTCCTTCAATATGCAGACGACATTCTGATCGCCAGCCCTACTAAGGAGACCTCTGAACTACCAAGCCAATAAAGGATACAAGTTGTCCAAGAAAAAGCTCAAATATCACAGACTACGGTGACCTGCCTGGGCTTCATTCTCACAGAAGGTCGGAGAAGCCCATCCCAGGAAAGGGAAGAAACAATTTGCAGCCTTACCCATTTCTGAAACTAGAAGACAGCTTAGGGGTTCCTGGGGAGGCCAGGGTTTGCTGCTTCTGGATCCCTAACTACAGTCTACTAGCTGGGCCTCTATATGAAACACTGAAAGGAAAAGATGATGATCCTTTTGAATAGAATGCAGAAGTGGCCTTTCAAGAATGGAAAGAGCAGTCAATTCAGACCCTTGCCCTGGAACTCCCTAATTTAGCTAAACCCTTTGACCTTTACATTCCTGGTGAACGGTGAATCGCCATTGGAGTATTAGTGCAAAACCTGGGACCACTTGAAATGGAACAATGCAAGAATGCGATCCAGGTAGGATAAACTACGGTCACCAAGGGGCTTGGCCCACCGCCACATATGGCCAAGATACTGGCAGTATCTGAAAACCTGGAAATCAGCAGCCCAAAAGGCCACCTCCCTCCGAAGGGAAAAGGACCCCACATGGTGATCCTAACACCCAACCATGCCCTGAAGTTGCAGGGTTGGCTCCATGGGCACACTGACCTTGAGCGAGGAGGCCCTCCAACTCCAACCTCCATAGAGATAACCGGGGCAAAGTGGCACCATGAAGACTCGTGTGAAGGTGTCTGCACGGGCAAATTTAACGCTCATTTCCCACCAGGAAGAGGAATTAACCAAAGGCTCAGCATGCCGTGCCGGAACCAGATTAGGGCCTGAAGCAATCCTGCGGGTTTGCGGCCAGCTCACAAGAAAGCGAGTTGAAGAAAGGAGCTCAGGGACACTGTAATTCACAAACCTGCAGAGTTATAAATGACAGCTATCACCCAAAAATATATTGAAGGAAGGCTGCGAAGAGGACTTGAAAGCGGGGCAGAATTGCAAGAAAACGATTTCAGGGGGTAGACTGGAATTGCATTTAAAGCATAGGAAAAGAGGCAGAACGTCGACAATGATGCACTTGGCCAAAAAGGGCGTATGCGTTTTTTCCTGAATATATTCAGGAAAAAACGCATACGCCCTTTTTGGCCAACCAAGCAAGCATGTTAAAGAAATCTGCACTACAATGAAGTCTCACTGCCCCCCGTTCAAAAGGGCCATCTGAAAAAAGTGTAAAATCCAGAAAGGCAGCCCAGGCCATGGAGAACAGGGAGCCTTGTTATGCTGATGGCCGGGATGTAAATTGCCAACAGCCACTCTGGAGATGTGTATGGTGTTTCCTCAAAAACCTAAAAAACAAAGCAACGGAGCCTACGGCATTACCACTTTTTTTCCTATAGCTTAGGGAAATTAAAATCAAAAACACACAGCCACCGCAAAGTTTCTGTTTACGGCTCTGTTTACAAGAACCTCGTCTACGGTACAAGTTAAATATCCCAGAAAGCGAAAAATGGATAAAGAAGTGTGGTACGTACGTACAAAGGAATATCACTCACCAATGAAATCTATGTCATCAGGCCCGTCGCGGCATAATGAGTGGATTCACGTACGATGATTCTAAGTGAAATAAGTCACACAGAAAATGAAACATCATAAGATATCACTAATACACGGAATGTAAACTTGGCTACACATGAACTGAATTACAAAATAGAACAGGGTCTCAAATTTAGAAAACCAACTTATGCTTGCTTAAGGGGAAAGGTGAGTTGTGGTGCTGCATAAAACCAGAGATAGAAATTAGCACAGATACCTTTCCATAAGCCAAATATGTAATAGTCAAGACCTAGCCCTTGCTCAACGAAATGGACTAAACACCCCATATTCAACGCCTAGGATTACACATGACTAGTAAGAACCTTCAAACCCATAGATTTATATGTCTCCGTAAGAGACTCAAGTGTGTGTACAGCGGCATGAATGCAGCAGAGAAAATCCGATAAAACCCATTATCAAAATGAATTACAAAAACAAACACAATGACAGTGAAATAGAGAGCAATTCTTAAATAATTCATTCAGGGCTTGTGATGCGACCTGGATTTACCACATCTACACCCAGAGCTGAGTGAGACATAAGGCTGGACACTTCGGGCTGATAGCATTGGTGAGGTTCGATGAGCAAATGCAGACCCTTTGAAGTCATACTGCATGGTACCCATTCCATGGGTCCCAACTCTCCAGGTTTAAGGGATTCTTCCTTCAGCTTAAACATGCATGGGAAACCCACAGTACAGTGCACTGTGTGACCGGGAAACGTTTTCAAATGCATCTCAGTTTTCGTCCCCTTTTACTCGGGTTCACCATTCCAGACCGTTTACTAACACTCTCCCCACTTGGAGAGTCAGTGCCTTTAACCTCCTGTTTGGCACAGTTTGCAATTTCTGCGCAAGATGAACAGGAATAGGGAGAACCAATGAGAGACTAGCTGTAGGTGTCTGGACGGGCAAATGGAACGCTCATTTCTCACCAGGAAGAGGAATTAACCAAAGGCTCAGCATGCCGTGCCGGAACCAGATTAGGGCCTGAAGCATTCCTGCGGGTTTGCGGCCAGCTCACAAGAAAGCGAGTTGAAGAAAGGAGCTCAGGGGCACTGTAATTCACAAACCTGCAGAGTTATAAATGACAGCTATCGTCCAAAAATATATTGAAGGAAGGCTGCGAAGAGGACTGGAAAGCGGGGCAGAATTGCAGGAAAACGATTTCAGGGGGTAGACTGGAATTGCATTTAAAGCATAGGAAAAGAGGCAGAACGTCGACAATGATGCACTTGGCCAAAAAGGGCGTATGCGTTTTTTCCTGAATATATTCAGGAAAAAACGCATACGCCCTTTTTGGCCAACCAAGCCAGCATGTTAAAAAAATCTGCACTACAAAGAAGTCTCACTGCCCCCAGGTCAAAAGGGCCATCTGAAAAAAGTGTAAAATCCAGAAAGACAGCACAGGCCATGGAGAACAGGGAGCCTTGTTATGCTGATGGGCGGGATGTAAATTGCCAACAGCCACTCTGGAGAAGTGTATGGTGTTTCCTGAAACACCTAAGAAACAAAGCAACGGAGACTACGGCACTTCCACTTATGGTCTTATAGATCACGGAAATTAAAATCAAAAACAGACAGCCACCCCAAAGTTTCAGACGGCTCTGTTTACAGGAATCTCGTCTACGGTACAAGTTAAATATCCCAGAATGTGAAAAATGGATAAAGAAGTTGTGGTACACACATTCAATGGAATATCACTCAGCAATGAAATCTATGTCATCAGGCCCATCGTGGCATAATGAGTGGATTCAGGTACGATGATTCTAAGTGAAATAAGTCACACAGAAAATGAAACATCATAAGATATCACTAATACACGGAATGTAAACTTGGCTACACATGAACTGAATTACAAAACAGAACAGGGTCTCAAATTTAGAAAACCACCTTATGCTTGCTTAAGGGGAAAAGTGAGTTGGGGTGCTGCATAAAACCAGAGATAGAAATTAGCACAAATACCTTTCCATAAGCCAAATATGTAATAGTCAAGACCTAGCCCTTGCTCAACGAAATGGACTAAACACCCCATATTCAACGCCTAGGAATACACCTGACTAGTAAGTATCTTCAAACCCATGGATTTATATGTCTCCATAAGAGACTCAAGTGTGTGTACAGCGGCATGAATGCAGCAGAGAAAATCCGATAAATCCCATTATCAAAATGAATTACAAAAACAAACACAATGACAGTGAAATAGAGAGCAATTCTTAAATAATTCATTCAGGGATTGTGATGCAACCTGGATTTACCACATCTACAACCAGAGCTGAGTGAGACATAAGGCTGTACACTTCAGCCTGATAGCATTGGTGAGGTTCGTTGAGAAAATGCAGGCCCTTTGAAGTCATACTGCATGGTACCCATTCCATGGGTCCCAACTCTCCAGGTTTAAGGGATTCTTCCTTCAGCTAAAACATGCATGGGAAACCCACAGTATGGTGCACCGTGTGACCGGGAAACCTTTTCAAATGCATCTCAGTTTTCGTCCCCTTTTACTCGGGTTCACGATTGAAGACCCTTTACTAATACTCTCCCCACTTAGAGAGTCAGTGCCTTTAACCTCCTGTTTGGCACAGTTTGCAATTTCTGCGCAAGATGAACAAGAATAGGGAGAACCAATGAGAGACTAGCTCTAGGTGTCTGCACGTTCAAATATAACACTCATTTCCCACCAGGAAGAGGAATTTACCAAAGGATCAGCATGCTGTGCCGGAACCAGATTAGGGCATGAAGCAATCCTGCGGGTTTGCGGCCAGCTCACAAGAAAGCGAGTAGAAGAAAGGAGCTCAGGCGCACTGTCATTCACAAACCTGCAGAGTTATAAATGTCAGCTATTGTCCAAAAATGTATTGAAGTAAGGCTGCGTAGAGGACTTGAAAGCGGGGCAGAATTGCAGGAAAACGAGTTCAGGGGCAGACTGGAATTGCATTTAAAGCATAAGGAAAGAGACAGAAAGTCGACAATGATGCACTTGGTCAAAAAGGGCGTATGCGTTTTTTCCTGAATATATTCAAGAAAAAACACATACGCCCTTTTTGGCCAAACAAGCAAGCCTGTAAAGAAATCTGCATTACAATGAAGTCTCACTGCCCACCTGTCAAAAGGGACATCTGAAAAAAGTGAAAAATCCAGAAAGGCAGGAGAGGCCATGGAGAACAGGGAGCCTTGTTATGCTGATGGGCGGGATGTAACTTGCCAACAGCCACTCTGGAGAAGTGTATGGTGTTTCCTCAAACACCTAAAAAACTAAGCAATGGAGCCTACGGCACTTCAACTTATGGTTCTACAGCTTAGGGAAATTAAAATCAAAAAGACACAGCCACCCATAAATTTTGGACGGCTCTGCTTACAAGAACCTCATTTACGGTACAAGTGAAATATCCCAGAAAGCAAAAAATGGATAAAGAAGTTGTTGTACGTACGTACAATGGAATATCACTCAGCAATGAAATCTATGTCATGAGGCCCGTAGCGGCATAATGAGTGGATTCAGGTACGATCATTCTAAGTTAACTAAGTCACACAGAAAAAGAAACACCATAAGATATCTCAAATACACGGAATGCAAACATGGCTGCACATGAACTCAATTACAAAACAGAAAAGGGTCTCAAATTTAGAAAACCAACTTATGCTTGCTTAAGGGGAAAGGTGAGTTGTGGTGCTGCATAAAACCAGAGATTGAAATTAGCACAGATACCTTTCCATAAGCAAATATGTAATAGTCAGGACCTACTCCTTGCTCCACGAAATGGACTCAACACCCCATATTCAATGCCTAGGAATATACCTGACTAGTAAGAATCTGAAAACCCATGGATTTATATGTCTCCATAAGAGAATCAAGCATGTGTACAGCGGCATAAACGCAGCAGTGAAAATCCGATAAATCCCATTATCAAAATAAATTACAAAAGCAAAACACAATGACAGTGAAATAGAGAGCAATTCTTAAATAATTCATTCAGGGCTTGTGATGCAACGTGGATTTACCACATCTACACCCCGAGCTGAATGAGACATAAGGCTGGACACTTCGGGCTGATAGCATTGGTGACGTTCGGTGAGCAAAGGCAACCCTTTGAAGTCATACTGCGTGGTACCCATTCCATGGGTCCCAACTCTCCAGGTTGAAGGGATTCTTCCTTCAGGTAAAACATGCATGGGCAACCCAGAATATGGTTCACCGTGTGACCGGGAAAACTTTTTAAATGCGTCTCAGTTTTCGTCCCCTTGTACTCGGTTTTACCATTCCAGACGCTTTACTAACACTCTCCCCACTTGGAGAGTCAGTGCCTTTAACCTCCTGTTTGGCACAGTTTGGAATTTCTGCGCAAGATGAACAGGAATAGGGAGAACCAATGAGAGATTAGCTGTAGGTGTCTGCACGAACAAATTTAACGCTCATTTCCCACCAGGAAGAGGAATTAGCCAAAGGCTCAGCATGCCGTGTCGGAACCAGATTAGGGCCTGAAGCAATCCTGCGGTTTTGCGGCCAGCTCACAAGAAAGCGAGTTGAAGAAAGGAGCTCAGGGGCACTGTAATTCACAAACCTGCAGAGTTATAAATGACAGCTATCGTCCAAAAATATATTGAAGTAAGGCTGCAAAGAGGACTTGAACGCGGGGCAGAATTCCAGGAATACGGTTTCAGGAGGTAGACGGGAAGTCCTCTGAAAGTATAGGAGAAGAGGCAGAACCTCGACAATGATGCACTTTGTCAAAAAGGGCATATGCGTTTCTTCCAGCGCCCTTATTAAAGAGGGCAGGAGGCTCCCAGCATGCTTCAGTGGCCAACAGAGGGCCTACGTCGCCAAGGCGACATGAGCCATCCAGACAGGAGTGACCTCACATCAGAGGGCCCACCTCACAGAAGGGTAAGGAACCCAGTCAAGATCAGACTCTCACCAGAGTGCCCACATAAGCAAGGGGCTGGGAACCAGGCAGGAGTGTCCTCACACCCGTGGGGCCACATCATCGAAAGTTGAGGTACCCAGCACATGTGGCCTCAAACCAGAGGACCCACATCACCATGGGTCTCGGAGCGAGGCAGGCAGGATTAACCTCAAAACACATGGCCCATTGTATAAAAAAGGTGAGGAATCCAGCAGTTGGAACATCCCAGCAGGCGGCCCAGAGCACCGAGGCTATGGGATCCAGGCAGTGATGAACTCACAACAGAGGGCCCTCATCGTGATACTGTAAGCAACCCAGCCGTTGTAACCTCAGAGCACAAGGCCCACATCCCCATGGGGAAGGGAACCAAGCAGGAGTGTCATCGCACCAGTGGGCACACATCAGAAAAGGTGGGGAGCCCAGCAGTTAGGGCCGGACGCCAGAGGGCCCTCATCACTGAGGAGAGGAGGCTCCCAGCAAGCTCCAACTGCTACCAGAAGGCCGACGTCGCCAATGCAGGGTGTGCCAGCCAGGCAGGAGTGACCTCAGAGCAGAGGGCCAACCACACAAAAGTGTGAGGAACCCAAAGAGGATCAGACTCTCACCGGAGGGCCCACATCAGCAAGGGAATGGAAACCAGGCAGGAGTGTTCTCACACCAGTGTGGTCACATCACCGAAATGTGACGGACCCAGCACACGTGGCCTCAAACTACAGGACACACATCACCAAGGGGCTGGGAGTGAGGCAGGCAGGAGGAGCCTCCAAACAGAGGGCCCATAGCATAAAAAAGGTGAGGGATCCCGCAGTTGGAACCTCCCAGCAGGTGGCCAGGAGCAGCGAGGCTATGGGATCCAGGCCTGACTGAACTCAAAACAGAGGGCCCTCATCATGAAACTGTGAGCAACCCAGCCGTTGGGACCTTAGAGCAGAAGGCCCACATTCCCATGGGGTTGGGATCCTGGCAGGAGTGTACTCACACCACAGGGCGCACATCAGAAACTTTTGGGAGCCCAGGAGTTAGGGTCTGACGCCAGAGGGCCCTCATTACCGAGGGGAGGAGACTCCCAGCAGGCACCAACTCCCAACTGAGGGCCCACACCGCCACGTTGACGTGTGCCAGCCAGGCAGGAGTGACCTCACAGCAGAGGGCCTACCTCACAGAAGGGTGAGGAACCCAGCCAGGATAAGACTCTCACCAGAGGGCCCACATCACCAAGGGGATCGGAACAAGGCAGGAGTGTCCTCACACCAGTGTGGCCACATTATAGAAAGGTGAGGAACCCAGCACATGTGGCCTAAACCAGAGGACCCACATTTCCAAGGTGCTCCGAGTGAGGCAGGCAGGAGTAGCCTAACAACACAGGGCCCACAGAATAAAAAATGTGAGGAATCCAGCAGTTTGAACCTCCCAGCAGGTGGCCCAGAGCATGGAGTCTATGGGATCCAGGCCACAGTGAACTCACAGCAGAGGGCCCACATCATGAAACTGTGAGCAACCCAGCCAGTGGGACCTCAGAGCAGAAGGCCCACATCCCCATGGGGATGGGAACCTCGCAGGAGTGTCCTCGCACCACTTAGCACGTATCAGAAAATGTGGGAACCCAGCAGTTATGGCCTGGCGCCAGAGGGCCCTCATCACGGAGGAGAGGAGGCTACCAGCAGGCTCCAAATGCCACCAGAGGGCCGACGTCACCAAGGCAATGGGAGCAAGCCAGGCAGGAGTTACCTCACAGCAGAGGGCCCACCTCCCAGAAGTGTGAGGAATCCAGACAGGATCAGACTCTCACCAGAGGGCCCCCATCACCAAGGGGATGGGAACCAGGCAGGAGTGTCCTCACACCAGTGGGGCCACATCAATAAAGGTGAGGAAACTGGTACATGTGGCCTTAAACCAGAGGACCTACATCACAAATGGGCTGGGAGTGAGTCAGGAAGTAGGAGCATGAAAACACAGGACCCAAAGAATAAAAAAGGTAAGGAATCCAGCAGTAGGAACCTCCCAGCAGGCCGCTCAGAGCACAGAGGCTATGGGATCTAGGCCTGGGTGAACTAACACCAGAGAGCCAACATCATGAAACGGTGAACAACACAGGTGTTGGGACCTTAGAGCAGAAGGCCCACATGCCCATGGGGATGGGAACCTCGCAGGAGTGTCCTCGCACCACTTAGCACGTATCAGAAAATGTGGGTACCCAGCAGTTAGGGCCTGAGGCAAGAGGGCCCCCATCACCGAGGGGAGGTTCCCAGCAGGCTCCAACTGCCACAAGAGGGCCGATGTTGCCCAGGTGGGGTGTGCCAGCCAGGAAGGAGTGACCTCACAGCAGAGGGCCCCCCTCACAGAAGGGTGAGGAACCCAGCCAGGATCAGACTCTCACCAGAGGGCCCACATCATCAAGGGGATAGGAACCAGGCAGGAGTGTCCTCACACCAGTGGGGCCACATCATCGAAAGGCGAGGGACCCAGCATACGTGGCCTCAAACCAGAGGACACACATCACCAAGGGGCTGGGAGTGAGGCAGGCAGGAGGAGTCTCAAAACAGAGGGCCCATAGAAGAAAAAAGGTGAGGAATCCCGCAGTTGTAACCTCCCAGCAGGTGGCCAGGAGCAGCGAGGTTATGGGATCCAGGCCGGAGAGAACTCACAGCAGAGGGCCCTCATCATGAAACTGAGCAACCCACGGTTGGGACCTCAGAGCAGAAGGCCCACATTCCCATGGGGTTGGGAACCTGGCAGGAGTGTACTCGAACCACAGGGCGCATATCAGAAAATATTGGGAGCCCAGGAGTTAGGGTCTGACGCCAGAGGGCCCTCATTACCGAGGGGAGGAGACACCCAGCAGGCACCAAATCCCACCAGAGAGCCGACGTCGCCAAGGCGGGGTGTGCCAGCCAGGCAGGAGTGACCTCAGAGAAGAGGGCCCACCTCACAGAAGTGTGAGGAACCCAACCAGGATCAGACTCTCACCGGAGGGCCCACATCACCAAGGGGATGGGAACCAGGCAGGAGTGTCCTCACACCAGTGGGGCCACATCAGCCAAAGGTGAGGAACCCAGCACATGTGGCCTCAAACCACAGGACACACATCACCAAGGGGCTAGGAGTGAGGCAGGTGTCTGGAGGGGCACATTTAACTCTAATTTCCCACCAGGAAGTGGAATGAACCAAAGTCTCAGAGTGCCGTGCCGGACCCTGATTACGGCCTGAAGCAAACCTGCGGTTCTGTGGCCAGTTTTCAAGGAAACGAGTTAAGAAAGGAAATCACGGGCACTGTAATTCACAAACCTGCAGTGTTATAAATGACAGTTATTGGCAAAATTATATGGAAGTAAGTCTGCAAAGAGGACTTGAAAACGAGGCAGAATTGCAGGAATCATATTTCAGGAGGTAGATTGGAATTGCATTTAAAGCATGTGAAAAGCGGCAGATCTTTGACAGTGATGCACTTGGACAAAAGTGCGTAAACATTTTTTCCTGAATATATTCAGGAAAAAACACATATGCCCTTTTTGGCCAACCAAGCACTCGAGAAATGGAAATCCGCACTACAATGAAGTCTCATTTCCCATTCGTCAATAGGGCCATCTGAAAAAAGTGTAAAAACCAGAAACACAGGACAGGCCATGGAGAACAGGGAGCCTTGTTATGCTGATGGGCGGGATGTAAATTGCCAACAGACACTCTGGAGATGTGTATGGTGTATCCTGAAACATCTGAAAATCAAAGCTACAGACCCTAGGGCACTTCCACTTTTGGCCCTATAGCTTAGGAAAATTAAAATCAACAAGACACAGCCAACACAAAATTTAGGGCTGCTGTGTTTACAAGAACCTTGAGTCCAGTACAAATTAAATATCCCAGAAAGAAAAAAATGGATAAAGGAGTTGTGCTACTTACGTACAACGGAATATCACTCAGCAATGAAATCAATGTCATCAGGCCTGTAGCAGCAAATTGAGTGGATTTAAGTATGATGATTCTAAGAGAAATAGGTCACACAGAGAAAGAGAATTATCATAAGATATCACTAATAGAGAGAGTGTAAACTTGGCTACACATAAACTGAATTCCAAAACCGAACAGAGTCTCACATTTAGATAAAAACTTATGCTTGCTTAAGAGGAAAGTTGAGTTGGGGTGCTGTATAAAACCAGAGATTGAAATTAGCACACATACCGTTCCATAAGCCAAATATGTACTAGACAAGACCTACTCTTTGCTCAACGAAATAGACTCATCCATGGTGTATCACCTCACACCTGTTAGAATGGGCATCATCAGAAAATCTACAAACAACAAATGCTGGAAAGGGTGTGGAGATAAGGAACCCTCTTCCACTATTGTTGGGAATGTAAATTGATACAGTCACTGTGGAGAACATTATGGAGTTTCTTATAAAACTAAGAATAGAATTACCATATGATACAGCAATCCCACTACTGGGCATATACCCAGACAAAACCATAAATCAAAAAGAGACATTCACCGCAATGTTCATTGCATCACTATTTACAATATCCAGGTAATGGAAGCAACCTAAATGCCCACAGACAGACGAATGCATAAAGAAGTGGTACATATATAAAATGGAATATTACTAAGCCATAAAAAGGAATGAAATTGGGTCATTTGTAGAGACATTGATGGATCTAGAGACTGTCATACAGAGTGAAGTAAGTCAGAAAGAGAAAAACAAATCTTGTCTATTAATGCATATATGTGGAACCTAGAAAAATTGTACAGATGAACCGTTTTGCCAGGCAGAAATAGAGCAACGGATGTAGACAACAAACGTATGGACACCAAGGGGGGAAAGCTGTTGGGGTGTGGTGGTGGGGGGAGTTGAGAGATTGGGATTGGCATGTATACATTTATATGTATAAAATAGATAACCAAAAAGAACCTGCTGTATAAAAAAATAAAATAAAATTCAAATTACAAAAAGTAAAACAGAAAAAATATTCTTCCCTTCACATACATGTATTTATATGAATAAATTATTTCCATGCTTATATCTGTAAATACAAAAAAGAGGAATAAAATCTACCTTGAACCAAAAACGAAAAAGAGAAAAAAAAACAGAACCCACCAGTTACACAGAGGAAAACCGTATCAGGGCACTTGCTCCAGTTGTAAACAATTCTGAAGTTGGTCAGTGGTGGGGAATCATCTCCCATTCAGCCAGCAGGCCCCACGCAACAAGCGTCCTCATTGCAAAGCTGGGGGACCGTGCCGAGGCATCTGTGAGTAAACGTGGGCTGAGCCCCAGGCCAGCTGCTGCTGAAATGTTCCCACCCTTCCCAGGTAAAACACCTGAATATGTACAAGGACTTGAAAGCCTAGAGGAAGGGCCATGGAGCCACATGAGTGACAGCATGCCAGCCGACTTGGTGCCTGCAGGCCAGCCAGGATGGTCCTGGCCCTGGGTGCTCTTCTGGAAGCTTTCCATTTCCCTGCCTGAGATACCCCTGCTGTCCCGGCCCCCACTGCTTTCTTCCTCACTCACCTCTGCCCAGGGAGATATTCCAGCGGAAGGTATGGGTGACACATCCTCTTCTTTAGCAGGTGGCATCTTGGCAACTGCTGCAGAAAGTCCAGCAGAGCCCCACTCACACTGGGCCACCCACAAAGCCGTGGCCTCTCACTCCCTCCCACCAGTCCAGCCCCAAGACTGCTGACAGGGCAGAGAAAATTGCGTCAGGCACAGCGGCATGGGGTTCTTGCTGCCTGGAGCGGTGTTTATATTGATCTGAACCCAGGCACACCTGGGGAGGGCTGGCCAGCAAGGTCGTGCTTCCCAGGCCAGCCAATAATCACCCCTCAGGGGCTCACAGTTGCAGAAACTGGAACTTGCTGAATCGGCCAGGTCCAAGGAACAGGTGTGGGCTCCTGAGAGTCAGGATAGACAAGGGGCTGCAGCTCTGGCTTGTTTTCTAATTATATTATCTGGCCCATGAGTGGGAGACAACTTCAAGAAAACCCTCTCCTAATGAGAGGAACCCAGGAGTCAGGGAGAGGAGGGGTGGCTCTTGGGTGGAGACAGAGGCCTGGTGCCCCGGGTGCAGTGGAAGTCTCTGGAAGACCAGGTGGAGGGAGGCCACACAGAGTGATGCCCAGGGTCACAGACCTGTCGGAGCTGCTGTTTGTTAGTTCAAGTCCTGCTCTGAGGTGCTCTGTGTCAGATCTGAGTGACAGGTGAGCTGGGAGTGCTCTGCAATGAGGGCGATATGCACGGTTCCTGTGTTCCCAGCCCTGCCATGGTACCTGCAAGGGTAGCTCTGTATCCTGGGAGGGGCCTGACCACGAGAGCCCCATGGGCTGCAGGGGAACCTGCCCAGGGAACCCCATATCCTGGGAGGGGCCTGAACACGAGAGCCCCATGGGCTGGGGTGGGGGTGGGGTACCTGCCCAGGTGAGCTCCATATCCTGGGATTGGCCTGACCTCGAGAGCCCCATGGGCTGCTGGAGTCCTGGTAAAGGATGTCAGGACAGTCAGTGAAGCCACCGAGGATATACCTCCAGTAGTTCCTAAATCCTACACCCTGCTGGTCATTCTACCAACCACCAGGACATGGTATTCTGTATTAGTCTTCAATGATGCCTTCTTTTGTATTCTATTAGTCCCAGAGTCACAAGAAATTTTGGCTTGTGAGTGGCAGGACTCAACATACAACTAAAACAATACTTCCGGGCCGTGTTGCCCCAAGGGTTCAAAAATTCCCACACCATCTTTGGGGAAAGCTCAGCTAAAGAACTAAAAGTTCTACCTCTGGAAAAGGAAACACTCCTTCAATATGCAGACGACATTCTGATCGCCAGCCCTACTAAGGAGACCTCTGAACTACCAAGCCAATAAAGGATACAAGTTGTCCAAGAAAAAGCTCAAATATCACAGACTACGGTGACCTGCCTGGGCTTCATTCTCACAGAAGGTCGGAGAAGCCCATCCCAGGAAAGGGAAGAAACAATTTACAGCCTTACCCATTTCTGAAACTAGAAGACAGCTTAGGGGTTCCTGGGGAGGCCAGGGTTTGATGCTTCTGGATCCCTAACTACAGTCTACTAGCTGGGCCTCTATATGAAACACTGAAAGGAAAAGATGATGATCCTTTTGAATAGAATGCAGAAGTGGCCTTTCAAGAATGGAAAGAGCAGTCAATTCAGACCCTTGCCCTGGAACTCCCTAATTTAGCTAAACCCTTTGACCTTTACATTCCTGGTGAACGGTGAATCGCCATTGGAGTATTAGTGCAAAACCTGGGACCACTTGAAATGGAACAATGCAAGAATGCGATCCAGGTAGGATAAACTACGGTCACCAAGGGGCTTGGCCCACCGCCACATCTGGCCAAGATACTGGCCGTATCTGAAAACCTGGAAATCAGCAGCCCAAAAGGCCACCTCCCTCCGAAGGGAAAAGGACCCCACGTGGTGATCCTAACACCCAACCATGCCCTGAAGTTGCAGGGTTGGCTCCATGGGCACACTGACCTTGAGCGAGGAGGCCCTCCAACTCCAACCTCCATAGAGATAACCGGGGCAAAGTGGCACCATGAAGACTCGTGTGAAGGTGTCTGCACGGGAAAATGTAACGCTCATTTCCCACCAGGAAGAGGAATTAACCAAAGGCTCAGCATGCCGTGCCGGAACCAGATTAGGGCCTGAAGCAATCCTGCGGGTTTGCGGCCAGCTCACAAGAAAGCGAGTTGAAGAAAGGAGCTCAGGGACACTGTAATTCACAAACCTGCAGAGTTATAAATGACAGCTATCACCCAAAAATATATTGAAGGAAGGCTGCGAAGAGGACTTGAAAGCGGGGCAGAATTGCAAGAAAACGATTTCAGGGGGTAGACTGGAATTGCATTTAAAGCATAGGAAAAGAGGCAGAACGTCGACAATGATGCACTTGGCCAAAAAGGGCGTATGCGTTTTTTCCTGAATATATTCAGGAAAAAACGCATACGCCCTTTTTGGCCAACCAAGCAAGCATGTTAAAGAAATCTGCACTACAATGAAGTCTCACTGCCCCCCGTTCAAAAGGGCCATCTGAAAAAAGTGTAAAATCCAGAAAGGCAGCACAGGCCATGGAGAACAGGGAGCGTTGTTTTGCTGATGGGCGGGATGTAAATTGCCAACAGCCACTCTGGAGATGTGTATGGTGTTTCCTCAAAAACCTAAAAAACAAAGCAACGGAGCCTACGGCATTACCACTTATGGTCTTATAGATCACGGAAATTAAAATCAAAAACAGACAGCCACCCCAAAGTTTCAGACGGCTCTGTTTACAGGAATCTCGTCTACGGTACAAGTTAAATATCCCAGAATGTGAAAAATGGATAAAGAAGTTGTGGTACACACATTCAATGGAATATCACTCAGCAATGAAATCTATGTCATCAGGCCCATCGTGGCATAATGAGTGGATTCAGGTACGATGATTCTAAGTGAAATAAGTCACACAGAAAATGAAACATCATAAGATATCACTAATACACGGAATGTAAACTTGGCTACACATGAACTGAATTACAAAACAGAACAGGGTCTCAAATTTAGAAAACCACCTTATGCTTGCTTAAGGGGAAAAGTGAGTTGGGGTGCTGCATAAAACCAGAGATAGAAATTAGCACAGATACCTTTCCATAAGACAAATATGTAATAGTCAAGACCTAGCCCTTGCTCAACGAAATGGACTAAACACCCCATATTCAACGCCTAGGAATACACCTGACTAGTAAGTATCTTCAAACCCATGGATTTATATGTCTCCATAAGAGACTCAAGTGTGTGTACAGCGGCATGAATGCAGCAGAGAAAATGCAATAAATCCCATTATGAAAATGAATTACAAAAACAAACACAATGACAGTGAAATAGAGAGCAATTCTTAAATAATTCATTCAGGGATTGTGATGCAACCTGGATTTACCACATCTACAACCAGAGCTGAGTGAGACATAAGGCTGTACACTTCGGCCTGATAGCATTGGTGAGGTTCGTTGAGAAAATGCAGGCCCTTTGAAGTCATACTGCATGGTACCCATTCCATGGGTCCCAACTCTCCAGGTTTAAGGGATTCTTCCTTCAGCTAAAACATGCATGGGAAACCCACAGTATGGTGCACCGTGTGACCGGGAAACCTTTTCAAATGCATCTCAGTTTTCGTCCCCTTTTACTCGGGTTCACGATTGAAGACCCTTTACTAATACTCTCCCCACTTAGAGAGTCAGTGCCTTTAACCTCCTGTTTGGCACAGTTTGCAATTTCTGCGCAAGATGAACAAGAATAGGGAGAACCAATGAGAGACTAGCTCTAGGTGTCTGCACGTTCAAATATAACACTCATTTCCCACCAGGAAGAGGAATTTACCAAAGGATCAGCATGCTGTGCCGGAACCAGATTAGGGCATGAAGCAATCCTGCGGGTTTGCGGCCAGCTCACAAGAAAGCGAGTAGAAGAAAGGAGCTCAGGCGCACTGTCATTCACAAACCTGCAGAGTTATAAATGTCAGCTATTGTCCAAAAATGTATTGAAGTAAGGCTGCGTAGAGGACTTGAAAGCGGGGCAGAATTGCAGGAAAACGAGTTCAGGGGCAGACTGGAATTGCATTTAAAGCATAAGGAAAGAGACAGAAAGTCGACAATGATGCACTTGGTCAAAAAGGGCGTATGCGTTTTTTCCTGAATATATTCAAGAAAAAACACATACGCCCTTTTTGGCCAAACAAGCAAGCCTGTAAAGAAATCTGCATTACAATGAAGTCTCACTGCCCCCCTGTCAAAAGGGACATCTGAAAAAAGTGAAAAATCCAGAAAGGCAGGACAGGCCATGGAGAACAGGGAGCCTTGTTATGCTGATGGGCGGGATGTAAATTGCCAACAGCCACTCTGGAGAAGTGTATGGTGTTTCCTCAAACACCTAAAAAACTAAGCAACGGAGCCTACGGCACTTCATCTTATGGTTCTATAGCTTAGGGAAATTAAAATCAAAAAGACACAGCCACCCATAAATTTTGGACGGCTCTGCTTACAAGAACCTCATTTACGGTACAAGTGAAATATCCCAGAAAGCAAAAAATGGATAAAGAAGTTGTTGTACGTACGTACAATGGAATATCACTCAGCAATGAAATCTATGTCATGAGGCCCGTCGCGGCATAATGAGTGGATTCAGGTACGATCATTCTAAGTTAACTAAGTCACACAGAAAAAGAAACACCATAAGATATCTCAAATACACGGAATGCAAACATGGCTGCACATGAACTCAATTACAAAACAGAAAAGGGTCTCAAATTTAGAAAACCAACTTATGCTTGCTTAAGGGGAAAGGTGAGTTGTGGTGCTGCATAAAACCAGAGATTGAAATTAGCACAGATACCTTTCCATAAGCAAATATGTAATAGTCAGGACCTACTCCTTGCTCCACGAAATGGACTCAACACCCCATATTCAATGCCTAGGAATATACCTGACTAGTAAGAATCTGAAAACCCATGGATTTATATGTCTCCATAAGAGAATCAAGCATGTGTACAGCGGCATAAACGCAGCAGTGAAAATCCGATAAATCCCATTATCAAAATAAATTACAAAAACAAAACACAATGACAGTGAAATAGAGAGCAATTCTTAAATAATTCATTCAGGGCTTGTGATGCAACGTGGATTTACCACATCTACACCCCGAGCTGAGTGAGACATAAGGCTGGACACTTCGGGCTGATAGCATTGGTGACGTTCAGTGAGCAAAGGCAACCCTTTGAAGTCATACTGCATGGTACCCATTCCATGGGTCCCAACTCTCCAGGTTGAAGGGATTCTTCCTTCAGGTAAAACATGCATGGGCAACCCAGAATATGGTCCACCGTGTGACCGGGAAAACTTTTTAAATGCGTCTCAGTTTTCGTCCCCTCGTACTCGGTTTTACCATTCCAGACGCTTTACTAACACTCTCCCCACTTGGAGAGTCAGTGCCTTTAACCTCCTGTTTGGCACAGTTTGGAATTTCTGCGCAAGATGAACAGGAATAGGGAGAACCAATGAGAGATTAGCTGTAGGTGTCTGCACGAACAAATTTAACGCTCATTTCCCACCAGGAAGAGGAATTAGCCAAAGGCTCCGCATGCCGTGTCGGAACCAGATTAGGGCCTGAAGCAATCCTGCGGTTTTGCGGCCAGCTCACAAGAAAGCGAGTTGAAGAAAGGAGCTCAGGGGCACTGTAATTCACAAACCTGCAGAGTTATAAATGACAGCTATCGTCCAAAAATATATTGAAGTAAGGCTGCAAAGAGGACTTGAACGCGGGGCAGAATTCCAGGAATACGGTTTCAGGAGGTAGACGGGAAGTCCTCTGAAAGTATAGGAGAAGAGGCAGAACCTCGACAATGATGCACTTGGTCAAAAAGGGCATATGCGTTTCTTCCAGCGCCCTTATTAAAGAGGGCAGGAGGCTCCCAGCATGCTTCAGTGGCCAACAGAGGGCCTACGTCGCCAAGGCGACATGAGCCATCCAGACAGGAGTGACCTCACATCAGAGGGCCCACCTCACAGAAGGGTAAGGAACCCAGTCAAGATCAGACTCTCACCAGAGTGCCCACATAAGCAAGGGGCTGGGAACCAGGCAGGAGTGTCCTCACACCCTTGGGGCCACATCATCGAAAGTTGAGGTACCCAGCACATGTGGCCTCAAACCAGAGGACCCACATCACCATGGGTCTCGGAGCGAGGCAGTCAGGATTAACCTCAAAACACATGGCCCATTGTATAAAAAAGGTGAGGAATCCAGCAGTTGGAACATCCCAGCAGGCGGCCCAGAGCACTGAGGCTATGGGATCCAGGCAATGATGAACTCACAACAGAGGGCCCTCATCGTGATACTGTAAGCAACCCAGCCGTTGTAACCTCAGAGCACAAGGCCCACATCCCCATGGGGAAGGGAACCAAGCAGGAGTGTCATCACACCAGTGGGCACACATCAGAAAAGGTGGGGAGCCCAGCAGTTAGGGCCGGACGCCAGAGGGCCCTCATCACTGAGGAGAGGAGGCTCCCAGCAAACTCCAACTGCTACCAGAAGGCCGACGTCGCCAATGCAGGGTGTGCCAGCCAGGCAGGAGTGACCTCAGAGCAGAGGGCCAACCACACAAAAGTGTGAGGAACCCAAAGAGGATCAGACTCTCACCGGAGGGCCCACATCACCAAGGGAATGGAAACCAGGCAGGAGTGTTCTCACACCAGTGTGGTCACATCACCGAAATGTGACGGACCCAGCACACGTGGCCTCAAACTACAGGACACACATCACCAAGGGGCTGGGAGTGAGGCAGGCAGGAGGAGCCTCCAAACAGAGGGCCCATAGCGTAAAAAAGGTGAGGGATCCCGCAGTTGGAACCTCCCAGCAGGTGGCCAGGAGCAGCGAGGCTATGGGATCCAGGCCTGACTGAACTCAAAACAGAGGGCCCTCATCATGAAACTGTGAGCAACCCAGCCGTTGGGACCTTAGAGCAGAAGGCCCACATGCCCATGGGGATGGGAACCTCGCAGGAGTATCCTCGCACCACTTAGCACGTATCAGAAAATGTGGGTACCCAGCAGTTAGGGCCTGAGGCAAGAGGGCCCCCATCACCGAGGGGAGGTTCCCAGCGGCTCCAACTGCCACAAGAGGGCCGATGTTGCCCAGGTGGGGTGTGCCAGCCAGGCAGGAGTGACCTCACAGCGGAGGGACCCCCTCACAGAAGGGTGAGGAACCCAGCCAGGATCAGACTCTAACCAGAGGGCCCACATCATCAAGGGGATAGGAACCAGGCAGGAGTGTCCCCACACCAGTGGGGCCACATCATCGAAAGGCGAGGGACCCAGCATACGTGGCCTCAAACCAGAGGACACACATCACCAAGGGGCTGGGAGTGAGGCAGGCAGGAGGAGTCTCAAAACAGAGGGCCCATAGAAGAAAAAAGGTGAGGAATCCCGCAGTTGTAACCTCCCAGCAGGTGGCCAGGAGCAGCGAGGCTATGGGATCCAGGCCGGAGAGAACTCACAGCAGAGGGCCCTCATCATGAAACTGAGCAACCCACGGTTGGGACCTCAGAGCAGAAGTCCCACATTCCCATGGGGTTGGGAACCTGGCAGGAGTGTACTCGAACCACAGGGCGCATATCAGAAAATATTGGGAGCCCAGGAGTTAGGGCCTGACGCCAGAGGGCCCTCATTACCGAGGGGAGGAGACACCCAGCAGGCACCAAATCCCACCAGAGGGCCGACGTCGCCAAGGCGGGGTGTGCCAGCCAGGCAGGAGTGACCTCAGAGAAGAGGGCCCACCTCACAGAAGTGTGAGGAACCCAACCAGGATCAGACTCTCACCGGAGGGCCCACATCACCAAGGGGATGGGAACCAGGCAGGAGTGTCCTCACACCAGTGGGGCCACATCAGCCAAAGCTGAGGAACCCAGCACATGTGGCCTCAAACCAGAGGACACACATCACCAAGGGGCTAGGAGTGAGGCAGGTGTCTGGAGGGGCACATTTAACTCTAATTTCCCACCAGGAAGTGGAATGAACCAAAGTCTCAGAGTGCCGTGCCGGACCCTGATTACGGCCTGAAGCAAACCTGCGGTTCTGTGGCCAGTTTTCAAGGAAACGAGTTAAGAAAGGAAATCACGGGCACTGTAATTCACAAACCTGCAGAGTTATAAATGACAGCTATTGGCAAAAATATATGGAAGTAAGTCTGCAAAGAGGACTTGAAAACGAGGCAGAATTGCAGGAATCATATTTCAGGAGGTAGATTGGAATTGCATTTAAAGCATGTGAAAAGCGGCAGATATTTGACACTGATGCACTTGGACAAAAGTGCGTAAACATTTTTTCCTGAATATATTCAGGAAAAAACACATATGCCCTTTTTGGCCAACCAAGCAAGCGTGTAAAGGAAATCTGCACTACAATGAAGTCTCACTGCCCCCCGGTCAAAAGGGCCATCTGAAAAAGTGTAAAATCCAGAAAGGCAGGACAGGTCATGGAGAACAGGGCGCCTTGTTATGCTGATGGGCGGATTAAATTTCCAACAGCCACTCTGGAGAAGTGTATGGTGTTTCCTGAAACACGTAGGAAACAAAGCAACACAGCCTATGGCATCTCCACTTATGGTCCTATAGCATAGGGAAATTAAAATCAAAAACACACAGCCACCCCAAAGTTTGGGATGGCTCTGTTTACAAGAACCTCATCTACGGTAGAAGTTAAATATCCGAGAAAGCATAAAATAGATAAAGAAGTTGTGGTACGCACGTACAATGGAATATCACTCAGCAATGAAATCTACGTCATCAGGACCGTAGCGGCATAATGAGTGGATTCAGGTACGATGATTCTATGAGAAATAAGTCAGACAGAAAAAGAAACATCATAAGTTATCACTAATACACGGAATGTAAACTTGGCTCCCATGAACTGAATTACAAAACAGAACAGGGTCTCAAATTTAGCAAACCAACTTATGCTTGCTAATGGGGAAAGGTCAGTTGGGATGCTGAATAAAACCAGAGATTGAAATTAGCACAGATACCGTTCCATAAGCCAAATATATAATAGACAAAACCTACTCCTTGCTCAACGAAATGGACTCAACACCCTATATTCAACGCCTGGGAAGATACCTGACAAGTAAGAATCTTAAAACCCATGGATTTATATGTCTCCATAAGGAAATCAAGCGTGTGTACAGTGGCCTAAAAGCAGCAGTGAAAATACGATAAATCCCATTATCAAAATGAATTTCAAAAACAAAACACAATGAGAGTGAAATAGAGAGCAATTCTTAAATAATTCATTCAGGGCTTGTGATGCAACCTGTATTTACCACATCTACACCCAGAGCTGGATGAGACATAAGGCTGGACACTTCGGGCTGATAGCATTGGTGAGGTTCGGTGAGCAAACGCAGACCCTTTGAACTCATACTGCATGGTACCCATTCCATGGGTCCCAACTCTCCAGGTTTAAGGGATTCTTCCTTCAGCTAAAACATGCATGGGAAACCCAGAGTATGTTCCACCGTGTGATTGGGAAACGTTTTCAAATGCATCTCAGTTTTCGTCCCCTGGTACTCGGGTTCAACATTTGAACGCTTTACTAATACCCTCCCCACTTGGAGAGTCAGTGCCATTAACCTCCTGTTTGGCACAGTTTGCAATTTCTGCGCAAGATGAACAGGAATAGGGAGAAGCAATGAGAGACTAGCTGTAGGTGTCTGCACGGGCAAATGGAACACTCATTTCCCACCAGGAAGAGGAATTAACTAAAGGCTCAGCGTGCCCTGCCGGAAACAGATTAGGGCCTGAAGCAATCCTGCGGTTTTCGGCCAGCTCACAAGAAAGCGAGTTGAAGAAATGAGCTCAGGGGCACTGTAATTCACAAACCTGCAGAGTTATGAATGACAGCTATCGTCCAAAAATGTATTGAAGTAAGTCTTCGAAGAGGACTTGAAAGCGGGGCAGAATTTCAGGAAAACGATTTCAGGGGGTAGACTGGAATTGTACTAAAAGCATAGGAAAAGAGGCAGAATGTCGACAATGATGCACTTGGCCAAAAAGGGCATATGCGTTTTTTCCTGAATATATTCAGGAAAAAACGCATACGCCCTTTTTGGCCAACCAAGCAAGCGTGTAATGGAAATCTGCACTACAATGGAGTCTCACTGCCCCCCGGTCAAAAGGGCCATCTGAAAAAAATGTAAAATCCAGAAAGTCAGGACAGGTCATGGAGAACAGGGAGCCTTGTCATGCTGATGGGCGGGATGTAAATTGCCAACAACCACTCTGGAGAAGTGTATGGTGTTTCCAGAAACACGTAGGAAACAAAGCAACACACCCTATGGCACTTCCACTTATGGTCCTATAGCTTAGGGAAATTAAAATCAAAAACACACAGCCACCCCAAAGTTTCGGACGGCTCTGTTTACAAGAACCTCGTCTACGGTACAAGTTAAATATTCAAGAAAGCGAAAAATGGATAAAGAAATTGTGGTACGTACGTACAATGGAATATCACTCACCAATGAAATCTATGTCATCAGGCCCATTGCGGCATAATGAGTGGATTCAGGTACGATGATTCTAAGTGAAATAAGTCACACAGAAAATGAAACATCATAAGATATCACTAATACAAGGAATGTAAACTTGGCTACACATGAACTGAATTACAAAACAGAACAGGGTCTCAAATTTAGAACACCAACTTATGCTTGCTTAAGGGGAAATGTGAGTTGGGGTGCTGCATAAAACCAGAGATAGAAATTAGCAAGGATACCTTTCCATAAGCCAAATATATAATACTCAAGACCTACCCCTTGCTCAACGAAATGGACTAAACACCCCATATTCAAAGCCTAGGAATACACCTGACTGATCAGAATCTTCAAACCCATGGATTTATATGTCTCCATAAGAGAATCAAGCGTGTGTACAGCTGCAAGAATGCAGCAGAGAAAATCCGATAAATCCCATTATCAAAATGAATTACAGAAACAAAACACAATGACAGTGAAATAGAGAGCAATTTTTAAATAATTCATTCAGGGCTTGTGATGCAACCTGGATTTACCACATCTACACCCAGAGCTGAGTGAGACATAAGGTTGGACACTTCGGGCTGATAGCATTGGTGAGGTTCGATGAGCAAGTGCAGACCCTTTGAAGTCATACTGCATGGTACCCATTCCATGGGTCCCAACTCTCCAGGTTTGAGGGATTCTTCCTTCAGCTAAAACATGCATGGAAAACCCAAGTATGGTGCACCATGTGACCGGGAAACGTTTTCAAATGCATCTCAGTTTTCGTCCCCTTTTACTCGGGTTCACCATTCCAGACCGTTTACTAACACTCTCCCCACTTGGAGAGTCAGTGCCTTTAACCTCCTGTTTGGCACAGTTTGCAATTTCTGCGCAAGATGAACAGGAATAGGGAGAACCAATGAGAGACTAGCTGTAGGTGTCTGGACGGGCAAATGGAACGCTCATTTCCCACCAGGAAGAGGAATTAACCAAAGGCTCAGCATGCCGTGCCGGAACCAGATTAGGGCCTGAAGCATTCCTGCGGGTTTGCGGCCAGCTCACAAGAAAGCGAGTTGAAGAAAGGAGCTCAGGGGCACTGTAATTCACAAACCTGCAGAGTTATAAATGACAGCTATCGTCCAAAAATATATTGAAGGAAGGCTGCGAAGAGGACTGGAAAGCGGGGCAGAATTGCAGGAAAACGATTTCAGGGGGTAGACTGGAATTGCATTTAAAGCATAGGAAAAGAGGCAGAACGTCGACAATGATGCACTTGGCCAAAAAGGGCGTATGCGTTTTTTCCTGAATATATTCAGGAAAAAACGCATACGCCCTTTTTGGCCAACCAAGCCAGCATGTTAAAGAAATCTGCACTACAAAGAAGTCTCACTGCCCCCAGGTCAAAAGGGCCATCTGAAAAAAGTGTAAAATCCAGAAAGACAGCACAGGCCATGGAGAACAGGGAGCCTTGTTATGCTGATGGGCGGGATGTAAATTGCCAACAGCCACTCTGGAGAAGTGTATGGTGTTTCCTGAAACACGTAGGAAACAAAGCAACACAGCCTATGGCACTTCCACTTATGGTCCTATAGATTATGGAAATTAAAATCAAAAACACACAGCCACCCCAATGTTTGGGACGTCTCTGTTTACAAGAACCTCGTCTACGGTACAAGTTAAATATCCGAGAAAGCAAAAAATTCATAAAGAAGTTGTGGTATGCAAGTACAATGGAATATCACTCAGCAATGAAATCTACGTCATCAGGCCCGTAGCGGCATAATGACTGGATTCAGGTATGATGATTCTACGAGAAATAAGTCACACAGAAAAAGAAACCTCATAAGTTATCACTAATACACGGAATGTAAACTTGGCTACACATGAACAGAAATACCAACAGAACAGGGTCTCAAATTTAGAAAACCAACTTATGCTTGCTTAGGGGGAAAGGTGAGTTGGGGTGCTGCATAAAACCAGAGATTGAAATTAGCACAGATACCTTTCCATAAGCCAAATATATAATAGACAAGACCTACTCCTTGCTCAACGAAATGGACTCAACACTCCATATTCAACGCCTGGGAATATACCTGACAAGTAAGAATCTTAAAACCCATGGATTTATATGTCTCCACAAGGAAATAAAGCGTGTGTACAGCGGCATAAACGCAGCAGTGAAAATCCGATAAATCCCATGATCAAAATAAATGTCAAAAACAAAACACAATGACAGTGAAATACAGAGCAATTCTTAAATAATTCATTCAGGCCTTGTGATGAAACCGGGATTTACCACATCTACACCCAGAGCTTTGTGACACATAAAGCTGGACACTTCGGGCTGATAGCTTTGGTGAGGTTCGGTGAGCAAACGCAGACCCTTTGAAGTCATACTGCATGGTACCCATTCCATGGGTCCCAACTCTCCAGGTTTAAGGGATTCTTCCTTCAGCTAAAACATGCATGGGAAACCCAGAGTATGGTCCACCGTGTGATTGGGAAACGTTTTCAAATGCATCTCAGTTTTCGAACGCTGGTACTCGGGTTCACCATTCCAGACGCTTTACTAACACTCTCCCCACTTGGAGAGTCAGTGCCTTTAACTTCCTGTTTGGCACAGTTTGCAATTTCTGCGCAAGATGAACAGGAATAGGGAGAACCAATGAGAGATTAGCTGTAGGTGTCTGCACGGGCAAATGGAACGCTCATTTCCCACCAGGAAGACGAATTAACCAAAGGCTCAGCGTGCCCTGCCAGAAACAGATTAAGGCCTGAAGCAATCCTGCGGTTTTGCAGCCAGCTCACAAGAAAGTGAGTTGAAGAAAGGAGCTCAGGGCCACTGAAATTCACAAACCTGCAGAGTTATGAATGACAGCTATCGTCCAAAAATGTATTGAAGTAAGTCTTCGAAGAGGACTTGAAAGCGGGACAGAATTTCTGGAAAACGATTGCAGGGGGTAGACTGGAATTGCACTTAAAGCATAGGAAATGAGGCAGAATGTCGACAATGATGCACTTGGCCAAAAAGGGCGTATGTGTTTTTTCCTGAATATATTCAGGAAAAAACGCATACGCCCTTTTTGGTCAACCAAGCAAGCGTGTAAAGGAAATCTGCACTACAATGAAGTCTAACTGCCCCCCGGTCAAAAGGGCCATCTGAAAAAAGTGTAAAATCCAGAAAGGCAGGACAGGTCATGGAGAACAGGGAGCCTTGATATGCTGATGGGCAGGATGTAAATTGCCAACAGCCACTCTGGAGAAGTGTATGGTGTTTCCTGAAACACGTAGGAAACAAAACAACACAGCCTATGGCACTTCCACTTATGGATCTATAGCTTAGGGAAATTAAAATCAAAAACACACAGCCACCCCAAAGTTTGGGACGGCTCCGTTTACAGAACCTCGTCTACGGTACAAGTTAAATATCCGAGAAAGCAAAAAATGGATAAAGAAGTAGTGCTACGTACGTACAATGGAATATCACACAGCAATGAAATCTACGTCATCAGGCCCATAGCGCCATAATGAGTGGATTCAGGTACGATGATTCTACGAGAAATAAGTCACACAGAAAAAGAAACATCATAAGATATGACTAATACACGGAATGTAAACTTGGCTACACATAAACTGAATTACAAAACAGAAAAGGGTCTCAAATTGAGACAACCAACTTATGCTTGCTTATGGGGAAAGGTGAGTTGGGGTGCTGCATAAAAACAGAGATTGAAATTAGCACAGATACTGTTCCATAAGCCAAATATATAATAGACAACACCTACTCCTTGCTCAGCGAAATAGACTCAACACCCCATATTCAACGCCTGGGAATATACCTGACAAGTAAGAATCTTAAAACCCATGGATTTATATGTCTCCATAAGGAAATCAAATGTCTGTACATCGGCCTAAACGCAGCAGTGAAAATACGATAAATCCCATTATCAAAATAAATTTCAAAGACAAAACACAATGACAGTGAAATAGAGAGCATTTCTTAAATAATTGATTCAGGGCTTGTGATGCAACCTGGATTTACCACATGTACACCCAGAGCTGGGTGAGACATACGTCTGGGCACTTCGGGCTGATAGCATTGGTGAGGTTCGGTGAGCAAACACAGACCCTTTGAAGTCATACTGCATGGTACTCATTCCATGGGTCCCAACTCTCCAGGTTTAAGGGATTCTTCCTTCAGCTAAAACATGCATGGGAAACCCAGAGTATGGTCCACCGTGTGATTGGGAAACGTTTCCAAATGCATCTCAGTTTTCGAACCCTGGTACTCGGGTTCACCATTCCAGACGCTTTACTAAAACTCTCCCCACTTGGAGAGTCAGTGCCTTTAACCTCCTGTTTGGCACAGTTTGCAATTTCTGCGCAAGATGAACAGGAATAGGGAGAACCAATGAGAGACTACCTGTAGGTGTCTGCACGAGCAAATGGAATGCTCATTTCCCACCAGGAAGACGAATTAACCAAAGGCTCAGCGTGCCATGCCGGAAACAGATTAGGGCCTGAAACAATCCTGCGGTTTTGCGGCCAGTTCACATGAAAGCGAGTTGAGGAAAGGAGTTCTGGGGCACTGTAATTCACAAACCTGCAGAGTTATGAATGACAGCTATCGTCCAAAAATGTATTGAAGTACGTCTTCAAAGAGGACTTGAAAGCGGGGCAGAATTTCAGGAAAACGATTTCAGGGGGTAGACTGGAATTGCACTTAAAGCATAGGAAAAGAGGCAGAATGTCGACAATGATGCACTTGGCCAAAAAGGGCGTATGCGTTTTTTCCTGAATATATTCAGGAAAAAACGCATACGCCCTTTTTGGCCAACCAAGCATGCGTGTAAAGGAAATCTGCACTACAATGGAGTCTCACTGCCCCCCGGTCAAAAGGGCCATCTGAAAAAAGTGTAAAATCCAGAAAGGCAGGACAGGTCATGGAGAACAGGGAGCCTTCTTATGCTGCTGGGCAGGATGTAAATTGCCAACAGCCACTCTGGAGAAGTGTATGGTGTTTCCTGAAACACGTAGGAAACAAAGCAACACAGCCTATTGCACTTCCACTTATGGTCCTATAGCTTAGGGAAATTAAAATCAAAAACACACAGCCACCCCAAAGTTTGGGACGGCTCTGTTTACAAGAACCTCATCTACGGTACAAGTTAAATATCCGAGAAAGCAAAAAATGGATAAAGAAGTTGTGGTACGCACGTACAATGGAATATCACTCAGCAATGAAATCTCCATCATCAGGCCCGTAGCGGCATAATGAGTGGATCCAAGTACGATGATTCTACGAGAAATAAGTCACACAGAAAAAGAAACATCATAAGATATCACTAATACACGGAATGTAAATTGGTTACACATGAACTGAATTACAAAACAGAACAGGGTCTCAAATTTAGAAAACCAGCTTCTGCTTGCTTATGGGGAAAGGTGAGTTGGGGTGCTGCATAAAACCAGAGATTGAAATTAGCACAGATACCGTTTCATAAGCCAAATATATAATAGACAAGACCTACTCCTTGCTCAACGAAATGGACTCAACACCCCATATTCAACGCCTGGGAAGATACCTGACAAGTAAGAATCTTAAAACCCATGGATTTATAGGTCTCTGTAAGGAAATCAAGCGTGTGTACAGCGGCCTAAATGCAGCAGTGAAAATCCGATAAATCCCATTATCAAAATAAATTTCAGAAACAAAACACAATGACAGTGAAATAGAGAGCAATGCTTAAATAATTCATTCAGGACTTGTGATGCAACCTGGATTTACCACGTCTACACCCAGAGTTGTGTGAGACATAAGGCTGGACACTTCGGGCTGATAGAATTGGTGAGGTTCGGTGAGCAAACGCAGACCCTTTGAAGTCATACTGCATGGTACCCATTCCATGGTTCCCAACTCTCCAGGTTTAAGGGATTCTTCCTTCAGCTAAAACATGCATGGGAAACACAGAGTATGGTCCACCATGTGACTGGGAAACGTTTTCAGATGCATCTCAGTTTTCGTCCCCTGGTACTCGGGTTCACCATTCCAGACGCTTTACTAACACTCTCCCCACTTGGAGAGTCAGTGCATTTAACCTCCTGTTTGGCAAAGTTTGCAATTTCTGCGCAAGATGAACAGGAATAGGGAGAACCAATGAGAGACTAGCTGTAGGTGTCTGCACGGGCAAATTGAACGCTCATTTCCCACCAGGAAGAGGAATTAACCGAAGGCTCAGCGTGCCCTGCCGGAAAGAGATTAGGGCCTGAAGCAATCCTGCGGTTTTGCGGCCAGCTCACAAGAAAGCGAGTTGAAGAAAGGAGCTCAAGGGCACTGTAATTCACAAACCTGCAGAGTTATGAATGACAGCTATCGTCCAAAAATGTATAGAAGTAAGTCTTCGAAGAGGACTTGAAAGCGGGGCAGAATTTCAGGAAAACGATTTCAGGGGGTAGACTGGAATTGCACTTAAAGCATAGGAAAAGAGGCAGAATGTTGACAATGATGCACTTGGCCAAAAAGGGCGTATGCGTTTTTTCCTGAATATATTCAGGAAAAAACGCATACGCCCTTTTTGGCCAACCAAGCAAGCGTGTAAAGGAAATCTGCACTACAATGAAGTCTCACTGCCCCCCGGTCAAAAGGGCCATCTGAAAAAGTGTAAAATCCAGAAAGGCAGGACAGGTCATGGAGAACAGGGCGCCTTGTTATGCTGATGGGCGGATTAAATTTCCAACAGCCACTCTGGAAAAGTGTATGGTGTTTCCTGAAACACGTAGGAAACAAAGCAACACAGCCTATGGCATCTCCACTTATGGTCCTATAGCATAGGGAAATTAAAATCAAAAACACACAGCCACCCCAAAGTTTGGGATGGCTCTGTTTACAAGAACCTCATCTACGGTAGAAGTTAAATATCCGAGAAAGCATAAAATAGATAAAGAAGTTGTGGTACGCACGTACAATGGAATATCACTCAGCAATGAAATCTACGTCATCAGGACCGTAGCGGCATAATGAGTGGATTCAGGTACGATGATTCTATGAGAAATAAGTCAGACAGAAAAAGAAACATCATAAGTTATCACTAATACACGGAATGTAAACTTGGCTCCCATGAACTGAATTACAAAACAGAACAGGGTCTCAAATTTAGCAAACCAACTTATGCTTGCTAATGGGGAAAGGTCAGTTGGGATGCTGAATAAAACCAGAGATTGAAATTAGCACAGATACCGTTCCATAAGCCAAATATATAATAGACAAAACCTACTCCTTGCTCAACGAAATGGACTCAACACCCTATATTCAACGCCTGGGAAGATACCTGACAAGTAAGAATCTTAAAACCCATGGATTTATATGTCTCCATAAGGAAATCAAGCGTGTGTACAGTGGCCTAAAAGCAGCAGTGAAAATACGATAAATCCCATTATCAAAATGAATTTCAAAAACAAAACACAATGAGAGTGAAATAGAGAGCAATTCTTAAATAATTCATTCAGGGCTTGTGATGCAACCTGTATTTACCACATCTACACCCAGAGCTGGATGAGACATAAGGCTGGACACTTCGGGCTGATAGCATTGGTGAGGTTCGGTGAGCAAACGCAGACCCTTTGAACTCATACTGCATGGTACCCATTCCATGGGTCCCAACTCTCCAGGTTTAAGGGATTCTTCCTTCAGCTAAAACATGCATGGGAAACCCAGAGTATGTTCCACCGTGTGATTGGGAAACGTTTTCAAATGCATCTCAGTTTTCGTCCCCTGGTACTCGGGTTCAACATTTGAACGCTTTACTAATACCCTCCCCACTTGGAGAGTCAGTGCCATTAACCTCCTGTTTGGCACAGTTTGCAATTTCTGCGCAAGATGAACAGGAATAGGGAGAAGCAATGAGAGACTAGCTGTAGGTGTCTGCACGGGCAAATGGAACACTCATTTCCCACCAGGAAGAGGAATTAACTAAAGGCTCAGCGTGCCCTGCCGGAAACAGATTAGGGCCTGAAGCAATCCTGCGGTTTTCGGCCAGCTCACAAGAAAGCGAGTTGAAGAAATGAGCTCAGGGGCACTGTAATTCACAAACCTGCAGAGTTATGAATGACAGCTATCGTCCAAAAATGTATTGAAGTAAGTCTTCGAAGAGGACTTGAAAGCGGGGCAGAATTTCAGGAAAACGATTTCAGGGGGTAGACTGGAATTGTACTAAAAGCATAGGAAAAGAGGCAGAATGTCGACAATGATGCACTTGGCCAAAAAGGGCATATGCGTTTTTTCCTGAATATATTCAGGAAAAAACGCATACGCCCTTTTTGGCCAACCAAGCAAGCGTGTAATGGAAATCTGCACTACAATGAAGTCTCACTGCCCCCCGGTCAAAAGGGCCATCTGAAAAAAATGTAAAATCCAGAAAGTCAGGACAGGTCATGGAGAACAGGGAGCCTTGTCATGCTGATGGGCGGGATGTAAATTGCCAACAACCACTCTGGAGAAGTGTATGGTGTTTCCAGAAACACGTAGGAAACAAAGCAACACACCCTATGGCACTTCCACTTATGGTCCTATAGCTTAGGGAAATTAAAATCAAAAACACACAGCCACCCCAAAGTTTCGGACGGCTCTGTTTACAAGAACCTCGTCTACGGTACAAGTTAAATATTCAAGAAAGCGAAAAATGGATAAAGAAATTGTGGTACGTACGTACAATGGAATATCACTCACCAATGAAATCTATGTCATCAGGCCCATTGCGGCATAATGAGTGGATTCAGGTACGATGATTCTAAGTGAAATAAGTCACACAGAAAATGAAACATCATAAGATATCACTAATACAAGGAATGTAAACTTGGCTACACATGAACTGAATTACAAAACAGAACAGGGTCTCAAATTTAGAACACCAACTTATGCTTGCTTAAGGGGAAATGTGAGTTGGGGTGCTGCATAAAACCAGAGATAGAAATTAGCAAGGATACCTTTCCATAAGCCAAATATATAATACTCAAGACCTACCCCTTGCTCAACGAAATGGACTAAACACCCCATATTCAAAGCCTAGGAATACACCTGACTGATCAGAATCTTCAAACCCATGGATTTATATGTCTCCATAAGAGAATCAAGCGTGTGTACAGCTGCAAGAATGCAGCAGAGAAAATCCGATAAATCCCATTATCAAAATGAATTACAGAAACAAAACACAATGACAGTGAAATAGAGAGCAATTTTTAAATAATTCATTCAGGGCTTGTGATGCAACCTGGATTTACCACATCTACACCCAGAGCTGAGTGAGACATAAGGTTGGACACTTCGGGCTGATAGCATTGGTGAGGTTCGATGAGCAAGTGCAGACCCTTTGAAGTCATACTGCATGGTACCCATTCCATGGGTCCCAACTCTCCAGGTTTGAGGGATTCTTCCTTCAGCTAAAACATGCATGGAAAACCCAAGTATGGTGCACCATGTGACCGGGAAACGTTTTCAAATGCATCTCAGTTTTCGTCCCCTTTTACTCGGGTTCACCATTCCAGACCGTTTACTAACACTCTCCCCACTTGGAGAGTCAGTGCCTTTAACCTCCTGTTTGGCACAGTTTGCAATTTCTGCGCAAGATGAACAGGAATAGGGAGAACCAATGAGAGACTAGCTGTAGGTGTCTGGACGGGCAAATGGAACGCTCATTTCCCACCAGGAAGAGGAATTAACCAAAGGCTCAGCATGCCGTGCCGGAACCAGATTAGGGCCTGAAGCATTCCTGCGGGTTTGCGGCCAGCTCACAAGAAAGCGAGTTGAAGAAAGGAGCTCAGGGGCACTGTAATTCACAAACCTGCAGAGTTATAAATGACAGCTATCGTCCAAAAATATATTGAAGGAAGGCTGCGAAGAGGACTGGAAAGCGGGGCAGAATTGCAGGAAAACGATTTCAGGGGGTAGACTGGAATTGCATTTAAAGCATAGGAAAAGAGGCAGAACGTCGACAATGATGCACTTGGCCAAAAAGGGCGTATGCGTTTTTTCCTGAATATATTCAGGAAAAAACGCATACGCCCTTTTTGGCCAACCAAGCCAGCATGTTAAAGAAATCTGCACTACAAAGAAGTCTCACTGCCCCCAGGTCAAAAGGGCCATCTGAAAAAAGTGTAAAATCCAGAAAGACAGCACAGGCCATGGAGAACAGGGAGCCTTGTTATGCTGATGGGCGGGATGTAAATTGCCAACAGCCACTCTGGAGAAGTGTATGGTGTTTCCTGAAACACGTAGGAAACAAAGCAACACAGCCTATGGCACTTCCACTTATGGTCCTATAGATTATGGAAATTAAAATCAAAAACACACAGCCACCCCAATGTTTGGGACGTCTCTGTTTACAAGAACCTCGTCTACGGTACAAGTTAAATATCCGAGAAAGCAAAAAATTCATAAAGAAGTTGTGGTATGCAAGTATAATGGAATATCACTCAGCAATGAAATCTACGTCATCAGGCCCGTAGCGGCATAATGACTGGATTCAGGTATGATGATTCTACGAGAAATAAGTCACACAGAAAAAGAAACCTCATAAGTTATCACTAATACACGGAATGTAAACTTGGCTACACATGAACAGAAATACCAACAGAACAGGGTCTCAAATTTAGAAAACCAACTTATGCTTGCTTAGGGGGAAAGGTGAGTTGGGGTGCTGCATAAAACCAGAGATTGAAATTAGCACAGATACCTTTCCATAAGCCAAATATATAATAGACAAGACCTACTCCTTGCTCAACGAAATGGACTCAACACTCCATATTCAACGCCTGGGAATATACCTGACAAGTAAGAATCTTAAAACCCATGGATTTATATGTCTCCACAAGGAAATAAAGCGTGTGTACAGCGGCATAAACGCAGCAGTGAAAATCCGATAAATCCCATGATCAAAATAAATGTCAAAAACAAAACACAATGACAGTGAAATACAGAGCAATTCTTAAATAATTCATTCAGGCCTTGTGATGAAACCGGGATTTACCACATCTACACCCAGAGCTTTGTGACACATAAAGCTGGACACTTCGGGCTGATAGCTTTGGTGAGGTTCGGTGAGCAAACGCAGACCCTTTGAAGTCATACTGCATGGTACCCATTCCATGGGTCCCAACTCTCCAGGTTTAAGGGATTCTTCCTTCAGCTAAAACATGCATGGGAAACCCAGAGTATGGTCCACCGTGTGATTGGGAAACGTTTTCAAATGCATCTCAGTTTTCGAACGCTGGTACTCGGGTTCACCATTCCAGACGCTTTACTAACACTCTCCCCACTTGGAGAGTCAGTGCCTTTAACTTCCTGTTTGGCACAGTTTGCAATTTCTGCGCAAGATGAACAGGAATAGGGAGAACCAATGAGAGATTAGCTGTAGGTGTCTGCACGGGCAAATGGAACGCTCATTTCCCACCAGGAAGACGAATTAACCAAAGGCTCAGCGTGCCCTGCCGGAAACAGATTAAGGCCTGAAGCAATCCTGCGGTTTTGCAGCCAGCTCACAAGAAAGTGAGTTGAAGAAAGGAGCTCAGGGGCACTGTAATTCACAAACCTGCAGAGTTATGAATGACAGCTATCGTCCAAAAATGTATTGAAGTAAGTCTTCGAAGAGGACTTGAAAGCGGGGCAGAATTTCAGGAAAACGATTTCAGGGGGTAGACTGGAATTGTACTAAAAGCATAGGAAAAGAGGCAGAATGTCGACAATGATGCACTTGGCCAAAAAGGGCATATGCGTTTTTTCCTGAATATATTCAGGAAAAAACGCATACGCCCTTTTTGGCCAACCAAGCAAGCGTGTAATGGAAATCTGCACTACAATGAAGTCTCACTGCCCCCCGGTCAAAAGGGCCATCTGAAAAAAATGTAAAATCCAGAAAGTCAGGACAGGTCATGGAGAACAGGGAGCCTTGTCATGCTGATGGGCGGGATGTAAATTGCCAACAACCACTCTGGAGAAGTGTATGGTGTTTCCAGAAACACGTAGGAAACAAAGCAACACACCCTATGGCACTTCCACTTATGGTCCTATAGCTTAGGGAAATTAAAATCAAAAACACACAGCCACCCCAAAGTTTCGGACGGCTCTGTTTACAAGAACCTCGTCTACGGTACAAGTTAAATATTCAAGAAAGCGAAAAATGGATAAAGAAATTGTGGTACGTACGTACAATGGAATATCACTCACCAATGAAATCTATGTCATCAGGCCCATTGCGGCATAATGAGTGGATTCAGGTACGATGATTCTAAGTGAAATAAGTCACACAGAAAATGAAACATCATAAGATATCACTAATACAAGGAATGTAAACTTGGCTACACATGAACTGAATTACAAAACAGAACAGGGTCTCAAATTTAGAACACCAACTTATGCTTGCTTAAGGGGAAATGTGAGTTGGGGTGCTGCATAAAACCAGAGATAGAAATTAGCAAGGATACCTTTCCATAAGCCAAATATATAATACTCAAGACCTACCCCTTGCTCAACGAAATGGACTAAACACCCCATATTCAAAGCCTAGGAATACACCTGACTGATCAGAATCTTCAAACCCATGGATTTATATGTCTCCATAAGAGAATCAAGCGTGTGTACAGCTGCAAGAATGCAGCAGAGAAAATCCGATAAATCCCATTATCAAAATGAATTACAGAAACAAAACACAATGACAGTGAAATAGAGAGCAATTTTTAAATAATTCATTCAGGGCTTGTGATGCAACCTGGATTTACCACATCTACACCCAGAGCTGAGTGAGACATAAGGTTGGACACTTCGGGCTGATAGCATTGGTGAGGTTCGATGAGCAAGTGCAGACCCTTTGAAGTCATACTGCATGGTACCCATTCCATGGGTCCCAACTCTCCAGGTTTGAGGGATTCTTCCTTCAGCTAAAACATGCATGGAAAACCCAAGTATGGTGCACCATGTGACCGGGAAACGTTTTCAAATGCATCTCAGTTTTCGTCCCCTTTTACTCGGGTTCACCATTCCAGACCCTTTACTAACACTCTCCCCACTTGGAGAGTCAGTGCCTTTAACCTCCTGTTTGGCACAGTTTGCAATATCTGCGCAAGATGAACAGGAATAGGGGGAATCAATGAGAGACTAGCTGGAGGTGTCTGCACAGGCAAATTTAACGCTCATTTCCCACCAGGAAGAGGAATTCACCAAAGGCTCAGCATGCCGTGCCGGAACCAGATTAGGGCCTGAAGCAATCATGTGTGTTTGCGGCCAGCTCACAAGAAAGCGAGTTGAAGAAAGGAGCTCAGGGGCACTGTAATTCACAAACCTGCAGAGTTATAAATGACAGCTATCGTCCAAAAATATATTGAAGGAAGGCTGCGAAGAGGACTTGTAAGTGGGCAGAATTGCAAGAAAACGATTTCAGGGGGTAGACTGGAATTGCATTTAAAGCATAGGAAAAGAGGCAGAACGTCGACAATGATGCACTTGGCCAAAAAGGGCGTATGCGTTTTTTCCTGAATATATTCAGGAAAAAACGCATACGCCCTTTTTGGCCAACCATGCAAGCATGTTAAAGAATTATGCACTACAATGAAGTCTCACAGCCCCCTGGTCAAAAGGGCCATCTAAAAAAAGTGTAAAATCCAGAAAGACAGCACAGGCCATGGAGAACAGGGAGCCTTGTTATGCTGATGGGCGGGATGTAAATTGCCAACAGCCACTCTGGAGAAGTGTATGGTGTTTCCTGAAACACCTAAAAAACAAAGCAACGGAGCCTACGGCACTTCCAGTTATGGTCCTATAGCTTAGGGAAATTAAAATCAAAAACACACAGCCACCCCAAATTTTCGGACGGCTCTGTTTACAAGAACCTCATCTACGGTACAAGTTAAATATCCCAGAATGTGAAAAATGGATAAAGAAGTTGTGGTTCGTACGTACAATGGAATATCACTCAGCAATGAAATCTATGTCATCAGGCCCATCACGGCATAATGAGTGGATTCAGCTACAGTGATTCTAAGTGAAATAAGTCACACAGAAAATGAAACATCATAAGATATCACTAATACACGGAATGTAAACTTGGCTACACATGAACTGAATTACAAAACAGAACAGGGACTCAAATTTAGAAAACCAACTTATGCTTGCTTAAGGGCAAAGGTGAGTTGGGGTGCTGCATAAAACCAGAGATTGAAAATAGCACAGATACCGTTCCATAAGCCAAATATGTAATAGTCAAGACCTACTCCTTGTTCAACGACATGGACTCAACACCACATATTCAACGCCTAGGAATATACCTGACTAGTAAGAATCTTAAAACCCGTGGATTTATATTTCTCTGTAGGAGAATCAAGCGTTTGTACAGCGGCATGAACGCAGCAGTGAAAATCCGATAAATCCCATTATCAAACTAAATTACAAAAACAAAACACAATGACAGTGAAAGAGACAGCAATTCTTAAATAATTGATTCAGGGCTTGTGATGAAACCTGGATTTACCACATCTACACCCAGAGCTGGGTGAGGCATAAGGCTGGACACTTCGAACTGATAGCATTGGTGAGGTTCGGTGAGCAAATTCAGACCCTTTTTAGTCATACTGCATGGTACCCATTCCATGGGTCAATAATCTCCAGGTTTAAGGAATTCTTCCTTCAGCTAAAACATGCATGGGAAACCCAGAGTATTGTCCACTGTGAGACTGGGAAACCATTTTAAATGGCTCTCAGGTTTCGTTCCCTGGTACTCGGGTTCACCATTCCAGATGCTTTACTAACCCTCTACCCACTTGGAGAGTCAGTGCCTTTAACCTCCTGTTTGGCACAGTTTGCAATTTCTGCACAAGATGAACAGGAATAGGGAGAACCAATGAGAGACTAGCTGTAGGTGTCTCCACGGGCAAATTGAATGCTCATTTCTCACCAGAAAGAGGAATTTACCAAAGGCTCAGCGTGCCGTGCCGAAACCAGATTACGGCCTGAAGCAATCCTGCGGTTTTGCGGCCAGCTCACAAGAAAGCATGTTGAAGAAAGGAGCTCAGGGACACTGTATTTAACAAACCTGCAGAGTTATTAATGACAGGTATCATACAAAAATATATTGAAGTAAGGCTGCGAGGAGGACTTGAAAGCGGGGCAGTATTCCTGGAATATGATTTCAGGACGTAGACGGGAAGTGCTCTGAAAGCATAGGAGAAGAGGCAGATCCTGGACAATGATGCACTTGGTCAAAATGTGCATATGCGTTTTTTCCAGGGCCCTCATTAAAGAGGGTAGGAGGCTCCCAGAATGCTTTAGTGGCCAACAGAGGGCCCACATCATCAAGGCGACGTGAGCCAGCCAGGCAGGAGTGACCTCACATCAGAGGGCCCACCTCACAGAAGGGTAAGGAACCCAGCCAGGATCAGACTCTCACCAGAGTGCCCACATCAGCAAGGGGCTGTGAACCAGGCAGGAGTGTCATCACACCCGTGGGGCCATATCATCAAAAGTTGAGGTAACAAGAAAATGTGGCCTCAAACCAGAGGACCCACATCACCATGGGTCTTGGAGCGAGGCAGGCAGGATTAACCTCACAACACATGGCCCATTGTATAAAAAAGGTGAGGAATCCAGCAGTTGGAGCATCCGAGCAGGCGGCCCAGAGCACCGAGGCTATGGGATCCAGGCAGTGATGAACTCACAACAGAGGGCCCTCATCATGAAACTGTGAGCAAACCAGCCGTTGTGACCTCAGAGCACAAGGCCCACATCCCCATGGGGAAGGGAACCAAGTAGGAGTGTCATCGCACCAGTGGGCACACATCAGAAAATGTGGGGAGCCCAGCAGTTAGGGCCTGACACCAGAGGGCTCTCATCACCGAGGAGAGGAGGCTCCCAGCAGGCTCCAACTGCTACCAGTGGGCCGCCGTCGCCAATGCGGGGTGTGCCAGCCAGGCAAGAGTGACCTCAGAGCAGAGGGCCCACCTCACAAAAGTGTGAGGAACCCAAGGAGGATCAGACTCTCACCAGAGGGCCCACATCACCAAGAGAATGGGAACCAGGCTGGAGTGTCCTCACACCAGTGGGACCTCATCAACGAAATGTGAGTGACCCAGCACATGTGGCCTCAAACCAGAGGACACACATCACCAAGGGGCTGGGAGTGAGGCAGGCAGGAGGAGTCTCAAAACAGAGGGCCCATAGAAGAAAAAAGGTGAGGAATCCCGCAGTTGGAACCTCCCAGCAGGTGGCCAGGAGCCGCGAGGCTATGGGATCCAGGCCGGAGAGAACTCACAGCAGAGGGCCCTCATCATGAAACTGAGCAACCCACGGTTGGGACCTCAGAGCAGAAGGCCCACATTCCCATGGGGTTGCGAACCTGGCAGGAGTGTACTCGAACCACAGGGCGCATATCAGAAAATATTGGGAGCCCAGGAGTTAGGGCCTGACGTCAGAGGGCCCTCATTACCGAGGGGAGGAGACACCCAGCAGGCACCAAATCCCACCAGAGGGCCGACGTCGCCAAGGCGGGGTGTGCCAGCCAGGCAGGAGTGACCTCAGAGAAGAGGGCCCACCTCACAGAAGTGTGAGGAACCCAACCAGGATCAGACTCTCACCGGAGGGCCCACATCACCAAGGGGATGGGAACCAGGTAGGAGTGTCCTCACACCAGTGGGGCCACATCAGCCAAAGGTGAGGAACCCAGCACATGTGGCCTCAAACCACAGGACACACATCACCAAGGGGCTAGGAGTGAGGCAGGTGTCTGGAGGGGCACATTTAACTCTAATTTCCCACCAGGAAGTGGAATGAACCAAAGTCTCAGAGTGCCGTGCCGGACCCTGATTACGGCCTGAAGCAAACCTGCGGTTCTGTGGCCAGTTTTCAAGGAAACGAGTTAAGAAAGGAAATCACGGGCACTGTAATTCACAAACCTGCAGTGTTATAAATGACAGTTATTGGCAAAATTATATGGAAGTAAGTCTGCAAAGAGGACTTGAAAACGAGGCAGAATTGCAGGAATCATATTTCAGGAGGTAGATTGGAATTGCATTTAAAGCATGTGAAAAGCGGCAGATCTTTGACACTGATGCACTTGGACAAAAGTGCGTAAACATTTTTTCCTGAATATATTCAGGAAAAAACGCATATGCCCTTTTTGGCCAAACAAGCACTCCAGCAATGGAAATCCGCACTACAATGAAGTCCCATTTCCCATTCGTCAAAAGGGCCATCTGAAAAAAGTGTAAAAACCAGAAACACAGGACAGGCCATGGAGAACAGGGAGCCTTGTTATGCTGATGGGCGGGATGTAAATTGCCAACAGACACTCTGGAGGTGTTTATGGTGTATCCTGAAACATCTGAAAAACAAAGCTACAGAGCCTAGGGTACTTCCACTTTTAGCCCTATAGCTTAGGAAAATTAAAATCAACAAGACACAGCCAGCACAAAATTTAGGGCTGCTGTGTTTACAAGAAACTCGAGTCCAGTACAAATTAAATATCCCAGAAAGAAAAAAATGGATAAAGGAGTTGTGCTACTTACGTACAACGGAATATCACTCAGCAATGAAATCAATGTCATCAGGCCTGTAGCAGCAAATTGAGTGGATTTAAATATGATGATTCTAAGAGAAATAGGTCACACAGAGAAAGATAAGTATCATAAGATATCACTAATAGAGGGAGTGTAAACTTGGCTACACATAAACTGAAATACAAAACCGAACAGAGTCTCACATTTAGATAAAAACTTATGCTTGCTTAAGGGGAATGTTGAGTTGGGGTGCTGTATAAAACCAGAGATTGAAATTAGCACACATACCGTTCCATAAGCCAAATAGGTACTAGAAAAGACCTACTCTTTGCTCAACGAAATAGACTCATCCATGGTGTATCACCTCACACATGTTAGAATGGGCATCATCAGAAAATCTACAAACAACAAATGCTGGAAAGGGTGTGGAGATAAGGAACCCTCTTCCACTATTGTTGGGAATGTAAATTGATACAGTCACTGTGGAGAACATTATGGAGTTTCTTATAAAACTAAGAATAGAATTACCATATGATACAGCAATCCCACTACTGGGCGTATACCCAGACAAAACCATAAATCAAAAAGAGACATTCACCGCAATGTTCATTGCATCACTATTTACAATATCCAGGTAATGGAAGCAACCTAAATGCCCACAGACAGACGAATGCATAAAGAAGTGGTACATATATAAAATGGAATATTACTAAGCCATAAAAAGGAATGAAATTGGGTCATTTGTAGAGACGTTGATGGATCTAGAGACTGTCATACAGAGTGAAGTAAGTCAGAAATAGAAAAACAAATCTTGTATATTAATGCCTATATGTGGAACCTAGACAAATTTTACAGATGAACCGTTTTGCAAGGCAGAAATAGAGCAACAGATGTAGACAACAAACGTATGGACACCAAGGGGGGAAAGCTGTTGGGGGGTGGTGGTGGGAGGAGTTGAGAGATTGGGATTGGCATGTATACATTTATATGTATAAAATAGATAACCAAAAAGAACCTGCTGTATAAAAAAATAAAATAAAATTCAAATTACAAAAAGTAAAACAGAAAAAATATTCTTCCCTTCACATACATGTATTTATATGAATAAATTATTTCCATGCTTATATCTGTAAATACAAAAAAGAGGAATAAAATCTACCTTGAACCAAAAACGAAAAAAAGAAAAAAAAACAGAACCCACCAGTTACACAGAGGAAAACCGTATCAGGGCACTTGCTCCAGTTGTAAACAATTCTGAAGTTGGTCAGTGGTGGGGAATCATCTCCCATTCAGCCAGCAGGCCCCACGCAACAAGCGTCCTCATTGCAAAGCTGGGGGACCGTGCCGAGGCATCTGTGAGTAAACGTGGGCTGAGCCCCAGGCCAGCTGCTGCTGAAATGTTCCCACCCTTCCCAGGTAAAACACCTGAATATGTACAAGGACTTGAAAGCCTAGAGGAAGGGCCATGGAGCCACATGAGCGACAGCATGCCAGCCGACTTGGTGCCTGCAGGCCAGCCAGGGTGGTCCTGGCCCTGGGTGCTCTTCTGGAAGCTTTCCATTTCCCTGCCTGAGATACCCCTGCTGTCCCGGCCCCCACTGCTTTCTTCCTCACTCACCTCTGCCCAGGGAGAAATTCCAGCGGCAGGTATGGGTGACACATCCTCTTCTTTAGCAGGTGGCATCTTGGCAACTGCTGCAGAAAGTCCAGCAGAGCCCCACTCACACTGGGCCACCCACAAAGCCATGGCCTCTCACTCCCTCCCACCAGTCCAGCCCCAAGACTGCTGACAGGGCAGAGAAAATGGCGTCAGGCACAGCTGCAGGGGCTCTTGCTGCCTGGAGCGGTGTTTATATTGATCTGAACCCAGGCACACCTGGGGAGGGCTGGCCGGCACGGTCAGGCTTCCCAGGCCAGCCAATAATCACCCCTCAGGGGCTCACAGTTGCAGAAACTGGAACTTGCTGAATCGGCCAGGTCCAAGGAACAGGTGTGGGCTCCTGAGAGTCAGGATAGACAAGGGGCTGCAGCTCTGGCTTGTTTTCTAATTATATTATCTGGCCCATGAGTGGGAGACAACTTCAAGAAAACCCTCTCCTAATGAGAGGAACCCAGGAGTCAGGGAGAGGAGGGGTGGCTGGTGGGTGGAGACAGAGGCCTGGTGCCCCGGGTGCAGTGGAAGTCTCTGGAAGACCAGGTGGAGGGAGGCCACACAGAGTGATGCCCAGGGTCACAGACCTGTCGGAGCTGCTGTTTGTTAGTTCAAGTCCTGCTCTGAGGTGCTCTGTGTCAGATCTGAGTGACAGGTGAGCTGGGAGTGCTCTGCAATGAGGGCGATATGCACGGTTCCTGTGTTCCCAGCCCTGCCATGGTACCTGCAAGGGTAGCTCTGTATCCTGGGAGGGGCCTGACCACGAGAGCCCCATGGGCTGCAGGGGGACCTGCCCAGGGAACCCCATATCCTGGGAGGGGCCTGAACACGAGAGCCCCGTGGGCTGGGGTGGGGTACCTGCCCAGGTGAGCTCCATATCCTGGGATTGGCCTGACCTCGAGAGCCCCATGGGCTGCTGGAGTCCTGGTAAAGGATGTCAGGACAGTCAGTTAAGCCACTGAGGATATACCTCCAGTAGTTCCTAAACCCTACACCCTGCTGGTCATTCTACCAACCACCAGGACATGGTATTCTGTATTAGTCTTCAATGATGCCTTCTTTTGTATTCTATTAGTCCCAGAGTCACAAGAAATTTTGGCTTGTGAGTGGCAGGACTCAACATACAACTAAAACAATACTTCCGGGCCGTGTTGTCCCAAGGGTTCAAAAATTCCCACACCATCTTTGGGGAAAGCTCAGCTAAAGACCTAAAAGTTCTACCTCTGGAAAAGGAAACACTCCTTCAATATGCAGACGACATTCTGATCGCCAGCCCTACTAAGGAGACCTCTGAACTACGAAGCCAATAAAGGATACAAGTTGTCCAAGAAAAAGCTCAAATATCACAGACTACGGTGACCTGCCTGGGCTTCATTCTCACAGAAGGTCGGAGAAGCCCATCCCAGGAAAGGGAAGAAACAATTTACAGCCTTACCCATTTCTAAAACTAGAAGACAGCTTAGGGGTTCCTGGGGAGGCCAGGGTTTGCTGCTTCTGGATCCCTAACTACAGTCTACTAGCTCGGCCTCTATATGAAACACTGAAAGGAAAAGGTGATGATCCTTTTGAATAGAATGCAGAAGTGGCCTTTCAAGAATGAAAGAGCAGTCAATTCAGACCCTTGCACAGGAACTCCCTAATTTAGCTAAACCCTTTGACCTTTACATTCCTGGTGAACGGTGAATCGCCATTGGAGTATTAGTGCAAAACCTGGGACCACTTGAAATGGAACAATGCAAGAATGCGATCCAGGTAGGATAAACTACGGTCACCAAGGGGATTGGCCCACCGCCACATCTGGCCAAGATACTGGCAGTATCCGAAAACCTGGAAATCAGCAGCCCAAAAGGCCACCTCCCTCCTAAGGTAAAAGGACCCCACGTGGTGATCCTAACCACCAAACATGCTCTGAAGTTGCAGTGTTGGCTCTGTGGGCACACTGACCTTGAGTGAGGAGGCCCTCCAACTCCAACCTCCATAGAGATAACCGGGGCAAAGGGGCACCATGACGACTCGTGTGAAGGTGTCTGCACGGGCAAATTTAACGCTCATTTCCCACCAGGAAGAGGAATTAACCAAAGGCTCAGCATGCCGTGCCGGAACCAGATTAGGGCCTGAAGCATTCCTGCGGGTTTGCGGCCAGCTCACAAGAAAGCGAGTTGAAGAAAGGAGCTCAGGGGCACTGTAATTCACAAACCTGCAGAGTTATAAATGACAGCTATGGTCTAAAAATATATTGAAGGAAGGCTGCGAAGAGGACTTGAAGGTGGGGCAGAATTTCAGGAAAACGATTTCAGGGGGTAGACTGGAATTGCATTTAAAGCATAGGAAAAGAGGCAGAACGACGACAATGATGCACTTGGCCAAAAAGGGCGTATGCGTTTTTTCCTGAATATATTCAGGAAAAAACGCATACGCCCTTTTTGGACAACCAAGCAAGCGTGTAAAGGAAATCTGCACTACAATGAAGTCTAACTGCCCCCCGGTCAAAAGGGCCATCTGAAAAAAGTGTAAAATCCAGAAAGGCAGGACAGGTCATGGAGAACAGGGAGCCTTGATATGCTGATGGGCAGGATGTAAATTGCCAACAGCCACTCTGGAGAAGTGTATGGTGTTTCCTGAAACACGTAGGAAACAAAACAACACAGCCTATGGCACTTCCACTTATGGATCTATAGCTTAGGGAAATTAAAATCAAAAACACACAGCCACCCCAAAGTTTGGGACGGCTCCGTTTACAGAACCTCGTCTACGGTACAAGTTAAATATCCGAGAAAGCAAAAAATGGATAAAGAAGTAGTGCTACGTACGTACAATGGAATATCACACAGCAATGAAATCTACGTCATCAGGCCCATAGCGCCATAATGAGTGGATTCAGGTACGATGATTCTACGAGAAATAAGTCACACAGAAAAAGAAACATCATAAGATATGACTAATACACGGAATGTAAACTTGGCTACACATAAACTGAATTACAAAACAGAAAAGGGTCTCAAATTGAGACAACCAACTTATGCTTGCTTATGGGGAAAGGTGAGTTGGGGTGCTGCATAAAAACAGAGATTGAAATTAGCACAGATACTGTTCCATAAGCCAAATATATAATAGACAACACCTACTCCTTGCTCAGCGAAATAGACTCAACACCCCATATTCAACGCCTGGGAATATACCTGACAAGTAAGAATCTTAAAACCCATGATTTATATGTCTCCATAAGGAAATCAAATGTCTGTACATCGGCCTAAACGCAGCAGTGAAAATACGATAAATCCCATTATCAAAATAAATTTCAAAAACAAAACACAATGACAGTGAAATAGAGAGCATTTCTTAAATAATTGATTCAGGGCTTGTGATGCAACCTGGATTTACCACATGTACACCCAGAGCTGGGTGAGACATACGTCTGGGCACTTCGGGCTGATAGCATTGGTGAGGTTCGGTGAGCAAACACAGACCCTTTGAAGTCATACTGCATGGTACTCATTCCATGGGTCCCAACTCTCCAGGTTTAAGGGATTCTTCCTTCAGCTAAAACATGCATGGGAAACCCAGAGTATGGTCCACCGTGTGATTGGGAAACGTTTCCAAATGCATCTCAGTTTTCGAACCCTGGTACTCGGGTTCACCATTCCAGACGCTTTACTAAAACTCTCCCCACTTGGAGAGTCAGTGCCTTTAACCTCCTGTTTGGCACAGTTTGCAATTTCTGCGCAAGATGAACAGGAATAGGGAGAACCAATGAGAGACTACCTGTAGGTGTCTGCACGAGCAAATGGAATGCTCATTTCCCACCAGGAAGACGAATTAACCAAAGGCTCAGCGTGCCATGCCGGAAACAGATTAGGGCCTGAAACAATCCTGCGGTTTTGCGGCCAGTTCACATGAAAGCGAGTTGAGGAAAGGAGTTCTGGGGCACTGTAATTCACAAACCTGCAGAGTTATGAATGACAGCTATCGTCCAAAAATGTATTGAAGTACGTCTTCAAAGAGGACTTGAAAGCGGGGCAGAATTTCAGGAAAACGATTTCAGGGGGTAGACTGGAATTGCACTTAAAGCATAGGAAAAGAGGCAGAATGTCGACAATGATGCACTTGGCCAAAAAGGGCGTATGCGTTTTTTCCTGAATATATTCAGGAAAAAACGCATACGCCCTTTTTGGCCAACCAAGCATGCGTGTAAAGGAAATCTGCACTACAATGGAGTCTCACTGCCCCCCGGTCAAAAGGCCCATCTGAAAAAAGTGTAAAATCCAGAAAGGCAGGACAGGTCATGGAGAACAGGGAGCCTTCTTATGCTGCTGGGCAGGATGTAAATTGCCAACAGCCACTCTGGAGAAGTGTATGGTGTTTCCTGAAACACGTAGGAAACAAAGCAACACAGCCTATTGCACTTCCACTTATGGTCCTATAGCTTAGGGAAATTAAAATCAAAAACACACAGCCACCCCAAAGTTTGGGACGGCTCTGTTTACAAGAACCTCATCTACGGTACAAGTTAAATATCCGAGAAAGCAAAAAATGGATAAAGAAGTTGTGGTACGCACGTACAATGGAATATCACTCAGCAATGAAATCTCCATCATCAGGCCCGTAGCGGCATAATGAGTGGATCCAAGTACGATGATTCTACGAGAAATAAGTCACACAGAAAAAGAAACATCATAAGATATCACTAATACACGGAATGTAAATTGGTTACACATGAACTGAATTACAAAACAGAACAGGGTCTCAAATTTAGAAAACCAGCTTCTGCTTGCTTATGGGGAAAGGTGAGTTGGGGTGCTGCATAAAACCAGAGATTGAAATTAGCACAGATACCGTTTCATAAGCCAAATATATAATAGACAAGACCTACTCCTTGCTCAACGAAATGGACTCAACACCCCATATTCAACGCCTGGGAAGATACCTGACAAGTAAGAATCTTAAAACCCATGGATTTATAGGTCTCTGTAAGGAAATCAAGCGTGTGTACAGCGGCCTAAATGCAGCAGTGAAAATCCGATAAATCCCATTATCAAAATAAATTTCAGAAACAAAACACAATGACAGTGAAATAGAGAGCAATGCTTAAATAATTCATTCAGGACTTGTGATGCAACCTGGATTTACCACGTCTACACCCAGAGTTGTGTGAGACATAAGGCTGGACACTTCGGGCTGATAGAATTGGTGAGGTTCGGTGAGCAAACGCAGACCCTTTGAAGTCATACTGCATGGTACCCATTCCATGGTTCCCAACTCTCCAGGTTTAAGGGATTCTTCCTTCAGCTAAAACATGCATGGGAAACACAGAGTATGGTCCACCATGTGACTGGGAAACGTTTTCAGATGCATCTCAGTTTTCGTCCCCTGGTACTCGGGTTCACCATTCCAGACGCTTTACTAACACTCTCCCCACTTGGAGAGTCAGTGCATTTAACCTCCTGTTTGGCAAAGTTTGCAATTTCTGCGCAAGATGAACAGGAATAGGGAGAACCAATGAGAGACTAGCTGTAGGTGTCTGCACGGGCAAATTGAACGCTCATTTCCCACCAGGAAGAGGAATTAACCGAAGGCTCAGCGTGCCCTGCCGGAAAGAGATTAGGGCCTGAAGCAATCCTGCGGTTTTGCGGCCAGCTCACAAGAAAGCGAGTTGAAGAAAGGAGCTCAAGGGCACTGTAATTCACAAACCTGCAGAGTTATGAATGACAGCTATCGTCCAAAAATGTATAGAAGTAAGTCTTCGAAGAGGACTTGAAAGCGGGGCAGAATTTCAGGAAAACGATTTCAGGGGGTAGACTGGAATTGCACTTAAAGCATAGGAAAAGAGGCAGAATGTTGACAATGATGCACTTGGCCAAAAAGGGCGTATGCGTTTTTTCCTGAATATATTCAGGAAAAAACGCATACGCCCTTTTTGGCCAACCAAGCAAGCGTGTAAAGGAAATCTGCACTACAATGAAGTCTCACTGCCCCCCGGTCAAAAGGGCCATCTGAAAAAGTGTAAAATCCAGAAAGGCAGGACAGGTCATGGAGAACAGGGCGCCTTGTTATGCTGATGGGCGGATTAAATTTCCAACAGCCACTCTGGAAAAGTGTATGGTGTTTCCTGAAACACGTAGGAAACAAAGCAACACAGCCTATGGCATCTCCACTTATGGTCCTATAGCATAGGGAAATTAAAATCAAAAACACACAGCCACCCCAAAGTTTGGGATGGCTCTGTTTACAAGAACCTCATCTACGGTAGAAGTTAAATATCCGAGAAAGCATAAAATAGATAAAGAAGTTGTGGTACGCACGTACAATGGAATATCACTCAGCAATGAAATCTACGTCATCAGGACCGTAGCGGCATAATGAGTGGATTCAGGTACGATGATTCTATGAGAAATAAGTCAGACAGAAAAAGAAACATCATAAGTTATCACTAATACACGGAATGTAAACTTGGCTCCCATGAACTGAATTACAAAACAGAACAGGGTCTCAAATTTAGCAAACCAACTTATGCTTGCTAATGGGGAAAGGTCAGTTGGGATGCTGAATAAAACCAGAGATTGAAATTAGCACAGATACCGTTCCATAAGCCAAATATATAATAGACAAAACCTACTCCTTGCTCAACGAAATGGACTCAACACCCTATATTCAACGCCTGGGAAGATACCTGACAAGTAAGAATCTTAAAACCCATGGATTTATATGTCTCCATAAGGAAATCAAGCGTGTGTACAGTGGCCTAAAAGCAGCAGTGAAAATACGATAAATCCCATTATCAAAATGAATTTCAAAAACAAAACACAATGAGAGTGAAATAGAGAGCAATTCTTAAATAATTCATTCAGGGCTTGTGATGCAACCTGTATTTACCACATCTACACCCAGAGCTGGATGAGACATAAGGCTGGACACTTCGGGCTGATAGCATTGGTGAGGTTCGGTGAGCAAACGCAGACCCTTTGAACTCATACTGCATGGTACCCATTCCATGGGTCCCAACTCTCCAGGTTTAAGGGATTCTTCCTTCAGCTAAAACATGCATGGGAAACCCAGAGTATGTTCCACCGTGTGATTGGGAAACGTTTTCAAATGCATCTCAGTTTTCGTCCCCTGGTACTCGGGTTCAACATTTGAACGCTTTACTAATACCCTCCCCACTTGGAGAGTCAGTGCCATTAACCTCCTGTTTGGCACAGTTTGCAATTTCTGCGCAAGATGAACAGGAATAGGGAGAAGCAATGAGAGACTAGCTGTAGGTGTCTGCACGGGCAAATGGAACACTCATTTCCCACCAGGAAGAGGAATTAACTAAAGGCTCAGCGTGCCCTGCCGGAAACAGATTAGGGCCTGAAGCAATCCTGCGGTTTTCGGCCAGCTCACAAGAAAGCGAGTTGAAGAAATGAGCTCAGGGGCACTGTAATTCACAAACCTGCAGAGTTATGAATGACAGCTATCGTCCAAAAATGTATTGAAGTAAGTCTTCGAAGAGGACTTGAAAGCGGGGCAGAATTTCAGGAAAACGATTTCAGGGGGTAGACTGGAATTGTACTAAAAGCATAGGAAAAGAGGCAGAATGTCGACAATGATGCACTTGGCCAAAAAGGGCATATGCGTTTTTTCCTGAATATATTCAGGAAAAAACGCATACGCCCTTTTTGGCCAACCAAGCAAGCGTGTAATGGAAATCTGCACTACAATGAAGTCTCACTGCCCCCCGGTCAAAAGGGCCATCTGAAAAAAATGTAAAATCCAGAAAGTCAGGACAGGTCATGGAGAACAGGGAGCCTTGTCATGCTGATGGGCGGGATGTAAATTGCCAACAACCACTCTGGAGAAGTGTATGGTGTTTCCAGAAACACGTAGGAAACAAAGCAACACACCCTATGGCACTTCCACTTATGGTCCTATAGCTTAGGGAAATTAAAATCAAAAACACACAGCCACCCCAAAGTTTCGGACGGCTCTGTTTACAAGAACCTCGTCTACGGTACAAGTTAAATATTCAAGAAAGCGAAAAATGGATAAAGAAATTGTGGTACGTACGTACAATGGAATATCACTCACCAATGAAATCTATGTCATCAGGCCCATTGCGGCATAATGAGTGGATTCAGGTACGATGATTCTAAGTGAAATAAGTCACACAGAAAATGAAACATCATAAGATATCACTAATACAAGGAATGTAAACTTGGCTACACATGAACTGAATTACAAAACAGAACAGGGTCTCAAATTTAGAACACCAACTTATGCTTGCTTAAGGGGAAATGTGAGTTGGGGTGCTGCATAAAACCAGAGATAGAAATTAGCAAGGATACCTTTCCATAAGCCAAATATATAATACTCAAGACCTACCCCTTGCTCAACGAAATGGACTAAACACCCCATATTCAAAGCCTAGGAATACACCTGACTGATCAGAATCTTCAAACCCATGGATTTATATGTCTCCATAAGAGAATCAAGCGTGTGTACAGCTGCAAGAATGCAGCAGAGAAAATCCGATAAATCCCATTATCAAAATGAATTACAGAAACAAAACACAATGACAGTGAAATAGAGAGCAATTTTTAAATAATTCATTCAGGGCTTGTGATGCAACCTGGATTTACCACATCTACACCCAGAGCTGAGTGAGACATAAGGTTGGACACTTCGGGCTGATAGCATTGGTGAGGTTCGATGAGCAAGTGCAGACCCTTTGAAGTCATACTGCATGGTACCCATTCCATGGGTCCCAACTCTCCAGGTTTGAGGGATTCTTCCTTCAGCTAAAACATGCATGGAAAACCCAAGTATGGTGCACCATGTGACCGGGAAACGTTTTCAAATGCATCTCAGTTTTCGTCCCCTTTTACTCGGGTTCACCATTCCAGACCCTTTACTAACACTCTCCCCACTTGGAGACTCAGTGCCTTTAACCTCCTGTTTGGCACAGTTTGCAATATCTGCGCAAGATGAACAGGAATAGGGGGAATCAATGAGAGACTAGCTGGAGGTGTCTGCACAGGCAAATTTAACGCTCATTTCCCACCAGGAAGAGGAATTCACCAAAGGCTCAGCATGCCGTGCCGGAACCAGATTAGGGCCTGAAGCAATCATGTGTGTTTGCGGCCAGCTCACAAGAAAGCGAGTTGAAGAAAGGAGCTCAGGGGCACTGTAATTCACAAACCTGCAGAGTTATAAATGACAGCTATCGTCCAAAAATATATTGAAGGAAGGCTGCGAAGAGGACTTGTAAGTGGGCAGAATTGCAAGAAAACGATTTCAGGGGGTAGACTGGAATTGCATTTAAAGCATAGGAAAAGAGGCAGAACGTCGACAATGATGCACTTGGCCAAAAAGGGCGTATGCGTTTTTTCCTGAATATATTCAGGAAAAAACGCATACGCCCTTTTTGGCCAACCATGCAAGCATGTTAAAGAATTATGCACTACAATGAAGTCTCACAGCCCCCTGGTCAAAAGGGCCATCTAAAAAAAGTGTAAAATCCAGAAAGACAGCACAGGCCATGGAGAACAGGGAGCCTTGTTATGCTGATGGGCGGGATGTAAATTGCCAACAGCCACCCTGGGGAAGTGTATGGTGTTTCCTGAAACACCTAAAAAACAAAGCAACGGAGCCTACGGCACTTCCAGTTATGGTCCTATAGCTTAGGGAAATTAAAATCAAAAACACACAGCCACCCCAAATTTTCGGACGGCTCTGTTTACAAGAACCTCATCTACGGTACAAGTTAAATATCCCAGAATGTGAAAAATGGATAAAGAAGTTGTGGTTCGTACGTACAATGGAATATCACTCAGCAATGAAATCTATGTCATCAGGCCCATCACGGCATAATGAGTGGATTCAGCTACAGTGATTCTAAGTGAAATAAGTCACACAGAAAATGAAACATCATAAGATATCACTAATACACGGAATGTAAACTTGGCTACACATGAACTGAATTACAAAACAGAACAGGGACTCAAATTTAGAAAACCAACTTATGCTTGCTTAAGGGCAAAGGTGAGTTGGGGTGCTGCATAAAACCAGAGATTGAAAATAGCACAGATACCGTTCCATAAGCCAAATATGTAATAGTCAAGACCTACTCCTTGTTCAACGACATGGACTCAACACCACATATTCAACGCCTAGGAATATACCTGACTAGTAAGAATCTTAAAACCCGTGGATTTATATTTCTCTGTAGGAGAATCAAGCGTTTGTACAGCGGCATGAACGCAGCAGTGAAAATCCGATAAATCCCATTATCAAACTAAATTACAAAAACAAAACACAATGACAGTGAAAGAGACAGCAATTCTTAAATAATTGATTCAGGGCTTGTGATGAAACCTGGATTTACCACATCTACACCCAGAGCTGGGTGAGGCATAAGGCTGGACACTTCGAACTGATAGCATTGGTGAGGTTCGGTGAGCAAATTCAGACCCTTTTTAGTCATACTGCATGGTACCCATTCCATGGGTCAATAATCTCCAGGTTTAAGGAATTCTTCCTTCAGCTAAAACATGCATGGGAAACCCAGAGTATTGTCCACTGTGAGACTGGGAAACCATTTTAAATGGCTCTCAGGTTTCGTTCCCTGGTACTCGGGTTCACCATTCCAGATGCTTTACTAACCCTCTACCCACTTGGAGAGTCAGTGCCTTTAACCTCCTGTTTGGCACAGTTTGCAATTTCTGCACAAGATGAACAGGAATAGGGAGAACCAATGAGAGACTAGCTGTAGGTGTCTCCACGGGCAAATTGAATGCTCATTTCTCACCAGAAAGAGGAATTTACCAAAGGCTCAGCGTGCCGTGCCGAAACCAGATTACGGCCTGAAGCAATCCTGCGGTTTTGCGGCCAGCTCACAAGAAAGCATGTTGAAGAAAGGAGCTCAGGGACACTGTATTTAACAAACCTGCAGAGTTATTAATGACAGGTATCATACAAAAATATATTGAAGTAAGGCTGCGAGGAGGACTTGAAAGCGGGGCAGTATTCCTGGAATATGATTTCAGGACGTAGACGGGAAGTGCTCTGAAAGCATAGGAGAAGAGGCAGATCCTGGACAATGATGCACTTGGTCAAAATGTGCATATGCGTTTTATCCAGGGCCCTCATTAAAGAGGGTAGGAGGCTCCCAGAATGCTTTAGTGGCCAACAGAGGGCCCACATCATCAAGGCGACGTGAGCCAGCCAGGCAGGAGTGACCTCACATCAGAGGGCCCACCTCACAGAAGGGTAAGGAACCCAGCCAGGATCAGACTCTCACCAGAGTGCCCACATCAGCAAGGGGCTGTGAACCAGGCAGGAGTGTCATCACACCCGTGGGGCCATATCATCAAAAGTTGAGGTAACAAGAAAATGTGGCCTCAAACCAGAGGACCCACATCACCATGGGTCTTGGAGCGAGGCAGGCAGGATTAACCTCACAACACATGGCCCATTGTATAAAAAAGGTGAGGAATCCAGCAGTTGGAGCATCCGAGCAGGCGGCCCAGAGCACCGAGGCTATGGGATCCAGGCAGTGATGAACTCACAACAGAGGGCCCTCATCATGAAACTGTGAGCAAACCAGCCGTTGTGACCTCAGAGCACAAGGCCCACATCCCCATGGGGAAGGGAACCAAGTAGGAGTGTCATCGCACCAGTGGGCACACATCAGAAAATGTGGGGAGCCCAGCAGTTAGGGCCTGACACCAGAGGGCTCTCATCACCGAGGAGAGGAGGCTCCCAGCAGGCTCCAACTGCTACCAGTGGGCCGCCGTCGCCAATGCGGGGTGTGCCAGCCAGGCAAGAGTGACCTCAGAGCAGAGGGCCCACCTCACAAAAGTGTGAGGAACCCAAGGAGGATCAGACTCTCACCAGAGGGCCCACATCACCAAGAGAATGGGAACCAGGCTGGAGTGTCCTCACACCAGTGGGACCTCATCAACGAAATGTGAGTGACCCAGCACATGTGGCCTCAAACCAGAGGACACACATCACCAAGGGGCTGGGAGTGAGGCAGGCAGGAGGAGTCTCAAAACAGAGGGCCCATAGAAGAAAAAAGGTGAGGAATCCCGCAGTTGGAACCTCCCAGCAGGTGGCCAGGAGCCGCGAGGCTATGGGATCCAGGCCGGAGAGAACTCACAGCAGAGGGCCCTCATCATGAAACTGAGCAACCCACGGTTGGGACCTCAGAGCAGAAGGCCCACATTCCCATGGGGTTGCGAACCTGGCAGGAGTGTACTCGAACCACAGGGCGCATATCAGAAAATATTGGGAGCCCAGGAGTTAGGGCCTGACGTCAGAGGGCCCTCATTACCGAGGGGAGGAGACACCCAGCAGGCACCAAATCCCACCAGAGGGCCGACGTCGCCAAGGCGGGGTGTGCCAGCCAGGCAGGAGTGACCTCAGAGAAGAGGGCCCACCTCACAGAAGTGTGAGGAACCCAACCAGGATCAGACTCTCACCGGAGGGCCCACATCACCAAGGGGATGGGAACCAGGTAGGAGTGTCCTCACACCAGTGGGGCCACATCAGCCAAAGGTGAGGAACCCAGCACATGTGGCCTCAAACCACAGGACACACATCACCAAGGGGCTAGGAGTGAGGCAGGTGTCTGGAGGGGCACATTTAACTCTAATTTCCCACCAGGAAGTGGAATGAACCAAAGTCTCAGAGTGCCGTGCCGGACCCTGATTACGGCCTGAAGCAAACCTGCGGTTCTGTGGCCAGTTTTCAAGGAAACGAGTTAAGAAAGGAAATCACGGGCACTGTAATTCACAAACCTGCAGTGTTATAAATGACAGTTATTGGCAAAATTATATGGAAGTAAGTCTGCAAAGAGGACTTGAAAACGAGGCAGAATTGCAGGAATCATATTTCAGGAGGTAGATTGGAATTGCATTTAAAGCATGTGAAAAGCGGCAGATCTTTGACACTGATGCACTTGGACAAAAGTGCGTAAACATTTTTTCCTGAATATATTCAGGAAAAAACGCATATGCCCTTTTTGGCCAAACAAGCACTCCAGCAATGGAAATCCGCACTACAATGAAGTCCCATTTCCCATTCGTCAAAAGGGCCATCTGAAAAAAGTGTAAAAACCAGAAACACAGGACAGGCCATGGAGAACAGGGAGCCTTGTTATGCTGATGGGCGGGATGTAAATTGCCAACAGACACTCTGGAGGTGTTTATGGTGTATCCTGAAACATCTGAAAAACAAAGCTACAGAGCCTAGGGTACTTCCACTTTTAGCCCTATAGCTTAGGAAAATTAAAATCAACAAGACACAGCCAGCACAAAATTTAGGGCTGCTGTGTTTACAAGAAACTCGAGTCCAGTACAAATTAAATATCCCAGAAAGAAAAAAATGGATAAAGGAGTTGTGCTACTTACGTACAACGGAATATCACTCAGCAATGAAATCAATGTCATCAGGCCTGTAGCAGCAAATTGAGTGGATTTAAATATGATGATTCTAAGAGAAATAGGTCACACAGAGAAAGATAAGTATCATAAGATATCACTAATAGAGGGAGTGTAAACTTGGCTACACATAAACTGAAATACAAAACCGAACAGAGTCTCACATTTAGATAAAAACTTATGCTTGCTTAAGGGGAATGTTGAGTTGGGGTGCTGTATAAAACCAGAGATTGAAATTAGCACACATACCGTTCCATAAGCCAAATAGGTACTAGAAAAGACCTACTCTTTGCTCAACGAAATAGACTCATCCATGGTGTATCACCTCACACATGTTAGAATGGGCATCATCAGAAAATCTACAAACAACAAATGCTGGAAAGGGTGTGGAGATAAGGAACCCTCTTCCACTATTGTTGGGAATGTAAATTGATACAGTCACTGTGGAGAACATTATGGAGTTTCTTATAAAACTAAGAATAGAATTACCATATGATACAGCAATCCCACTACTGGGCGTATACCCAGACAAAACCATAAATCAAAAAGAGACATTCACCGCAATGTTCATTGCATCACTATTTACAATATCCAGGTAATGGAAGCAACCTAAATGCCCACAGACAGACGAATGCATAAAGAAGTGGTACATATATAAAATGGAATATTACTAAGCCATAAAAAGGAATGAAATTGGGTCATTTGTAGAGACGTTGATGGATCTAGAGACTGTCATACAGAGTGAAGTAAGTCAGAAATAGAAAAACAAATCTTGTATATTAATGCCTATATGTGGAACCTAGACAAATTTTACAGATGAACCGTTTTGCAAGGCAGAAATAGAGCAACAGATGTAGACAACAAACGTATGGACACCAAGGGGGGAAAGCTGTTGGGGGGTGGTGGTGGGAGGAGTTGAGAGATTGGGATTGGCATGTATACATTTATATGTATAAAATAGATAACCAAAAAGAACCTGCTGTATAAAAAAATAAAATAAAATTCAAATTACAAAAAGTAAAACAGAAAAAATATTCTTCCCTTCACATACATGTATTTATATGAATAAATTATTTCCATGCTTATATCTGTAAATACAAAAAAGAGGAATAAAATCTACCTTGAACCAAAAACGAAAAAAAGAAAAAAAACAGAACCCACCAGTTACACAGAGGAAAACCGTATCACGGCACTTGCTCCAGTTGTAAGCAATTCTGAAGTTGGTCAGTGGTGGGGAATCATCTCCCATTCAGCCAGCAGGCCCCACGCAACAAGCGTCCTCATTGCAAAGCTGGGGGACCGTGCCGAGGCATCTGTGAGTAAACGTGGGCTGAGCCCCAGGCCAGCTGCTGCTGAAATGTTCCCACCCTTCCCAGGTAAAACACCTGAATATGTACAAGGACTTGAAAGCCTAGAGGAAGGGCCATGGAGCCACATGAGCGACAGCATGCCAGCCGACTTGGTGCCTGCAGGCCAGCCAGGGTGGTCCTGGCCCTGGGTGCTCTTCTGGAAGCTTTCCATTTCCCTGCCTGAGATACCCCTGCTGTCCCGGCCCCCACTGCTTTCTTCCTCACTCACCTCTGCCCAGGGAGAAATTCCAGCGGCAGGTATGGGTGACACATCCTCTTCTTTAGCAGGTGGCATCTTGGCAACTGCTGCAGAAAGTCCAGCAGAGCCCCACTCACACTGGGCCACCCACAAAGCCGTGGCCTCTCACTCCCTCCCACCAGTCCAGCCCCAAGACTGCTGACAGGGCAGAGAAAATGGCGTCAGGCACAGCTGCAGGGGCTCTTGCTGCCTGGAGCGGTGTTTATATTGATCTGAACCCAGGCACACCTGGGGAGGGCTGGCCGGCACGGTCAGGCTTCCCAGGCCAGCCAATAATCACCCCTCAGGGGCTCACAGTTGCAGAAACTGGAACTTGCTGAATCGGCCAGGTCCAAGGAACAGGTGTGGGCTCCTGAGAGTCAGGATAGACAAGGGGCTGCAGCTCTGGCTTGTTTTCTAATTATATTATCTGGCCCATGAGTGGGAGACAACTTCAAGAAAACCCTCTCCTAATGAGAGGAACCCAGGAGTCAGGGAGAGGAGGGGTGGCTGGTGGGTGGAGACAGAGGCCTGGTGCCCCGGGTGCAGTGGAAGTCTCTGGAAGACCAGGTGGAGGGAGGCCACACAGAGTGATGCCCAGGGTCACAGACCTGTCGGAGCTGCTGTTTGTTAGTTCAAGTCCTGCTCTGAGGTGCTCTGTGTCAGATCTGAGTGACAGGTGAGCTGGGAGTGCTCTGCAATGAGGGCGATATGCACGGTTCCTGTGTTCCCAGCCCTGCCATGGTACCTGCAAGGGTAGCTCTGTATCCTGGGAGGGGCCTGACCACGAGAGCCCCATGGGCTGCAGGGGGACCTGCCCAGGGAACCCCATATCCTGGGAGGGGCCTGAACACGAGAGCCCCGTGGGCTGGGGTGGGGTACCTGCCCAGGTGAGCTCCATATCCTGGGATTGGCCTGACCTCGAGAGCCCCATGGGCTGCTGGAGTCCTGGTAAAGGATGTCAGGACAGTCAGTTAAGCCACTGAGGATATACCTCCAGTAGTTCCTAAACCCTACACCCTGCTGGTCATTCTACCAACCACCAGGACATGGTATTCTGTATTAGTCTTCAATGATGCCTTCTTTTGTATTCTATTAGTCCCAGAGTCACAAGAAATTTTGGCTTGTGAGTGGCAGGACTCAACATACAACTAAAACAATACTTCCGGGCCGTGTTGTCCCAAGGGTTCAAAAATTCCCACACCATCTTTGGGGAAAGCTCAGCTAAAGACCTAAAAGTTCTACCTCTGGAAAAGGAAACACTCCTTCAATATGCAGACGACATTCTGATCGCCAGCCCTACTAAGGAGACCTCTGAACTACGAAGCCAATAAAGGATACAAGTTGTCCAAGAAAAAGCTCAAATATCACAGACTACGGTGACCTGCCTGGGCTTCATTCTCACAGAAGGTCGGAGAAGCCCATCCCAGGAAAGGGAAGAAACAATTTACAGCCTTACCCATTTCTAAAACTAGAAGACAGCTTAGGGGTTCCTGGGGAGGCCAGGGTTTGCTGCTTCTGGATCCCTAACTACAGTCTACTAGCTCGGCCTCTATATGAAACACTGAAAGGAAAAGGTGATGATCCTTTTGAATAGAATGCAGAAGTGGCCTTTCAAGAATGAAAGAGCAGTCAATTCAGACCCTTGCACAGGAACTCCCTAATTTAGCTAAACCCTTTGACCTTTACATTCCTGGTGAACGGTGAATCGCCATTGGAGTATTAGTGCAAAACCTGGGACCACTTGAAATGGAACAATGCAAGAATGCGATCCAGGTAGGATAAACTACGGTCACCAAGGGGATTGGCCCACCGCCACATCTGGCCAAGATACTGGCAGTATCCGAAAACCTGGAAATCAGCAGCCCAAAAGGCCACCTCCCTCCTAAGGTAAAAGGACCCCACGTGGTGATCCTAACCACCAAACATGCTCTGAAGTTGCAGTGTTGGCTCTGTGGGCACACTGACCTTGAGTGAGGAGGCCCTCCAACTCCAACCTCCATAGAGATAACCGGGGCAAAGGGGCACCATGACGACTCGTGTGAAGGTGTCTGCACGGGCAAATTTAACGCTCATTTCCCACCAGGAAGAGGAATTCACCAAAGGCTCAGCATGCCGTGCCGGAACCAGATTAGGGCCTGAAGCATTCCTGCGGGTTTGCGGCCAGCTCACAAGAAAGCGAGTTGAAGAAAGGAGCTCAGGGGCACTGTAATTCACAAACCTGCAGAGTTATAAATGACAGCTATGGTCTAAAAATATATTGAAGGAAGGCTGCGAAGAGGACTTGAAGGTGGGGCAGAATTTCAGGAAAACGATTTCAGGGGGTAGACTGGAATTGCATTTAAAGCATAGGAAAAGAGGCAGAACGACGACAATGATGCACTTGGCCAAAAAGGGCGTATGCGTTTTTTCCTGAATATATTCAGGAAAAAACGCATACGCCCTTTTTGGACAACCAAGCAAGCGTGTAAAGGAAATCTGCACTACAATGAAGTCTAACTGCCCCCCGGTCAAAAGGGCCATCTGAAAAAAGTGTAAAATCCAGAAAGGCAGGACAGGTCATGGAGAACAGGGAGCCTTGATATGCTGATGGGCAGGATGTAAATTGCCAACAGCCACTCTGGAGAAGTGTATGGTGTTTCCTGAAACACGTAGGAAACAAAACAACACAGCCTATGGCACTTCCACTTATGGATCTATAGCTTAGGGAAATTAAAATCAAAAACACACAGCCACCCCAAAGTTTGGGACGGCTCCGTTTACAGAACCTCGTCTACGGTACAAGTTAAATATCCGAGAAAGCAAAAAATGGATAAAGAAGTAGTGCTACGTACGTACAATGGAATATCACACAGCAATGAAATCTACGTCATCAGGCCCATAGCGCCATAATGAGTGGATTCAGGTACGATGATTCTACGAGAAATAAGTCACACAGAAAAAGAAACATCATAAGATATGACTAATACACGGAATGTAAACTTGGCTACACATAAACTGAATTACAAAACAGAAAAGGGTCTCAAATTGAGACAACCAACTTATGCTTGCTTATGGGGAAAGGTGAGTTGGGGTGCTGCATAAAAACAGAGATTGAAATTAGCACAGATACTGTTCCATAAGCCAAATATATAATAGACAACACCTACTCCTTGCTCAGCGAAATAGACTCAACACCCCATATTCAACGCCTGGGAATATACCTGACAAGTAAGAATCTTAAAACCCATGGATTTATATGTCTCCATAAGGAAATCAAATGTCTGTACATCGGCCTAAACGCAGCAGTGAAAATACGATAAATCCCATTATCAAAATAAATTTCAAAAACAAAACACAATGACAGTGAAATAGAGAGCATTTCTTAAATAATTGATTCAGGGCTTGTGATGCAACCTGGATTTACCACATGTACACCCAGAGCTGGGTGAGACATACGTCTGGGCACTTCGGGCTGATAGCATTGGTGAGGTTCGGTGAGCAAACACAGACCCTTTGAAGTCATACTGCATGGTACTCATTCCATGGGTCCCAACTCTCCAGGTTTAAGGGATTCTTCCTTCAGCTAAAACATGCATGGGAAACCCAGAGTATGGTCCACCGTGTGATTGGGAAACGTTTCCAAATGCATCTCAGTTTTCGAACCCTGGTACTCGGGTTCACCATTCCAGACGCTTTACTAAAACTCTCCCCACTTGGAGAGTCAGTGCCTTTAACCTCCTGTTTGGCACAGTTTGCAATTTCTGCGCAAGATGAACAGGAATAGGGAGAACCAATGAGAGACTACCTGTAGGTGTCTGCACGAGCAAATGGAATGCTCATTTCCCACCAGGAAGACGAATTAACCAAAGGCTCAGCGTGCCATGCCGGAAACAGATTAGGGCCTGAAACAATCCTGCGGTTTTGCGGCCAGTTCACATGAAAGCGAGTTGAGGAAAGGAGTTCTGGGGCACTGTAATTCACAAACCTGCAGAGTTATGAATGACAGCTATCGTCCAAAAATGTATTGAAGTACGTCTTCAAAGAGGACTTGAAAGCGGGGCAGAATTTCAGGAAAACGATTTCAGGGGGTAGACTGGAATTGCACTTAAAGCATAGGAAAAGAGGCAGAATGTCGACAATGATGCACTTGGCCAAAAAGGGCGTATGCGTTTTTTCCTGAATATATTCAGGAAAAAACGCATACGCCCTTTTTGGCCAACCAAGCATGCGTGTAAAGGAAATCTGCACTACAATGGAGTCTCACTGCCCCCCGGTCAAAAGGGCCATCTGAAAAAAGTGTAAAATCCAGAAAGGCAGGACAGGTCATGGAGAACAGGGAGCCTTCTTATGCTGCTGGGCAGGATGTAAATTGCCAACAGCCACTCTGGAGAAGTGTATGGTGTTTCCTGAAACACGTAGGAAACAAAGCAACACAGCCTATTGCACTTCCACTTATGGTCCTATAGCTTAGGGAAATTAAAATCAAAAACACACAGCCACCCCAAAGTTTGGGACGGCTCTGTTTACAAGAACCTCATCTACGGTACAAGTTAAATATCCGAGAAAGCAAAAAATGGATAAAGAAGTTGTGGTACGCACGTACAATGGAATATCACTCAGCAATGAAATCTCCATCATCAGGCCCGTAGCGGCATAATGAGTGGATCCAAGTACGATGATTCTACGAGAAATAAGTCACACAGAAAAAGAAACATCATAAGATATCACTAATACACGGAATGTAAATTGGTTACACATGAACTGAATTACAAAACAGAACAGGGTCTCAAATTTAGAAAACCAGCTTCTGCTTGCTTATGGGGAAAGGTGAGTTGGGGTGCTGCATAAAACCAGAGATTGAAATTAGCACAGATACCGTTTCATAAGCCAAATATATAATAGACAAGACCTACTCCTTGCTCAACGAAATGGACTCAACACCCCATATTCAACGCCTGGGAAGATACCTGACAAGTAAGAATCTTAAAACCCATGGATTTATAGGTCTCTGTAAGGAAATCAAGCGTGTGTACAGCGGCCTAAATGCAGCAGTGAAAATCCGATAAATCCCATTATCAAAATAAATTTCAGAAACAAAACACAATGACAGTGAAATAGAGAGCAATGCTTAAATAATTCATTCAGGACTTGTGATGCAACCTGGATTTACCACGTCTACACCCAGAGTTGTGTGAGACATAAGGCTGGACACTTCGGGCTGATAGAATTGGTGAGGTTCGGTGAGCAAACGCAGACCCTTTGAAGTCATACTGCATGGTACCCATTCCATGGTTCCCAACTCTCCAGGTTTAAGGGATTCTTCCTTCAGCTAAAACATGCATGGGAAACACAGAGTATGGTCCACCATGTGACTGGGAAACGTTTTCAGATGCATCTCAGTTTTCGTCCCCTGGTACTCGGGTTCACCATTCCAGACGCTTTACTAACACTCTCCCCACTTGGAGAGTCAGTGCATTTAACCTCCTGTTTGGCAAAGTTTGCAATTTCTGCGCAAGATGAACAGGAATAGGGAGAACCAATGAGAGACTAGCTGTAGGTGTCTGCACGGGCAAATTGAACGCTCATTTCCCACCAGGAAGAGGAATTAACCGAAGGCTCAGCGTGCCCTGCCGGAAAGAGATTAGGGCCTGAAGCAATCCTGCGGTTTTGCGGCCAGCTCACAAGAAAGCGAGTTGAAGAAAGGAGCTCAAGGGCACTGTAATTCACAAACCTGCAGAGTTATGAATGACAGCTATCGTCCAAAAATGTATAGAAGTAAGTCTTCGAAGAGGACTTGAAAGCGGGGCAGAATTTCAGGAAAACGATTTCAGGGGGTAGACTGGAATTGCACTTAAAGCATAGGAAAAGAGGCAGAATGTTGACAATGATGCACTTGGCCAAAAAGGGCGTATGCGTTTTTTCCTGAATATATTCAGGAAAAAACGCATACGCCCTTTTTGGCCAACCAAGCAAGCGTGTAAAGGAAATCTGCACTACAATGAAGTCTCACTGCCCCCCGGTCAAAAGGGCCATCTGAAAAAGTGTAAAATCCAGAAAGGCAGGACAGGTCATGGAGAACAGGGCGCCTTGTTATGCTGATGGGCGGATTAAATTTCCAACAGCCACTCTGGAAAAGTGTATGGTGTTTCCTGAAACACGTAGGAAACAAAGCAACACAGCCTATGGCATCTCCACTTATGGTCCTATAGCATAGGGAAATTAAAATCAAAAACACACAGCCACCCCAAAGTTTGGGATGGCTCTGTTTACAAGAACCTCATCTACGGTAGAAGTTAAATATCCGAGAAAGCATAAAATAGATAAAGAAGTTGTGGTACGCACGTACAATGGAATATCACTCAGCAATGAAATCTACTTCATCAGGATCGTAGCGGCATAATGAGTGGATTCAGGTACGATGATTCTATGAGAAATAAGTCAGACAGAAAAAGAAACATCATAAGTTATCACTAATACACGGAATGTAAACTTGGCTCCCATGAACTGAATTACAAAACAGAACAGGGTCTCAAATTTAGCAAACCAACTTATGCTTGCTAATGGGGAAAGGTCAGTTGGGATGCTGAATAAAACCAGAGATTGAAATTAGCACAGATACCGTTCCATAAGCCAAATATATAATAGACAAAACCTACTCCTTGCTCAACGAAATGGACTCAACACCCTATATTCAACGCCTGGGAAGATACCTGACAAGTAAGAATCTTAAAACCCATGGATTTATATGTCTCCATAAGGAAATCAAGCGTGTGTACAGTGGCCTAAAAGCAGCAGTGAAAATACGATAAATCCCATTATCAAAATGAATTTCAAAAACAAAACACAATGAGAGTGAAATAGAGAGCAATTCTTAAATAATTCATTCAGGGCTTGTGATGCAACCTGTATTTACCACATCTACACCCAGAGCTGGATGAGACATAAGGCTGGACACTTCGGGCTGATAGCATTGGTGAGGTTCGGTGAGCAAACGCAGACCCTTTGAACTCATACTGCATGGTACCCATTCCATGGGTCCCAACTCTCCAGGTTTAAGGGATTCTTCCTTCAGCTAAAACATGCATGGGAAACCCAGAGTATGTTCCACCGTGTGATTGGGAAACGTTTTCAAATGCATCTCAGTTTTCGTCCCCTGGTACTCGGGTTCAACATTTGAACGCTTTACTAATACCCTCCCCACTTGGAGAGTCAGTGCCATTAACCTCCTGTTTGGCACAGTTTGCAATTTCTGCGCAAGATGAACAGGAATAGGGAGAAGCAATGAGAGACTAGCTGTAGGTGTCTGCACGGGCAAATGGAACACTCATTTCCCACCAGGAAGAGGAATTAACTAAAGGCTCAGCGTGCCCTGCCGGAAACAGATTAGGGCCTGAAGCAATCCTGCGGTTTTCGGCCAGCTCACAAGAAAGCGAGTTGAAGAAATGAGCTCAGGGGCACTGTAATTCACAAACCTGCCGAGTTATGAATGACAGCTATCGTCCAAAAATGTATTGAAGTAAGTCTTCGAAGAGGACTTGAAAGCGGGACAGAATTTCAGGAAAACGATTTCAGGGGGTAGACTGGAATTGTACTAAAAGCATAGGAAAAGAGGCAGAATGTCGACAATGATGCACTTGGCCAAAAAGGGCATATGCGTTTTTTCCTGAATATATTCAGGAAAAAACGCATACGCCCTTTTTGGCCAACCAAGCAAGCGTGTAATGGAAATCTGCACTACAATGAAGTCTCACTGCCCCCCGGTCAAAAGGGCCATCTGAAAAAAATGTAAAATCCAGAAAGTCAGGACAGGTCATGGAGAACAGGGAGCCTTGTCATGCTGATGGGCGGGATGTAAATTGCCAACAACCACTCTGGAGAAGTGTATGGTGTTTCCAGAAACACGTAGGAAACAAAGCAACACACCCTATGGCACTTCCACTTATGGTCCTATAGCTTAGGGAAATTAAAATCAAAAACACACAGCCACCCCAAAGTTTCGGACAGCTCTGTTTACAAGAACCTCGTCTACGGTACAAGTTAAATATTCAAGAAAGCGAAAAATGGATAAAGAAATTGTGGTACGTACGTACAATGGAATATCACTCACCAATGAAATCTATGTCATCAGGCCCATTGCGGCATAATGAGTGGATTCAGGTACGATGATTCTAAGTGAAATAAGTCACACAGAAAATGAAACATCATAAGATATCACTAATACAAGGAATGTAAACTTGGCTACACATGAACTGAATTACAAAACAGAACAGGGTCTCAAATTTAGAACACCAACTTATGCTTGCTTAAGGGGAAATGTGAGTTGGGGTGCTGCATAAAACCAGAGATAGAAATTAGCAAGGATACCTTTCCATAAGCCAAATATATAATACTCAAGACCTACCCCTTGCTCAACGAAATGGACTAAACACCCCATATTCAAAGCCTAGGAATACACCTGACTGATCAGAATCTTCAAACCCATGGATTTATATGTCTCCATAAGAGAATCAAGCGTGTGTACAGCTGCAAGAATGCAGCAGAGAAAATCCGATAAATCCCATTATCAAAATGAATTACAGAAACAAAACACAATGACAGTGAAATAGAGAGCAATTTTTAAATAATTCATTCAGGGCTTGTGATGCAACCTGGATTTACCACATCTACACCCAGAGCTGAGTGAGACATAAGGTTGGACACTTCGGGCTGATAGCATTGGTGAGGTTCGATGAGCAAGTGCAGACCCTTTGAAGTCATACTGCATGGTACCCATTCCATGGGTCCCAACTCTCCAGGTTTGAGGGATTCTTCCTTCAGCTAAAACATGCATGGAAAACCCAAGTATGGTGCACCATGTGACCGGGAAACGTTTTCAAATGCATCTCAGTTTTCGTCCCCTTTTACTCGGGTTCACCATTCCAGACCGTTTACTAACACTCTCCCCACTTGGAGAGTCAGTGCCTTTAACCTCCTGTTTGGCACAGTTTGCAATTTCTGCGCAAGATGAACAGGAATAGGGAGAACCAATGAGAGACTAGCTGTAGGTGTCTGGACGGGCAAATGGAACGCTCATTTCCCACCAGGAAGAGGAGTTAACCAAAGGCTCAGCATGCCGTGCCGGAACCAGATTAGGGCCTGAAGCATTCCTGCGGGTTTGCGGCCAGCTCACAAGAAAGCGAGTTGAAGAAAGGAGCTCAGGGGCACTGTAATTCACAAACCTGCAGAGTTATAAATGACAGCTATCGTCCAAAAATATATTGAAGGAAGGCTGCGAAGAGGACTGGAAAGCGGGGCAGAATTGCAGGAAAACGATTTCAGGGGGTAGACTGGAATTGCATTTAAAGCATAGGAAAAGAGGCAGAACGTCGACAATGATGCACTTGGCCAAAAAGGGCGTATGCGTTTTTTCCTGAATATATTCAGGAAAAAACGCATACGCCCTTTTTGGCCAACCAAGCCAGCATGTAAAAGAAATCTGCACTACAAAGAAGTCTCACTGCCCCCAGGTCAAAAGGGCCATCTGAAAAAAGTGTAAAATCCAGAAAGACAGCACAGGCCATGGAGAACAGGGAGCCTTGTTATGCTGATGGGCGGGATGTAAATTGCCAACAGCCACTCTGGAGAAGTGTATGGTGTTTCCTGAAACACGTAGGAAACAAAGCAACACAGCCTATGGCACTTCCACTTATGGTCCTATAGATTATGGAAATTAAAATCAAAAACACACAGCCACCCCAATGTTTGGGACGTCTCTGTTTACAAGAACCTCGTCTACGGTACAAGTTAAATATCCGAGAAAGCAAAAAATTCATAAAGAAGTTGTGGTATGCAAGTACAATGGAATATCACTCAGCAATGAAATCTACGTCATCAGGCCCGTAGCGGCATAATGACTGGATTCAGGTATGATGATTCTACGAGAAATAAGTCACACAGAAAAAGAAACCTCATAAGTTATCACTAATACACGGAATGTAAACTTGGCTACACATGAACAGAAATACCAACAGAACAGGGTCTCAAATTTAGAAAACCAACTTATGCTTGCTTAGGGGGAAAGGTGAGTTGGGGTGCTGCATAAAACCAGAGATTGAAATTAGCACAGATACCTTTCCATAAGCCAAATATATAATAGACAAGACCTACTCCTTGCTCAACGAAATGGACTCAACACTCCATATTCAACGCCTGGGAATATACCTGACAAGTAAGAATCTTAAAACCCATGGATTTATATGTCTCCACAAGGAAATAAAGCGTGTGTACAGCGGCATAAACGCAGCAGTGAAAATCCGATAAATCCCATGATCAAAATAAATGTCAAAAACAAAACACAATGACAGTGAAATACAGAGCAATTCTTAAATAATTCATTCAGGCCTTGTGATGAAACCGGGATTTACCACATCTACACCCAGAGCTTTGTGACACATAAGGCTGGACACTTCGGGCTGATAGCTTTGGTGAGGTTCGGTGAGCAAACGCAGACCCTTTGAAGTCATACTGCATGGTACCCATTCCATGGGTCCCAACTCTCCAGGTTTAAGGGATTCTTCCTTCAGCTAAAACATGCATGGGAAACCCAGAGTATGGTCCACCGTGTGATTGGGAAACGTTTTCAAATGCATCTCAGTTTTCGAACGCTGGTACTCGGGTTCACCATTCCAGACGCTTTACTAACACTCTCCCCACTTGGAGAGTCAGTGCCTTTAACTTCCTGTTTGGCACAGTTTGCAATTTCTGTGCAAGATGAACAGGAATAGGGAGAACCAATGAGAGATTAGCTGTAGGTGTCTGCACGGGCAAATGGAACGCTCATTTCCCACCAGGAAGACGAATTAACCAAAGGCTCAGCGTGCCCTGCCGGAAACAGATTAAGGCCTGAAGCAATCCTGCGGTTTTGCAGCCAGCTCACAAGAAAGTGAGTTGAAGAAAGGAGCTCAGGGCCACTGAAATTCACAAACCTGCAGAGTTATGAATGACAGCTATCGTCCAAAAATGTATTGAAGTAAGTCTTCGAAGAGGACTTGAAAGCGGGACAGAATTTCTGGAAAACGATTGCAGGGGGTAGACTGGAATTGCACTTAAAGCATAGGAAATGAGGCAGAATGTCGACAATGATGCACTTGGCCAAAAAGGGCGTATGTGTTTTTTCCTGAATATATTCAGGAAAAAACGCATACGCACTTTTTGGTCAACCAAGCAAGCGTGTAAAGGAAATCTGCACTACAATGAAGTCTAACTGCCCCCCGGTCAAAAGGGCCATCTGAAAAAAGTGTAAAATCCAGAAAGGCAGGACAGGTCATGGAGAACAGGGAGCCTTGATATGCTGATGGGCAGGATGTAAATTGCCAACAGCCACTCTGGAGAAGTGTATGGTGTTTCCTGAAACACGTAGGAAACAAAACAACACAGCCTATGGCACTTCCACTTATGGATCTATAGCTTAGGGAAATTAAAATCAAAAACACACAGCCACCCCAAAGTTTGGGACGGCTCCGTTTACAGAACCTCGTCTACGGTACAAGTTAAATATCCGAGAAAGCAAAAAATGGATAAAGAAGTAGTGCTACGTACGTACAATGGAATATCACACAGCAATGAAATCTACGTCATCAGGCCCATAGCGCCATAATGAGTGGATTCAGGTACGATGATTCTACGAGAAATAAGTCACACAGAAAAAGAAACATCATAAGATATGACTAATACACGGAATGTAAACTTGGCTACACATAAACTGAATTACAAAACAGAAAAGGGTCTCAAATTGAGACAACCAACTTATGCTTGCTTATGGGGAAAGGTGAGTTGGGGTGCTGCATAAAAACAGAGATTGAAATTAGCACAGATACTGTTCCATAAGCCAAATATATAATAGACAACACCTACTCCTTGCTCAGCGAAATAGACTCAACACCCCATATTCAACGCCTGGGAATATACCTGACAAGTAAGAATCTTAAAACCCATGGATTTATATGTCTCCATAAGGAAATCAAATGTCTGTACATCGGCCTAAACGCAGCAGTGAAAATACGATAAATCCCATTATCAAAATAAATTTCAAAGACAAAACACAATGACAGTGAAATAGAGAGCATTTCTTAAATAATTGATTCAGGGCTTGTGATGCAACCTGGATTTACCACATGTACACCCAGAGCTGGGTGAGACATACGTCTGGGCACTTCGGGCTGATAGCATTGGTGAGGTTCGGTGAGCAAACACAGACCCTTTGAAGTCATACTGCATGGTACTCATTCCATGGGTCCCAACTCTCCAGGTTTAAGGGATTCTTCCTTCAGCTAAAACATGCATGGGAAACCCAGAGTATGGTCCACCGTGTGATTGGGAAACGTTTCCAAATGCATCTCAGTTTTCGAACCCTGGTACTCGGGTTCACCATTCCAGACGCTTTACTAAAACTCTCCCCACTTGGAGAGTCAGTGCCTTTAACCTCCTGTTTGGCACAGTTTGCAATTTCTGCGCAAGATGAACAGGAATAGGGAGAACCAATGAGAGACTACCTGTAGGTGTCTGCACGAGCAAATGGAATGCTCATTTCCCACCAGGAAGACGAATTAACCAAAGGCTCAGCGTGCCATGCCGGAAACAGATTAGGGCCTGAAACAATCCTGCGGTTTTGCGGCCAGTTCACATGAAAGCGAGTTGAGGAAAGGAGTTCTGGGGCACTGTAATTCACAAACCTGCAGAGTTATGAATGACAGCTATCGTCCAAAAATGTATTGAAGTACGTCTTCAAAGAGGACTTGAAAGCGGGGCAGAATTTCAGGAAAACGATTTCAGGGGGTAGACTGGAATTGCACTTAAAGCATAGGAAAAGAGGCAGAATGTCGACAATGATGCACTTGGCCAAAAAGGGCGTATGCGTTTTTTCCTGAATATATTCAGGAAAAAACGCATACGCCCTTTTTGGCCAACCAAGCATGCGTGTAAAGGAAATCTGCACTACAATGGAGTCTCACTGCCCCCCGGTCAAAAGGGCCATCTGAAAAAAGTGTAAAATCCAGAAAGGCAGGACAGGTCATGGAGAACAGGGAGCCTTCTTATGCTGCTGGGCAGGATGTAAATTGCCAACAGCCACTCTGGAGAAGTGTATGGTGTTTCCTGAAACACGTAGGAAACAAAGCAACACAGCCTATTGCACTTCCACTTATGGTCCTATAGCTTAGGGAAATTAAAATCAAAAACACACAGCCACCCCAAAGTTTGGGACGGCTCTGTTTACAAGAACCTCATCTACGGTACAAGTTAAATATCCGAGAAAGCAAAAAATGGATAAAGAAGTTGTGGTACGCACGTACAATGGAATATCACTCAGCAATGAAATCTCCATCATCAGGCCCGTAGCGGCATAATGAGTGGATCCAAGTACGATGATTCTACGAGAAATAAGTCACACAGAAAAAGAAACATCATAAGATATCACTAATACACGGAATGTAAATTGGTTACACATGAACTGAATTACAAAACAGAACAGGGTCTCAAATTTAGAAAACCAGCTTCTGCTTGCTTATGGGGAAAGGTGAGTTGGGGTGCTGCATAAAACCAGAGATTGAAATTAGCACAGATACCGTTTCATAAGCCAAATATATAATAGACAAGACCTACTCCTTGCTCAACGAAATGGACTCAACACCCCATATTCAACGCCTGGGAAGATACCTGACAAGTAAGAATCTTAAAACCCATGGATTTATAGGTCTCTGTAAGGAAATCAAGCGTGTGTACAGCGGCCTAAATGCAGCAGTGAAAATCCGATAAATCCCATTATCAAAATAAATTTCAGAAACAAAACACAATGACAGTGAAATAGAGAGCAATGCTTAAATAATTCATTCAGGACTTGTGATGCAACCTGGATTTACCACGTCTACACCCAGAGTTGTGTGAGACATAAGGCTGGACACTTCGGGCTGATAGAATTGGTGAGGTTCGGTGAGCAAACGCAGACCCTTTGAAGTCATACTGCATGGTACCCATTCCATGGTTCCCAACTCTCCAGGTTTAAGGGATTCTTCCTTCAGCTAAAACATGCATGGGAAACACAGAGTATGGTCCACCATGTGACTGGGAAACGTTTTCAGATGCATCTCAGTTTTCGTCCCCTGGTACTCGGGTTCACCATTCCAGACGCTTTACTAACACTCTCCCCACTTGGAGAGTCAGTGCATTTAACCTCCTGTTTGGCAAAGTTTGCAATTTCTGCGCAAGATGAACAGGAATAGGGAGAACCAATGAGAGACTAGCTGTAGGTGTCTGCACGGGCAAATTGAACGCTCATTTCCCACCAGGAAGAGGAATTAACCGAAGGCTCAGCGTGCCCTGCCGGAAAGAGATTAGGGCCTGAAGCAATCCTGCGGTTTTGCGGCCAGCTCACAAGAAAGCGAGTTGAAGAAAGGAGCTCAAGGGCACTGTAATTCACAAACCTGCAGAGTTATGAATGACAGCTATCGTCCAAAAATGTATAGAAGTAAGTCTTCGAAGAGGACTTGAAAGCGGGGCAGAATTTCAGGAAAACGATTTCAGGGGGTAGACTGGAATTGCACTTAAAGCATAGGAAAAGAGGCAGAATGTTGACAATGATGCACTTGGCCAAAAAGGGCGTATGCGTTTTTTCCTGAATATATTCAGGAAAAAACGCATACGCCCTTTTTGGCCAACCAAGCAAGCGTGTAAAGGAAATCTGCACTACAATGAAGTCTCACTGCCCCCCGGTCAAAAGGGCCATCTGAAAAAGTGTAAAATCCAGAAAGGCAGGACAGGTCATGGAGAACAGGGCGCCTTGTTATGCTGATGGGCGGATTAAATTTCCAACAGCCACTCTGGAAAAGTGTATGGTGTTTCCTGAAACACGTAGGAAACAAAGCAACACAGCCTATGGCATCTCCACTTATGGTCCTATAGCATAGGGAAATTAAAATCAAAAACACACAGCCACCCCAAAGTTTGGGATGGCTCTGTTTACAAGAACCTCATCTACGGTAGAAGTTAAATATCCGAGAAAGCATAAAATAGATAAAGAAGTTGTGGTACGCACGTACAATGGAATATCACTCAGCAATGAAATCTACGTCATCAGGACCGTAGCGGCATAATGAGTGGATTCAGGTACGATGATTCTATGAGAAATAAGTCAGACAGAAAAAGAAACATCATAAGTTATCACTAATACACGGAATGTAAACTTGGCTCCCATGAACTGAATTACAAAACAGAACAGGGTCTCAAATTTAGCAAACCAACTTATGCTTGCTAATGGGGAAAGGTCAGTTGGGATGCTGAATAAAACCAGAGATTGAAATTAGCACAGATACCGTTCCATAAGCCAAATATATAATAGACAAAACCTACTCCTTGCTCAACGAAATGGACTCAACACCCTATATTCAACGCCTGGGAAGATACCTGACAAGTAAGAATCTTAAAACCCATGGATTTATATGTCTCCATAAGGAAATCAAGTGTGTGTACAGTGGCCTAAAAGCAGCAGTGAAAATACGATAAATCCCATTATCAAAATGAATTTCAAAAACAAAACACAATGAGAGTGAAATAGAGAGCAATTCTTAAATAATTCATTCAGGGCTTGTGATGCAACCTGTATTTACCACATCTACACCCAGAGCTGGATGAGACATAAGGCTGGACACTTCGGGCTGATAGCATTGGTGAGGTTCGGTGAGCAAACGCAGACCCTTTGAACTCATACTGCATGGTACCCATTCCATGGGTCCCAACTCTCCAGGTTTAAGGGATTCTTCCTTCAGCTAAAACATGCATGGGAAACCCAGAGTATGTTCCACCGTGTGATTGGGAAACGTTTTCAAATGCATCTCAGTTTTCGTCCCCTGGTACTCGGGTTCAACATTTGAACGCTTTACTAATACCCTCCCCACTTGGAGAGTCAGTGCCATTAACCTCCTGTTTGGCACAGTTTGCAATTTCTGCGCAAGATGAACAGGAATAGGGAGAAGCAATGAGAGACTAGCTGTAGGTGTCTGCACGGGCAAATGGAACACTCATTTCCCACCAGGAAGAGGAATTAACTAAAGGCTCAGCGTGCCCTGCCGGAAACAGATTAGGGCCTGAAGCAATCCTGCGGTTTTCGGCCAGCTCACAAGAAAGCGAGTTGAAGAAATGAGCTCAGGGGCACTGTAATTCACAAACCTGCAGAGTTATGAATGACAGCTATCGTCCAAAAATGTATTGAAGTAAGTCTTCGAAGAGGACTTGAAAGCGGGGCAGAATTTCAGGAAAACGATTTCAGGGGGTAGACTGGAATTGTACTAAAAGCATAGGAAAAGAGGCAGAATGTCGACAATGATGCACTTGGCCAAAAAGGGCGTATGCGTTTTTTCCTGAATATATTCAGGAAAAAACGCATACGCCCTTTTTGGCCAACCAAGCAAGCGTGTAATGGAAATCTGCACTACAATGAAGTCTCACTGCCCCCCGGTCAAAAGGGCCATCTGAAAAAAATGTAAAATCCAGAAAGTCAGGACAGGTCATGGAGAACAGGGAGCCTTGTCATGCTGATGGGCGGGATGTAAATTGCCAACAACCACTCTGGAGAAGTGTATGGTGTTTCCAGAAACACGTAGGAAACAAAGCAACACACCCTATGGCACTTCCACTTATGGTCCTATAGCTTAGGGAAATTAAAATCAAAAACACACAGCCACCCCAAAGTTTCGGACGGCTCTGTTTACAAGAACCTCGTCTACGGTACAAGTTAAATATTCAAGAAAGCGAAAAATGGATAAAGAAATTGTGGTACGTACGTACAATGGAATATCACTCACCAATGAAATCTATGTCATCAGGCCCATTGCGGCATAATGAGTGGATTCAGGTACGATGATTCTAAGTGAAATAAGTCACACAGAAAATGAAACATCATAAGATATCACTAATACAAGGAATGTAAACTTGGCTACACATGAACTGAATTACAAAACAGAACAGGGTCTCAAATTTAGAACACCAACTTATGCTTGCTTAAGGGGAAATGTGAGTTGGGGTGCTGCATAAAACCAGAGATAGAAATTAGCAAGGATACCTTTCCATAAGCCAAATATATAATACTCAAGACCTACCCCTTGCTCAACGAAATGGACTAAACACCCCATATTCAAAGCCTAGGAATACACCTGACTGATCAGAATCTTCAAACCCATGGATTTATATGTCTCCATAAGAGAATCAAGCGTGTGTACAGCTGCAAGAATGCAGCAGAGAAAATCCGATAAATCCCATTATCAAAATGAATTACAGAAACAAAACACAATGACAGTGAAATAGAGAGCAATTTTTAAATAATTCATTCAGGGCTTGTGATGCAACCTGGATTTACCACATCTACACCCAGAGCTGAGTGAGACATAAGGTTGGACACTTCGGGCTGATAGCATTGGTGAGGTTCGATGAGCAAGTGCAGACCCTTTGAAGTCATACTGCATGGTACCCATTCCATGGGTCCCAACTCTCCAGGTTTGAGGGATTCTTCCTTCAGCTAAAACATGCATGGAAAACCCAAGTATGGTGCACCATGTGACCGGGAAACGTTTTCAAATGCATCTCAGTTTTCGTCCCCTTTTACTCGGGTTCACCATTCCAGACCCTTTACTAACACTCTCCCCACTTGGAGACTCAGTGCCTTTAACCTCCTGTTTGGCACAGTTTGCAATATCTGCGCAAGATGAACAGGAATAGGGGGAATCAATGAGAGACTAGCTGGAGGTGTCTGCACAGGCAAATTTAACGCTCATTTCCCACCAGGAAGAGGAATTCACCAAAGGCTCAGCATGCCGTGCCGGAACCAGATTAGGGCCTGAAGCAATCATGTGTGTTTGCGGCCAGCTCACAAGAAAGCGAGTTGAAGAAAGGAGCTCAGGGGCACTGTAATTCACAAACCTGCAGAGTTATAAATGACAGCTATCGTCCAAAAATATATTGAAGGAAGGCTGCGAAGAGGACTTGTAAGTGGGCAGAATTGCAAGAAAACGATTTCAGGGGGTAGACTGGAATTGCATTTAAAGCATAGGAAAAGAGGCAGAACGTCGACAATGATGCACTTGGCCAAAAAGGGCGTATGCGTTTTTTCCTGAATATATTCAGGAAAAAACGCATACGCCCTTTTTGGCCAACCATGCAAGCATGTTAAAGAATTATGCACTACAATGAAGTCTCACAGCCCCCTGGTCAAAAGGGCCATCTAAAAAAAGTGTAAAATCCAGAAAGACAGCACAGGCCATGGAGAACAGGGAGCCTTGTTATGCTGATGGGCGGGATGTAAATTGCCAACAGCCACCCTGGAGAAGTGTATGGTGTTTCCTGAAACACCTAAAAAACAAAGCAACGGAGCCTACGGCACTTCCAGTTATGGTCCTATAGCTTAGGGAAATTAAAATCAAAAACACACAGCCACCCCAAATTTTCGGACGGCTCTGTTTACAAGAACCTCATCTACGGTACAAGTTAAATATCCCAGAATGTGAAAAATGGATAAAGAAGTTGTGGTTCGTACGTACAATGGAATATCACTCAGCAATGAAATCTATGTCATCAGGCCCATCACGGCATAATGAGTGGATTCAGCTACAGTGATTCTAAGTGAAATAAGTCACACAGAAAATGAAACATCATAAGATATCACTAATACACGGAATGTAAACTTGGCTACACATGAACTGAATTACAAAACAGAACAGGGACTCAAATTTAGAAAACCAACTTATGCTTGCTTAAGGGCAAAGGTGAGTTGGGGTGCTGCATAAAACCAGAGATTGAAAATAGCACAGATACCGTTCCATAAGCCAAATATGTAATAGTCAAGACCTACTCCTTGTTCAACGACATGGACTCAACACCACATATTCAACGCCTAGGAATATACCTGACTAGTAAGAATCTTAAAACCCGTGGATTTATATTTCTCTGTAGGAGAATCAAGCGTTTGTACAGCGGCATGAACGCAGCAGTGAAAATCCGATAAATCCCATTATCAAACTAAATTACAAAAACAAAACACAATGACAGTGAAAGAGACAGCAATTCTTAAATAATTGATTCAGGGCTTGTGATGAAACCTGGATTTACCACATCTACACCCAGAGCTGGGTGAGGCATAAGGCTGGACACTTCGAACTGATAGCATTGGTGAGGTTCGGTGAGCAAATTCAGACCCTTTTTAGTCATACTGCATGGTACCCATTCCATGGGTCAATAATCTCCAGGTTTAAGGAATTCTTCCTTCAGCTAAAACATGCATGGGAAACCCAGAGTATTGTCCACTGTGAGACTGGGAAACCATTTTAAATGGCTCTCAGGTTTCGTTCCCTGGTACTCGGGTTCACCATTCCAGATGCTTTACTAACCCTCTACCCACTTGGAGAGTCAGTGCCTTTAACCTCCTGTTTGGCACAGTTTGCAATTTCTGCACAAGATGAACAGGAATAGGGAGAACCAATGAGAGACTAGCTGTAGGTGTCTCCACGGGCAAATTGAATGCTCATTTCTCACCAGAAAGAGGAATTTACCAAAGGCTCAGCGTGCCGTGCCGAAACCAGATTACGGCCTGAAGCAATCCTGCGGTTTTGCGGCCAGCTCACAAGAAAGCATGTTGAAGAAAGGAGCTCAGGGACACTGTATTTAACAAACCTGCAGAGTTATTAATGACAGGTATCATACAAAAATATATTGAAGTAAGGCTGCGAGGAGGACTTGAAAGCGGGGCAGTATTCCTGGAATATGATTTCAGGACGTAGACGGGAAGTGCTCTGAAAGCATAGGAGAAGAGGCAGATCCTGGACAATGATGCACTTGGTCAAAATGTGCATATGCGTTTTTTCCAGGGCCCTCATTAAAGAGGGTAGGAGGCTCCCAGAATGCTTTAGTGGCCAACAGAGGGCCCACATCATCAAGGCGACGTGAGCCAGCCAGGCAGGAGTGACCTCACATCAGAGGGCCCACCTCACAGAAGGGTAAGGAACCCAGCCAGGATCAGACTCTCACCAGAGTGCCCACATCAGCAAGGGGCTGTGAACCAGGCAGGAGTGTCATCACACCCGTGGGGCCATATCATCAAAAGTTGAGGTAACAAGAAAATGTGGCCTCAAACCAGAGGACCCACATCACCATGGGTCTTGGAGCGAGGCAGGCAGGATTAACCTCACAACACATGGCCCATTGTATAAAAAAGGTGAGGAATCCAGCAGTTGGAGCATCCGAGCAGGCGGCCCAGAGCACCGAGGCTATGGGATCCAGGCAGTGATGAACTCACAACAGAGGGCCCTCATCATGAAACTGTGAGCAAACCAGCCGTTGTGACCTCAGAGCACAAGGCCCACATCCCCATGGGGAAGGGAACCAAGCAGGAGTGTCATCGCACCAGTGGGCACACATCAGAAAAGGTGGGGAGCCCAGCAGTTAGGGCCTGACACCAGAGGGCTCTCATCACCGAGGAGAGGAGGCTCCCAGCAGGCTCCAACTGCTACCAGTGGGCCGCCGTCGCCAATGCGGGGTGTGCCAGCCAGGCAAGAGTGACCTCAGAGCAGAGGGCCCACCTCACAAAAGTGTGAGGAACCCAAGGAGGATCAGACTCTCACCAGAGGGCCCACATCACCAAGAGAATGGGAACCAGGCTGGAGTGTCCTCACACCAGTGGGACCTCATCAACGAAATGTGAGTGACCCAGCACATGTGGCCTCAAACCAGAGGACACACATCACCAAGGGGCTGGGAGTGAGGCAGGCAGGAGGAGTCTCAAAACAGAGGGCCCATAGAAGAAAAAAGGTGAGGAATCCCGCAGTTGGAACCTCCCAGCAGGTGGCCAGGAGCCGCGAGGCTATGGGATCCAGGCCGGAGAGAACTCACAGCAGAGGGCCCTCATCATGAAACTGAGCAACCCACGGTTGGGACCTCAGAGCAGAAGGCCCACATTCCCATGGGGTTGCGAACCTGGCAGGAGTGTACTCGAACCACAGGGCGCATATCAGAAAATATTGGGAGCCCAGGAGTTAGGGCCTGACGTCAGAGGGCCCTCATTACCGAGGGGAGGAGACACCCAGCAGGCACCAAATCCCACCAGAGGGCCGACGTCGCCAAGGCGGTGTGTGCCAGCCAGGCAGGAGTGACCTCAGAGAAGAGGGCCCACCTCACAGAAGTGTGAGGAACCCAACCAGGATCAGACTCTCACCGGAGGGCCCACATCACCAAGGGGATGGGAACCAGGTAGGAGTGTCCTCACACCAGTGGGGCCACATCAGCCAAAGGTGAGGAACCCAGCACATGTGGCCTCAAACCACAGGACACACATCACCAAGGGGCTAGGAGTGAGGCAGGTGTCTGGAGGGGCACATTTAACTCTAATTTCCCACCAGGAAGTGGAATGAACCAAAGTCTCAGAGTGCCGTGCCGGACCCTGATTACGGCCTGAAGCAAACCTGCGGTTCTGTGGCCAGTTTTCAAGGAAACGAGTTAAGAAAGGAAATCACGGGCACTGTAATTCACAAACCTGCAGTGTTATAAATGACAGTTATTGGCAAAATTATATGGAAGTAAGTCTGCAAAGAGGACTTGAAAACGAGGCAGAATTGCAGGAATCATATTTCAGGAGGTAGATTGGAATTGCATTTAAAGCATGTGAAAAGCGGCAGATCTTTGACACTGATGCACTTGGACAAAAGTGCGTAAACATTTTTTCCTGAATATATTCAGGAAAAAACGCATATGCCCTTTTTGGCCAAACAAGCACTCCAGCAATGGAAATCCGCACTACAATGAAGTCCCATTTCCCATTCGTCAAAAGGGCCATCTGAAAAAAGTGTAAAAACCAGAAACACAGGACAGGCCATGGAGAACAGGGAGCCTTGTTATGCTGATGGGCGGGATGTAAATTGCCAACAGACACTCTGGAGGTGTTTATGGTGTATCGTGAAACATCTGAAAAACAAAGCTACAGAGCCTAGGGTACTTCCACTTTTAGCCCTATAGCTTAGGAAAATTAAAATCAACAAGACACAGCCAGCACAAAATTTAGGGCTGCTGTGTTTACAAGAAACTCGAGTCCAGTACAAATTAAATATCCCAGAAAGAAAAAAATGGATAAAGGAGTTGTGCTACTTACGTACAACGGAATATCACTCAGCAATGAAATCAATGTCATCAGGCCTGTAGCAGCAAATTGAGTGGATTTAAATATGATGATTCTAAGAGAAATAGGTCACACAGAGAAAGATAAGTATCATAAGATATCACTAATAGAGGGAGTGTAAACTTGGCTACACATAAACTGAAATACAAAACCGAACAGAGTCTCACATTTAGATAAAAACTTATGCTTGCTTAAGGGGAATGTTGAGTTGGGGTGCTGTATAAAACCAGAGATTGAAATTAGCACACATACCGTTCCATAAGCCAAATAGGTACTAGAAAAGACCTACTCTTTGCTCAACGAAATAGACTCATCCATGGTGTATCACCTCACACATGTTAGAATGGGCATCATCAGAAAATCTACAAACAACAAATGCTGGAAAGGGTGTGGAGATAAGGAACCCTCTTCCACTATTGTTGGGAATGTAAATTGATACAGTCACTGTGGAGAACATTATGGAGTTTCTTATAAAACTAAGAATAGAATTACCATATGATACAGCAATCCCACTACTGGGCGTATACCCAGACAAAACCATAAATCAAAAAGAGACATTCACCGCAATGTTCATTGCATCACTATTTACAATATCCAGGTAATGGAAGCAACCTAAATGCCCACAGACAGACGAATGCATAAAGAAGTGGTACATATATAAAATGGAATATTACTAAGCCATAAAAAGGAATGAAATTGGGTCATTTGTAGAGACGTTGATGGATCTAGAGACTGTCATACAGAGTGAAGTAAGTCAGAAATAGAAAAACAAATCTTGTATATTAATGCCTATATGTGGAACCTAGACAAATTTTACAGATGAACCGTTTTGCAAGGCAGAAATAGAGCAACAGATGTAGACAACAAACGTATGGACACCAAGGGGGGAAAGCTGTTGGGGGGTGGTGGTGGGAGGAGTTGAGAGATTGGGATTGGCATGTATACATTTATATGTATAAAATAGATAACCAAAAAGAACCTGCTGTATAAAAAAATAAAATAAAATTCAAATTACAAAAAGTAAAACAGAAAAAATATTCTTCCCTTCACATACATGTATTTATATGAATAAATTATTTCCATGCTTATATCTGTAAATACAAAAAAGAGGAATAAAATCTACCTTGAACCAAAAACGAAAAAAAGAAAAAAAACAGAACCCACCAGTTACACAGAGGAAAACCGTATCACGGCACTTGCTCCAGTTGTAAGCAATTCTGAAGTTGGTCAGTGGTGGGGAATCATCTCCCATTCAGCCAGCAGGCCCCACGCAACAAGCGTCCTCATTGCAAAGCTGGGGGACCGTGCCGAGGCATCTGTGAGTAAACGTGGGCTGAGCCCCAGGCCAGCTGCTGCTGAAATGTTCCCACCCTTCCCAGGTAAAACACCTGAATATGTACAAGGACTTGAAAGCCTAGAGGAAGGGCCATGGAGCCACATGAGCGACAGCATGCCAGCCGACTTGGTGCCTGCAGGCCAGCCAGGGTGGTCCTGGCCCTGGGTGCTCTTCTGGAAGCTTTCCATTTCCCTGCCTGAGATACCCCTGCTGTCCCGGCCCCCACTGCTTTCTTCCTCACTCACCTCTGCCCAGGGAGAAATTCCAGCGGCAGGTATGGGTGACACATCCTCTTCTTTAGCAGGTGGCATCTTGGCAACTGCTGCAGAAAGTCCAGCAGAGCCCCACTCACACTGGGCCACCCACAAAGCCGTGGCCTCTCACTCCCTCCCACCAGTCCAGCCCCAAGACTGCTGACAGGGCAGAGAAAATGGCGTCAGGCACAGCTGCAGGGGCTCTTGCTGCCTGGAGCGGTGTTTATATTGATCTGAACCCAGGCACACCTGGGGAGGGCTGGCCGGCACGGTCAGGCTTCCCAGGCCAGCCAATAATCACCCCTCAGGGGCTCACAGTTGCAGAAACTGGAACTTGCTGAATCGGCCAGGTCCAAGGAACAGGTGTGGGCTCCTGAGAGTCAGGATAGACAAGGGGCTGCAGCTCTGGCTTGTTTTCTAATTATATTATCTGGCCCATGAGTGGGAGACAACTTCAAGAAAACCCTCTCCTAATGAGAGGAACCCAGGAGTCAGGGAGAGGAGGGGTGGCTGGTGGGTGGAGACAGAGGCCTGGTGCCCCGGGTGCAGTGGAAGTCTCTGGAAGACCAGGTGGAGGGAGGCCACACAGAGTGATGCCCAGGGTCACAGACCTGTCGGAGCTGCTGTTTGTTAGTTCAAGTCCTGCTCTGAGGTGCTCTGTGTCAGATCTGAGTGACAGGTGAGCTGGGAGTGCTCTGCAATGAGGGCGATATGCACGGTTCCTGTGTTCCCAGCCCTGCCATGGTACCTGCAAGGGTAGCTCTGTATCCTGGGAGGGGCCTGACCACGAGAGCCCCATGGGCTGCAGGGGGACCTGCCCAGGGAACCCCATATCCTGGGAGGGGCCTGAACACGAGAGCCCCGTGGGCTGGGGTGGGGTACCTGCCCAGGTGAGCTCCATATCCTGGGATTGGCCTGACCTCGAGAGCCCCATGGGCTGCTGGAGTCCTGGTAAAGGATGTCAGGACAGTCAGTTAAGCCACTGAGGATATACCTCCAGTAGTTCCTAAACCCTACACCCTGCTGGTCATTCTACCAACCACCAGGACATGGTATTCTGTATTAGTCTTCAATGATGCCTTCTTTTGTATTCTATTAGTCCCAGAGTCACAAGAAATTTTGGCTTGTGAGTGGCAGGACTCAACATACAACTAAAACAATACTTCCGGGCCGTGTTGTCCCAAGGGTTCAAAAATTCCCACACCATCTTTGGGGAAAGCTCAGCTAAAGACCTAAAAGTTCTACCTCTGGAAAAGGAAACACTCCTTCAATATGCAGACGACATTCTGATCGCCAGCCCTACTAAGGAGACCTCTGAACTACGAAGCCAATAAAGGATACAAGTTGTCCAAGAAAAAGCTCAAATATCACAGACTACGGTGACCTGCCTGGGCTTCATTCTCACAGAAGGTCGGAGAAGCCCATCCCAGGAAAGGGAAGAAACAATTTACAGCCTTACCCATTTCTAAAACTAGAAGACAGCTTAGGGGTTCCTGGGGAGGCCAGGGTTTGCTGCTTCTGGATCCCTAACTACAGTCTACTAGCTCGGCCTCTATATGAAACACTGAAAGGAAAAGGTGATGATCCTTTTGAATAGAATGCAGAAGTGGCCTTTCAAGAATGAAAGAGCAGTCAATTCAGACCCTTGCACAGGAACTCCCTAATTTAGCTAAACCCTTTGACCTTTACATTCCTGGTGAACGGTGAATCGCCATTGGAGTATTAGTGCAAAACCTGGGACCACTTGAAATGGAACAATGCAAGAATGCGATCCAGGTAGGATAAACTACGGTCACCAAGGGGATTGGCCCACCGCCACATCTGGCCAAGATACTGGCAGTATCCGAAAACCTGGAAATCAGCAGCCCAAAAGGCCACCTCCCTCCTAAGGTAAAAGGACCCCACGTGGTGATCCTAACCACCAAACATGCTCTGAAGTTGCAGTGTTGGCTCTGTGGGCACACTGACCTTGAGTGAGGAGGCCCTCCAACTCCAACCTCCATAGAGATAACCGGGGCAAAGGGGCACCATGACGACTCGTGTGAAGGTGTCTGCACGGGCAAATTTAACGCTCATTTCCCACCAGGAAGAGGAATTCACCAAAGGCTCAGCATGCCGTGCCGGAACCAGATTAGGGCGTGAAGCATTCCTGCGGGTTTGCGGCCAGCTCACAAGAAAGCGAGTTGAAGAAAGGAGCTCAGGGGCACTGTAATTCACAAACCTGCAGAGTTATAAATGACAGCTATGGTCTAAAAATATATTGAAGGAAGGCTGCGAAGAGGACTTGAAGGTGGGGCAGAATTTCAGGAAAACGATTTCAGGGGGTAGACTGGAATTGCATTTAAAGCATAGGAAAAGAGGCAGAACGACGACAATGATGCACTTGGCCAAAAAGGGCGTATGCGTTTTTTCCTGAATATATTCAGGAAAAAACGCATACGCCCTTTTTGGACAACCAAGCAAGCGTGTAAAGGAAATCTGCACTACAATGAAGTCTAACTGCCCCCCGGTCAAAAGGGCCATCTGAAAAAAGTGTAAAATCCAGAAAGGCAGGACAGGTCATGGAGAACAGGGAGCCTTGATATGCTGATGGGCAGGATGTAAATTGCCAACAGCCACTCTGGAGAAGTGTATGGTGTTTCCTGAAACACGTAGGAAACAAAACAACACAGCCTATGGCACTTCCACTTATGGATCTATAGCTTAGGGAAATTAAAATCAAAAACACACAGCCACCCCAAAGTTTGGGACGGCTCCGTTTACAGAACCTCGTCTACGGTACAAGTTAAATATCCGAGAAAGCAAAAAATGGATAAAGAAGTAGTGCTACGTACGTACAATGGAATATCACACAGCAATGAAATCTACGTCATCAGGCCCATAGCGCCATAATGAGTGGATTCAGGTACGATGATTCTACGAGAAATAAGTCACACAGAAAAAGAAACATCATAAGATATGACTAATACACGGAATGTAAACTTGGCTACACATAAACTGAATTACAAAACAGAAAAGGGTCTCAAATTGAGACAACCAACTTATGCTTGCTTATGGGGAAAGGTGAGTTGGGGTGCTGCATAAAAACAGAGATTGAAATTAGCACAGATACTGTTCCATAAGCCAAATATATAATAGACAACACCTACTCCTTGCTCAGCGAAATAGACTCAACACCCCATATTCAACGCCTGGGAATATACCTGACAAGTAAGAATCTTAAAACCCATGGATTTATATGTCTCCATAAGGAAATCAAATGTCTGTACATCGGCCTAAACGCAGCAGTGAAAATACGATAAATCCCATTATCAAAATAAATTTCAAAAACAAAACACAATGACAGTGAAATAGAGAGCATTTCTTAAATAATTGATTCAGGGCTTGTGATGCAACCTGGATTTACCACATGTACACCCAGAGCTGGGTGAGACATACGTCTGGGCACTTCGGGCTGATAGCATTGGTGAGGTTCGGTGAGCAAACACAGACCCTTTGAAGTCATACTGCATGGTACTCATTCCATGGGTCCCAACTCTCCAGGTTTAAGGGATTCTTCCTTCAGCTAAAACATGCATGGGAAACCCAGAGTATGGTCCACCGTGTGATTGGGAAACGTTTCCAAATGCATCTCAGTTTTCGAACCCTGGTACTCGGGTTCACCATTCCAGACGCTTTACTAAAACTCTCCCCACTTGGAGAGTCAGTGCCTTTAACCTCCTGTTTGGCACAGTTTGCAATTTCTGCGCAAGATGAACAGGAATAGGGAGAACCAATGAGAGACTACCTGTAGGTGTCTGCACGAGCAAATGGAATGCTCATTTCCCACCAGGAAGACGAATTAACCAAAGGCTCAGCGTGCCATGCCGGAAACAGATTAGGGCCTGAAACAATCCTGCGGTTTTGCGGCCAGTTCACATGAAAGCGAGTTGAGGAAAGGAGTTCTGGGGCACTGTAATTCACAAACCTGCAGAGTTATGAATGACAGCTATCGTCCAAAAATGTATTGAAGTACGTCTTCAAAGAGGACTTGAAAGCGGGGCAGAATTTCAGGAAAACGATTTCAGGGGGTAGACTGGAATTGCACTTAAAGCATAGGAAAAGAGGCAGAATGTCGACAATGATGCACTTGGCCAAAAAGGGCGTATGCGTTTTTTCCTGAATATATTCAGGAAAAAACGCATACGCCCTTTTTGGCCAACCAAGCATGCGTGTAAAGGAAATCTGCACTACAATGGAGTCTCACTGCCCCCCGGTCAAAAGGGCCATCTGAAAAAAGTGTAAAATCCAGAAAGGCAGGACAGGTCATGGAGAACAGGGAGCCTTCTTATGCTGCTGGGCAGGATGTAAATTGCCAACAGCCACTCTGGAGAAGTGTATGGTGTTTCCTGAAACACGTAGGAAACAAAGCAACACAGCCTATTGCACTTCCACTTATGGTCCTATAGCTTAGGGAAATTAAAATCAAAAACACACAGCCACCCCAAAGTTTGGGACGGCTCTGTTTACAAGAACCTCATCTACGGTACAAGTTAAATATCCGAGAAAGCAAAAAATGGATAAAGAAGTTGTGGTACGCACGTACAATGGAATATCACTCAGCAATGAAATCTCCATCATCAGGCCCGTAGCGGCATAATGAGTGGATCCAAGTACGATGATTCTACGAGAAATAAGTCACACAGAAAAAGAAACATCATAAGATATCACTAATACACGGAATGTAAATTGGTTACACATGAACTGAATTACAAAACAGAACAGGGTCTCAAATTTAGAAAACCAGCTTCTGCTTGCTTATGGGGAAAGGTGAGTTGGGGTGCTGCATAAAACCAGAGATTGAAATTAGCACAGATACCGTTTCATAAGCCAAATATATAATAGACAAGACCTACTCCTTGCTCAACGAAATGGACTCAACACCCCATATTCAACGCCTGGGAAGATACCTGACAAGTAAGAATCTTAAAACCCATGGATTTATAGGTCTCTGTAAGGAAATCAAGCGTGTGTACAGCGGCCTAAATGCAGCAGTGAAAATCCGATAAATCCCATTATCAAAATAAATTTCAGAAACAAAACACAATGACAGTGAAATAGAGAGCAATGCTTAAATAATTCATTCAGGACTTGTGATGCAACCTGGATTTACCACGTCTACACCCAGAGTTGTGTGAGACATAAGGCTGGACACTTCGGGCTGATAGAATTGGTGAGGTTCGGTGAGCAAACGCAGACCCTTTGAAGTCATACTGCATGGTACCCATTCCATGGTTCCCAACTCTCCAGGTTTAAGGGATTCTTCCTTCAGCTAAAACATGCATGGGAAACACAGAGTATGGTCCACCATGTGACTGGGAAACGTTTTCAGATGCATCTCAGTTTTCGTCCCCTGGTACTCGGGTTCACCATTCCAGACGCTTTACTAACACTCTCCCCACTTGGAGAGTCAGTGCATTTAACCTCCTGTTTGGCAAAGTTTGCAATTTCTGCGCAAGATGAACAGGAATAGGGAGAACCAATGAGAGACTAGCTGTAGGTGTCTGCACGGGCAAATTGAACGCTCATTTCCCACCAGGAAGAGGAATTAACCGAAGGCTCAGCGTGCCCTGCCGGAAAGAGATTAGGGCCTGAAGCAATCCTGCGGTTTTGCGGCCAGCTCACAAGAAAGCGAGTTGAAGAAAGGAGCTCAAGGGCACTGTAATTCACAAACCTGCAGAGTTATGAATGACAGCTATCGTCCAAAAATGTATAGAAGTAAGTCTTCGAAGAGGACTTGAAAGCGGGGCAGAATTTCAGGAAAACGATTTCAGGGGGTAGACTGGAATTGCACTTAAAGCATAGGAAAAGAGGCAGAATGTTGACAATGATGCACTTGGCCAAAAAGGGCGTATGCGTTTTTTCCTGAATATATTCAGGAAAAAACGCATACGCCCTTTTTGGCCAACCAAGCAAGCGTGTAAAGGAAATCTGCACTACAATGAAGTCTCACTGCCCCCCGGTCAAAAGGGCCATCTGAAAAAGTGTAAAATCCAGAAAGGCAGGACAGGTCATGGAGAACAGGGCGCCTTGTTATGCTGATGGGCGGATTAAATTTCCAACAGCCACTCTGGAAAAGTGTATGGTGTTTCCTGAAACACGTAGGAAACAAAGCAACACAGCCTATGGCATCTCCACTTATGGTCCTATAGCATAGGGAAATTAAAATCAAAAACACACAGCCACCCCAAAGTTTGGGATGGCTCTGTTTACAAGAACCTCATCTACGGTAGAAGTTAAATATCCGAGAAAGCATAAAATAGATAAAGAAGTTGTGGTACGCACGTACAATGGAATATCACTCAGCAATGAAATCTACGTCATCAGGACCGTAGCGGCATAATGAGTGGATTCAGGTACGATGATTCTATGAGAAATAAGTCAGACAGAAAAAGAAACATCATAAGTTATCACTAATACACGGAATGTAAACTTGGCTCCCATGAACTGAATTACAAAACAGAACAGGGTCTCAAATTTAGCAAACCAACTTATGCTTGCTAATGGGGAAAGGTCAGTTGGGATGCTGAATAAAACCAGAGATTGAAATTAGCACAGATACCGTTCCATAAGCCAAATATATAATAGACAAAACCTACTCCTTGCTCAACGAAATGGACTCAACACCCTATATTCAACGCCTGGGAAGATACCTGACAAGTAAGAATCTTAAAACCCATGGATTTATATGTCTCCATAAGGAAATCAAGCGTGTGTACAGTGGCCTAAAAGCAGCAGTGAAAATACGATAAATCCCATTATCAAAATGAATTTCAAAAACAAAACACAATGAGAGTGAAATAGAGAGCAATTCTTAAATAATTCATTCAGGGCTTGTGATGCAACCTGTATTTACCACATCTACACCCAGAGCTGGATGAGACATAAGGCTGGACACTTCGGGCTGATAGCATTGGTGAGGTTCGGTGAGCAAACGCAGACCCTTTGAACTCATACTGCATGGTACCCATTCCATGGGTCCCAACTCTCCAGGTTTAAGGGATTCTTCCTTCAGCTAAAACATGCATGGGAAACCCAGAGTATGTTCCACCGTGTGATTGGGAAACGTTTTCAAATGCATCTCAGTTTTCGTCCCCTGGTACTCGGGTTCAACATTTGAACGCTTTACTAATACCCTCCCCACTTGGAGAGTCAGTGCCATTAACCTCCTGTTTGGCACAGTTTGCAATTTCTGCGCAAGATGAACAGGAATAGGGAGAAGCAATGAGAGACTAGCTGTAGGTGTCTGCACGGGCAAATGGAACACTCATTTCCCACCAGGAAGAGGAATTAACTAAAGGCTCAGCGTGCCCTGCCGGAAACAGATTAGGGCCTGAAGCAATCCTGCGGTTTTCGGCCAGCTCACAAGAAAGCGAGTTGAAGAAATGAGCTCAGGGGCACTGTAATTCACAAACCTGCAGAGTTATGAATGACAGCTATCGTCCAAAAATGTATTGAAGTAAGTCTTCGAAGAGGACTTGAAAGCGGGGCAGAATTTCAGGAAAACGATTTCAGGGGGTAGACTGGAATTGTACTAAAAGCATAGGAAAAGAGGCAGAATGTCGACAATGATGCACTTGGCCAAAAAGGGCATATGCGTTTTTTCCTGAATATATTCAGGAAAAAACGCATACGCCCTTTTTGGCCAACCAAGCAAGCGTGTAATGGAAATCTGCACTACAATGAAGTCTCACTGCCCCCCGGTCAAAAGGGCCATCTGAAAAAAATGTAAAATCCAGAAAGTCAGGACAGGTCATGGAGAACAGGGAGCCTTGTCATGCTGATGGGCGGGATGTAAATTGCCAACAACCACTCTGGAGAAGTGTATGGTGTTTCCAGAAACACGTAGGAAACAAAGCAACACACCCTATGGCACTTCCACTTATGGTCCTATAGCTTAGGGAAATTAAAATCAAAAACACACAGCCACCCCAAAGTTTCGGACGGCTCTGTTTACAAGAACCTCGTCTACGGTACAAGTTAAATATTCAAGAAAGCGAAAAATGGATAAAGAAATTGTGGTACGTACGTACAATGGAATATCACTCACCAATGAAATCTATGTCATCAGGCCCATTGCGGCATAATGAGTGGATTCAGGTACGATGATTCTAAGTGAAATAAGTCACACAGAAAATGAAACATCATAAGATATCACTAATACAAGGAATGTAAACTTGGCTACACATGAACTGAATTACAAAACAGAACAGGGTCTCAAATTTAGAACACCAACTTATGCTTGCTTAAGGGGAAATGTGAGTTGGGGTGCTGCATAAAACCAGAGATAGAAATTAGCAAGGATACCTTTCCATAAGCCAAATATATAATACTCAAGACCTACCCCTTGCTCAACGAAATGGACTAAACACCCCATATTCAAAGCCTAGGAATACACCTGACTGATCAGAATCTTCAAACCCATGGATTTATATGTCTCCATAAGAGAATCAAGCGTGTGTACAGCTGCAAGAATGCAGCAGAGAAAATCCGATAAATCCCATTATCAAAATGAATTACAGAAACAAAACACAATGACAGTGAAATAGAGAGCAATTTTTAAATAATTCATTCAGGGCTTGTGATGCAACCTGGATTTACCACATCTACACCCAGAGCTGAGTGAGACATAAGGTTGGACACTTCGGGCTGATAGCATTGGTGAGGTTCGATGAGCAAGTGCAGACCCTTTGAAGTCATACTGCATGGTACCCATTCCATGGGTCCCAACTCTCCAGGTTTGAGGGATTCTTCCTTCAGCTAAAACATGCATGGAAAACCCAAGTATGGTGCACCATGTGACCGGGAAACGTTTTCAAATGCATCTCAGTTTTCGTCCCCTTTTACTCGGGTTCACCATTCCAGACCCTTTACTAACACTCTCCCCACTTGGAGACTCAGTGCCTTTAACCTCCTGTTTGGCACAGTTTGCAATATCTGCGCAAGATGAACAGGAATAGGGGGAATCAATGAGAGACTAGCTGGAGGTGTCTGCACAGGCAAATTTAACGCTCATTTCCCACCAGGAAGAGGAATTCACCAAAGGCTCAGCATGCCGTGCCGGAACCAGATTAGGGCCTGAAGCAATCATGTGTGTTTGCGGCCAGCTCACAAGAAAGCGAGTTGAAGAAAGGAGCTCAGGGGCACTGTAATTCACAAACCTGCAGAGTTATAAATGACAGCTATCGTCCAAAAATATATTGAAGGAAGGCTGCGAAGAGGACTTGTAAGTGGGCAGAATTGCAAGAAAACGATTTCAGGGGGTAGACTGGAATTGCATTTAAAGCATAGGAAAAGAGGCAGAACGTCGACAATGATGCACTTGGCCAAAAAGGGCGTATGCGTTTTTTCCTGAATATATTCAGGAAAAAACGCATACGCCCTTTTTGGCCAACCATGCAAGCATGTTAAAGAATTATGCACTACAATGAAGTCTCACAGCCCCCTGGTCAAAAGGGCCATCTAAAAAAAGTGTAAAATCCAGAAAGACAGCACAGGCCATGGAGAACAGGGAGCCTTGTTATGCTGATGGGCGGGATGTAAATTGCCAACAGCCACCCTGGAGAAGTGTATGGTGTTTCCTGAAACACCTAAAAAACAAAGCAACGGAGCCTACGGCACTTCCAGTTATGGTCCTATAGCTTAGGGAAATTAAAATCAAAAACACACAGCCACCCCAAATTTTCGGACGGCTCTGTTTACAAGAACCTCATCTACGGTACAAGTTAAATATCCCAGAATGTGAAAAATGGATAAAGAAGTTGTGGTTCGTACGTACAATGGAATATCACTCAGCAATGAAATCTATGTCATCAGGCCCATCACGGCATAATGAGTGGATTCAGCTACAGTGATTCTAAGTGAAATAAGTCACACAGAAAATGAAACATCATAAGATATCACTAATACACGGAATGTAAACTTGGCTACACATGAACTGAATTACAAAACAGAACAGGGACTCAAATTTAGAAAACCAACTTATGCTTGCTTAAGGGCAAAGGTGAGTTGGGGTGCTGCATAAAACCAGAGATTGAAAATAGCACAGATACCGTTCCATAAGCCAAATATGTAATAGTCAAGACCTACTCCTTGTTCAACGACATGGACTCAACACCACATATTCAACGCCTAGGAATATACCTGACTAGTAAGAATCTTAAAACCCGTGGATTTATATTTCTCTGTAGGAGAATCAAGCGTTTGTACAGCGGCATGAACGCAGCAGTGAAAATCCGATAAATCCCATTATCAAACTAAATTACAAAAACAAAACACAATGACAGTGAAAGAGACAGCAATTCTTAAATAATTGATTCAGGGCTTGTGATGAAACCTGGATTTACCACATCTACACCCAGAGCTGGGTGAGGCATAAGGCTGGACACTTCGAACTGATAGCATTGGTGAGGTTCGGTGAGCAAATTCAGACCCTTTTTAGTCATACTGCATGGTACCCATTCCATGGGTCAATAATCTCCAGGTTTAAGGAATTCTTCCTTCAGCTAAAACATGCATGGGAAACCCAGAGTATTGTCCACTGTGAGACTGGGAAACCATTTTAAATGGCTCTCAGGTTTCGTTCCCTGGTACTCGGGTTCACCATTCCAGATGCTTTACTAACCCTCTACCCACTTGGAGAGTCAGTGCCTTTAACCTCCTGTTTGGCACAGTTTGCAATTTCTGCACAAGATGAACAGGAATAGGGAGAACCAATGAGAGACTAGCTGTAGGTGTCTCCACGGGCAAATTGAATGCTCATTTCTCACCAGAAAGAGGAATTTACCAAAGGCTCAGCGTGCCGTGCCGAAACCAGATTACGGCCTGAAGCAATCCTGCGGTTTTGCGGCCAGCTCACAAGAAAGCATGTTGAAGAAAGGAGCTCAGGGACACTGTATTTAACAAACCTGCAGAGTTATTAATGACAGGTATCATACAAAAATATATTGAAGTAAGGCTGCGAGGAGGACTTGAAAGCGGGGCAGTATTCCTGGAATATGATTTCAGGACGTAGACGGGAAGTGCTCTGAAAGCATAGGAGAAGAGGCAGATCCTGGACAATGATGCACTTGGTCAAAATGTGCATATGCGTTTTTTCCAGGGCCCTCATTAAAGAGGGTAGGAGGCTCCCAGAATGCTTTAGTGGCCAACAGAGGGCCCACATCATCAAGGCGACGTGAGCCAGCCAGGCAGGAGTGACCTCACATCAGAGGGCCCACCTCACAGAAGGGTAAGGAACCCAGCCAGGATCAGACTCTCACCAGAGTGCCCACATCAGCAAGGGGCTGTGAACCAGGCAGGAGTGTCATCACACCCGTGGGGCCATATCATCAAAAGTTGAGGTAACAAGAAAATGTGGCCTCAAACCAGAGGACCCACATCACCATGGGTCTTGGAGCGAGGCAGGCAGGATTAACCTCACAACACATGGCCCATTGTATAAAAAAGGTGAGGAATCCAGCAGTTGGAGCATCCGAGCAGGCGGCCCAGAGCACCGAGGCTATGGGATCCAGGCAGTGATGAACTCACAACAGAGGGCCCTCATCATGAAACTGTGAGCAAACCAGCCGTTGTGACCTCAGAGCACAAGGCCCACATCCCCATGGGGAAGGGAACCAAGTAGGAGTGTCATCGCACCAGTGGGCACACATCAGAAAATGTGGGGAGCCCAGCAGTTAGGGCCTGACACCAGAGGGCTCTCATCACCGAGGAGAGGAGGCTCCCAGCAGGCTCCAACTGCTACCAGTGGGCCGCCGTCGCCAATGCGGGGTGTGCCAGCCAGGCAAGAGTGACCTCAGAGCAGAGGGCCCACCTCACAAAAGTGTGAGGAACCCAAGGAGGATCAGACTCTCACCAGAGGGCCCACATCACCAAGAGAATGGGAACCAGGCTGGAGTGTCCTCACACCAGTGGGACCTCATCAACGAAATGTGAGTGACCCAGCACATGTGGCCTCAAACCAGAGGACACACATCACCAAGGGGCTGGGAGTGAGGCAGGCAGGAGGAGTCTCAAAACAGAGGGCCCATAGAAGAAAAAAGGTGAGGAATCCCGCAGTTGGAACCTCCCAGCAGGTGGCCAGGAGCCGCGAGGCTATGGGATCCAGGCCGGAGAGAACTCACAGCAGAGGGCCCTCATCATGAAACTGAGCAACCCACGGTTGGGACCTCAGAGCAGAAGGCCCACATTCCCATGGGGTTGCGAACCTGGCAGGAGTGTACTCGAACCACAGGGCGCATATCAGAAAATATTGGGAGCCCAGGAGTTAGGGCCTGACGTCAGAGGGCCCTCATTACCGAGGGGAGGAGACACCCAGCAGGCACCAAATCCCACCAGAGGGCCGACGTCGCCAAGGCGGGGTGTGCCAGCCAGGCAGGAGTGACCTCAGAGAAGAGGGCCCACCTCACAGAAGTGTGAGGAACCCAACCAGGATCAGACTCTCACCGGAGGGCCCACATCACCAAGGGGATGGGAACCAGGTAGGAGTGTCCTCACACCAGTGGGGCCACATCAGCCAAAGGTGAGGAACCCAGCACATGTGGCCTCAAACCACAGGACACACATCACCAAGGGGCTAGGAGTGAGGCAGGTGTCTGGAGGGGCACATTTAACTCTAATTTCCCACCAGGAAGTGGAATGAACCAAAGTCTCAGAGTGCCGTGCCGGACCCTGATTACGGCCTGAAGCAAACCTGCGGTTCTGTGGCCAGTTTTCAAGGAAACGAGTTAAGAAAGGAAATCACGGGCACTGTAATTCACAAACCTGCAGTGTTATAAATGACAGTTATTGGCAAAATTATATGGAAGTAAGTCTGCAAAGAGGACTTGAAAACGAGGCAGAATTGCAGGAATCATATTTCAGGAGGTAGATTGGAATTGCATTTAAAGCATGTGAAAAGCGGCAGATCTTTGACACTGATGCACTTGGACAAAAGTGCGTAAACATTTTTTCCTGAATATATTCAGGAAAAAACGCATATGCCCTTTTTGGCCAAACAAGCACTCCAGCAATGGAAATCCGCACTACAATGAAGTCCCATTTCCCATTCGTCAAAAGGGCCATCTGAAAAAAGTGTAAAAACCAGAAACACAGGACAGGCCATGGAGAACAGGGAGCCTTGTTATGCTGATGGGCGGGATGTAAATTGCCAACAGACACTCTGGAGGTGTTTATGGTGTATCCTGAAACATCTGAAAAACAAAGCTACAGAGCCTAGGGTACTTCCACTTTTAGCCCTATAGCTTAGGAAAATTAAAATCAACAAGACACAGCCAGCACAAAATTTAGGGCTGCTGTGTTTACAAGAAACTCGAGTCCAGTACAAATTAAATATCCCAGAAAGAAAAAAATGGATAAAGGAGTTGTGCTACTTACGTACAACGGAATATCACTCAGCAATGAAATCAATGTCATCAGGCCTGTAGCAGCAAATTGAGTGGATTTAAATATGATGATTCTAAGAGAAATAGGTCACACAGAGAAAGATAAGTATCATAAGATATCACTAATAGAGGGAGTGTAAACTTGGCTACACATAAACTGAAATACAAAACCGAACAGAGTCTCACATTTAGATAAAAACTTATGCTTGCTTAAGGGGAATGTTGAGTTGGGGTGCTGTATAAAACCAGAGATTGAAATTAGCACACATACCGTTCCATAAGCCAAATAGGTACTAGAAAAGACCTACTCTTTGCTCAACGAAATAGACTCATCCATGGTGTATCACCTCACACATGTTAGAATGGGCATCATCAGAAAATCTACAAACAACAAATGCTGGAAAGGGTGTGGAGATAAGGAACCCTCTTCCACTATTGTTGGGAATGTAAATTGATACAGTCACTGTGGAGAACATTATGGAGTTTCTTATAAAACTAAGAATAGAATTACCATATGATACAGCAATCCCACTACTGGGCGTATACCCAGACAAAACCATAAATCAAAAAGAGACATTCACCGCAATGTTCATTGCATCACTATTTACAATATCCAGGTAATGGAAGCAACCTAAATGCCCACAGACAGACGAATGCATAAAGAAGTGGTACATATATAAAATGGAATATTACTAAGCCATAAAAAGGAATGAAATTGGGTCATTTGTAGAGACGTTGATGGATCTAGAGACTGTCATACAGAGTGAAGTAAGTCAGAAATAGAAAAACAAATCTTGTATATTAATGCCTATATGTGGAACCTAGACAAATTTTACAGATGAACCGTTTTGCAAGGCAGAAATAGAGCAACAGATGTAGACAACAAACGTATGGACACCAAGGGGGGAAAGCTGTTGGGGGGTGGTGGTGGGAGGAGTTGAGAGATTGGGATTGGCATGTATACATTTATATGTATAAAATAGATAACCAAAAAGAACCTGCTGTATAAAAAAATAAAATAAAATTCAAATTACAAAAAGTAAAACAGAAAAAATATTCTTCCCTTCACATACATGTATTTATATGAATAAATTATTTCCATGCTTATATCTGTAAATACAAAAAAGAGGAATAAAATCTACCTTGAACCAAAAACGAAAAAAAGAAAAAAAACAGAACCCACCAGTTACACAGAGGAAAACCGTATCACGGCACTTGCTCCAGTTGTAAGCAATTCTGAAGTTGGTCAGTGGTGGGGAATCATCTCCCATTCAGCCAGCAGGCCCCACGCAACAAGCGTCCTCATTGCAAAGCTGGGGGACCGTGCCGAGGCATCTGTGAGTAAACGTGGGCTGAGCCCCAGGCCAGCTGCTGCTGAAATGTTCCCACCCTTCCCAGGTAAAACACCTGAATATGTACAAGGACTTGAAAGCCTAGAGGAAGGGCCATGGAGCCACATGAGCGACAGCATGCCAGCCGACTTGGTGCCTGCAGGCCAGCCAGGGTGGTCCTGGCCCTGGGTGCTCTTCTGGAAGCTTTCCATTTCCCTGCCTGAGATACCCCTGCTGTCCCGGCCCCCACTGCTTTCTTCCTCACTCACCTCTGCCCAGGGAGAAATTCCAGCGGCAGGTATGGGTGACACATCCTCTTCTTTAGCAGGTGGCATCTTGGCAACTGCTGCAGAAAGTCCAGCAGAGCCCCACTCACACTGGGCCACCCACAAAGCCGTGGCCTCTCACTCCCTCCCACCAGTCCAGCCCCAAGACTGCTGACAGGGCAGAGAAAATGGCGTCAGGCACAGCTGCAGGGGCTCTTGCTGCCTGGAGCGGTGTTTATATTGATCTGAACCCAGGCACACCTGGGGAGGGCTGGCCGGCACGGTCAGGCTTCCCAGGCCAGCCAATAATCACCCCTCAGGGGCTCACAGTTGCAGAAACTGGAACTTGCTGAATCGGCCAGGTCCAAGGAACAGGTGTGGGCTCCTGAGAGTCAGGATAGACAAGGGGCTGCAGCTCTGGCTTGTTTTCTAATTATATTATCTGGCCCATGAGTGGGAGACAACTTCAAGAAAACCCTCTCCTAATGAGAGGAACCCAGGAGTCAGGGAGAGGAGGGGTGGCTGGTGGGTGGAGACAGAGGCCTGGTGCCCCGGGTGCAGTGGAAGTCTCTGGAAGACCAGGTGGAGGGAGGCCACACAGAGTGATGCCCAGGGTCACAGACCTGTCGGAGCTGCTGTTTGTTAGTTCAAGTCCTGCTCTGAGGTGCTCTGTGTCAGATCTGAGTGACAGGTGAGCTGGGAGTGCTCTGCAATGAGGGCGATATGCACGGTTCCTGTGTTCCCAGCCCTGCCATGGTACCTGCAAGGGTAGCTCTGTATCCTGGGAGGGGCCTGACCACGAGAGCCCCATGGGCTGCAGGGGGACCTGCCCAGGGAACCCCATATCCTGGGAGGGGCCTGAACACGAGAGCCCCGTGGGCTGGGGTGGGGTACCTGCCCAGGTGAGCTCCATATCCTGGGATTGGCCTGACCTCGAGAGCCCCATGGGCTGCTGGAGTCCTGGTAAAGGATGTCAGGACAGTCAGTTAAGCCACTGAGGATATACCTCCAGTAGTTCCTAAACCCTACACCCTGCTGGTCATTCTACCAACCACCAGGACATGGTATTCTGTATTAGTCTTCAATGATGCCTTCTTTTGTATTCTATTAGTCCCAGAGTCACAAGAAATTTTGGCTTGTGAGTGGCAGGACTCAACATACAACTAAAACAATACTTCCGGGCCGTGTTGTCCCAAGGGTTCAAAAATTCCCACACCATCTTTGGGGAAAGCTCAGCTAAAGACCTAAAAGTTCTACCTCTGGAAAAGGAAACACTCCTTCAATATGCAGACGACATTCTGATCGCCAGCCCTACTAAGGAGACCTCTGAACTACGAAGCCAATAAAGGATACAAGTTGTCCAAGAAAAAGCTCAAATATCACAGACTACGGTGACCTGCCTGGGCTTCATTCTCACAGAAGGTCGGAGAAGCCCATCCCAGGAAAGGGAAGAAACAATTTACAGCCTTACCCATTTCTAAAACTAGAAGACAGCTTAGGGGTTCCTGGGGAGGCCAGGGTTTGCTGCTTCTGGATCCCTAACTACAGTCTACTAGCTCGGCCTCTATATGAAACACTGAAAGGAAAAGGTGATGATCCTTTTGAATAGAATGCAGAAGTGGCCTTTCAAGAATGAAAGAGCAGTCAATTCAGACCCTTGCACAGGAACTCCCTAATTTAGCTAAACCCTTTGACCTTTACATTCCTGGTGAACGGTGAATCGCCATTGGAGTATTAGTGCAAAACCTGGGACCACTTGAAATGGAACAATGCAAGAATGCGATCCAGGTAGGATAAACTACGGTCACCAAGGGGATTGGCCCACCGCCACATCTGGCCAAGATACTGGCAGTATCCGAAAACCTGGAAATCAGCAGCCCAAAAGGCCACCTCCCTCCTAAGGTAAAAGGACCCCACGTGGTGATCCTAACCACCAAACATGCTCTGAAGTTGCAGTGTTGGCTCTGTGGGCACACTGACCTTGAGTGAGGAGGCCCTCCAACTCCAACCTCCATAGAGATAACCGGGGCAAAGGGGCACCATGACGACTCGTGTGAAGGTGTCTGCACGGGCAAATTTAACGCTCATTTCCCACCAGGAAGAGGAATTCACCAAAGGCTCAGCATGCCGTGCCGGAACCAGATTAGGGCCTGAAGCATTCCTGCGGGTTTGCGGCCAGCTCACAAGAAAGCGAGTTGAAGAAAGGAGCTCAGGGGCACTGTAATTCACAAACCTGCAGAGTTATAAATGACAGCTATGGTCTAAAAATATATTGAAGGAAGGCTGCGAAGAGGACTTGAAGGTGGGGCAGAATTTCAGGAAAACGATTTCAGGGGGTAGACTGGAATTGCATTTAAAGCATAGGAAAAGAGGCAGAACGACGACAATGATGCACTTGGCCAAAAAGGGCGTATGCGTTTTTTCCTGAATATATTCAGGAAAAAACGCATACGCCCTTTTTGGACAACCAAGCAAGCGTGTAAAGGAAATCTGCACTACAATGAAGTCTAACTGCCCCCCGGTCAAAAGGGCCATCTGAAAAAAGTGTAAAATCCAGAAAGGCAGGACAGGTCATGGAGAACAGGGAGCCTTGATATGCTGATGGGCAGGATGTAAATTGCCAACAGCCACTCTGGAGAAGTGTATGGTGTTTCCTGAAACACGTAGGAAACAAAACAACACAGCCTATGGCACTTCCACTTATGGATCTATAGCTTAGGGAAATTAAAATCAAAAACACACAGCCACCCCAAAGTTTGGGACGGCTCCGTTTACAGAACCTCGTCTACGGTACAAGTTAAATATCCGAGAAAGCAAAAAATGGATAAAGAAGTAGTGCTACGTACGTACAATGGAATATCACACAGCAATGAAATCTACGTCATCAGGCCCATAGCGCCATAATGAGTGGATTCAGGTACGATGATTCTACGAGAAATAAGTCACACAGAAAAAGAAACATCATAAGATATGACTAATACACGGAATGTAAACTTGGCTACACATAAACTGAATTACAAAACAGAAAAGGGTCTCAAATTGAGACAACCAACTTATGCTTGCTTATGGGGAAAGGTGAGTTGGGGTGCTGCATAAAAACAGAGATTGAAATTAGCACAGATACTGTTCCATAAGCCAAATATATAATAGACAACACCTACTCCTTGCTCAGCGAAATAGACTCAACACCCCATATTCAACGCCTGGGAATATACCTGACAAGTAAGAATCTTAAAACCCATGGATTTATATGTCTCCATAAGGAAATCAAATGTCTGTACATCGGCCTAAACGCAGCAGTGAAAATACGATAAATCCCATTATCAAAATAAATTTCAAAAACAAAACACAATGACAGTGAAATAGAGAGCATTTCTTAAATAATTGATTCAGGGCTTGTGATGCAACCTGGATTTACCACATGTACACCCAGAGCTGGGTGAGACATACGTCTGGGCACTTCGGGCTGATAGCATTGGTGAGGTTCGGTGAGCAAACACAGACCCTTTGAAGTCATACTGCATGGTACTCATTCCATGGGTCCCAACTCTCCAGGTTTAAGGGATTCTTCCTTCAGCTAAAACATGCATGGGAAACCCAGAGTATGGTCCACCGTGTGATTGGGAAACGTTTCCAAATGCATCTCAGTTTTCGAACCCTGGTACTCGGGTTCACCATTCCAGACGCTTTACTAAAACTCTCCCCACTTGGAGAGTCAGTGCCTTTAACCTCCTGTTTGGCACAGTTTGCAATTTCTGCGCAAGATGAACAGGA